>NW_006160080.1:2471230-2491899 GCF_000334495.1 Tupaia belangeri chinensis | reverse complement strand
ATCCCAGTGAGTGCACATACTCTCTGGTAAAAATTTTAACAAAAATATAAAAAGGCCATTATCCTGATGGTTGACTGTTTCTTTCTATGTACTGGGGCAATGCTAATCCTCATACAATGTTGATAAGTAAGCAAATTGGTACAACAAAACATTGGAAAAGAATTAGGCATTTCCTAGTAGAGTTTACATGCAAAAACCTTTCAACCTGGTAACTTCACTCCTAAGCATACACTCTATAGAAACCCTTGTGCATGTGCCCCAAGAAAAATGTACTGCATACACAGCCTTATTTGTAATAGGTGAACACTGGAAACCCAAATGTTCAGTACCAGTAAAACAGATAAATAAACTGTGATTTAGCCATACATTAGAATACTGTCCAGCAGCTAAAGCGACTAAATTTCATCTGTACACATGACCATGGAGGAACATAAAAAACATACTATTGAGTGAAATGAATAATTTACAGAAATAGATATATACAGTATGATTCCATTTATATGAAGTTTGAGAACAAGGGAAACAAAATAATTTACATATCTAATATTTATTTATTTGTTTTGTTTTGTTTATTTTATTGCCAGAGGGTGTGTACTTGTCAGAGACAGAGAGAAAGGGGAGAAAGCACCCCCAGTGGGGGTGTGGTCATGCTGCAGTCCCTTCTCCTTTGTCTCTCCATCCTATCGGGATTTGGGGCACGTGTGTACAGTGTGTTTTTCAAGCTGTCAGATTGGGACATGAACTGTCATTGGCCAGGTAGGATTTAGCTTCCTAGTTACAGGGCTTAACCGTTGTGCTATGGGGCCAGCCCAATTTACATGTTGGTATAGCTGCTGTATGTCTAGATCAACAAAATTATTAACAGAATTAGGGTAATGGAGTTTCAAAGGTGTTGAGCAGTGTGTACTTAAATGTTTTCCATTATTATTATTTCAGCAGTGGTATTTTTGTGCTAAAAGTATAGGAAAAATAACAATAGCTTGTATTTCTAGAGCATCTTTCTGTGCCAGTCACCTTGCAGATGTTCTCCTCGAAGGAATGTATACCTTTATTTTATTTTTCATACTTTAATTTTTAATACTCCCCTCTCATTTTCTGTGTATCACCTTTTACTTTCAGGAGTCTTTACCTAAAAAACAGAGAACACACTGTGTTTAAAGCAAGGGAATAATCATGTGACAACAAAAACAATGAAGGAAATACTAATGTTCAATTGAAGGAGAATTTGGCTTTTATATAGAACACAGAACCTATAACCATTTAATACACACTCATAACTTCCTGAACTCAATGTAGCTACATGGGCAATCAGACTAGGGAAGGGTTTTCCAACCTTGACAATACTGATATTTGGGACTGGGTCATTCTTTGCTGTGGGGAATGTCTTGTGGGATTGCCAACCATTTAGTAGCATCACTTGTTCCACCAAATCAATGCCAGTAGCTCCTCTTCCTCTAGTTGTGGTAAACAAAAATGCTGCAAACACTGCCAAATGTCCCCGGGGTGTGTGTGTGCAAAATTGCCTCAGTTGAGATCCTCTGAACAATAGTAGATTGTCTTGACACACTCAATGGAAGTGCACACATAGGGAACGTATCACATGTCTACTTCATATTTCCTTGGTATTTCTAGTCATTCTTTTATTCCTTCCCTCAATGTTTATTAAAACAGATTCTCTAAGAACTAAATGTTAAGCAACTTTAAAGTTATATCATCACTTCAAATTTCTTGAACATTAACCTGCTAGCATAGACACCAGCTCAGGATGAATCCAACAGTTTCTAATCACAGATTTTGCATTTTCAAGTTCCTGTAAAAATAAATAGAAGGCTAGACCTCAACAGGATTCAAATATGCATTAGTGACCACTTGTAGGTTTTAACTGACCTCAGAAGGGGCCAGTTATGCCCTTTACATTTCAGGGCTAATGCAGTTTCTTTGAAGTTCTGTTGGGTTTGGTATATGAGGACCTTCTAGCTATGTAAATTGGATGGCTGCTTTAATTGATTAAATCATAACTGAGCTAAGTGTATATGCTAAAAGCAAGATTGACCTGTATTAAAAATTTAGAGGAAGGACACTTTAAAATGCTAATGCACACACTTACATGTATGCATAGATTTTTCATCTACTCACATATGAGCAAGATTTTCTTTCTCTCTGTACATGGTAAGCGTAGGCTACAGACTTCATCAAACCCTTTGGATGTTCATTTTCTTCACTTAGTCATTTCAAAGACTCTCCTCTAGCTGTGCACAATTTGCTCTTTCTCTGTCCTTGCTCATATTTTTAAATTGTGCATTTACAAGGAATAAAAAGAAACTCCTAACTTGCAGTGTAATTGTGTGCGAGGAGTGTATTTTGGTCCCTGCTGCTGTGTCAGAGGCTCAGAGCAGGGATGCTGTTGCCATGGAGACAGAGATGTTGAGCCGGTTTCATCACCTTTGCCCTGCTATTTAAAATCATACACACAGCAAAGCTCTGGAAGACACAGGGCTTTCTCTGGTAGGTCAACTGCCTCCTCCCTTTTTCTCTTTTAAAAACAACAACTTGGCAGATTAATGCCATTTTCATTTATGACTGTTATAAAACGTAATGTAAATATCCTCTTGCGCAGAATGAATGGGCAGTTCTTTGTGTTGTCTTATTCCAGCATGAAACTGAAATTCCTTGAGAGCGTGCCAAAACCAGTTTGCCTAATGGGTTCTATCCTGTCTCTTGACTTTCTGAGAGTACCAGAGCAGTGAGTGGAGAACAGAGAGAAGCCATAGACATTATAGGATGAGACAAAAAGGGGTAGAAAGGAGTTAATAACAGACTTTAAAAAATGTTGTTTAAACTACCTCTTCTGTGTTGGGAGGGAAGACCCCTCTCATAAACTCCTAGTGGCTAAGTGGGCCAGTGCTGCCTTTTTGGAGGCAATTTGGCAATACATATAAAAAAACTTTCAAGATGCTCCTTGACCCATTGATGACAATTCGAAGAGAATACACATGAATGTGAACAAATATTTCACCATGGGTTTATTCATGACAGTGGAAAGCTAGAAACAATCAGTTTCAGAAACTTGTCCACAAAAGGGACCTGGTTAAATAAATTCTTGTACGTCACACAATGGAATACTAGCCAACTGTATAATATAATAGTGTGGAAGCATATTTATGAACAGTGATAGCATTTAATGAAAAAAGGGGGTCATAAATCACTGAGTGCATTAGTATTCCATTTAAAAAATTATTACAGAAACACACACATAGACACATGGAAAAATCAAGGTTATGTTGCCAAATTTTGGTTCTCTTTTCACTTCCCAATGTTCTAAGCTTTACAGTGACCCTATATTTCTTATATAATTTTAAAATCCCACTAATAAAAAATTAGTTCATACATATATGAAAATAATTAAGATAGTCCTAGAAGCTTTCCTTAAAGAAAAGGATTTCTACTGAATATCCCCAGAATTCCAAGTCCAAGTCACTACCCACTGCCCTCAAATTGATTCTTAGAATTTTTTGATCAATTTATTCTTTTAGGATGTACAAAATATAGCCAGTTAAATCCAACTAAAGGCATTGAGCTTACTGAGTTTTTAAGTTACTCTAAACCAGTGCCCGTAATAGCCCCTAAGAAAGCAGAGCTCACCCTATCCATCACCTTGGCCAGAACTCCATGCTACCCAGGTAACGACACTTGCAGAGGGGGGGCACCAGCTGTCGCTGAGAGCTAAGATGAGGGGATTTAATAGTCCTATCTCTGCCCTCTCAGTATCCTGCCATCAGAGGTGGAGGCATGGGGGTGGGGGAATAAACCTTGAGCAAACCATAAATAAACTTGCAGCAAGGGTGTGATTGCAACTCCCTGTACTCTCTCTTTTTCTGTCTCTCTGTTTCTGTCTCTTTTTCTTACACACACACACACACACACACACACACATATTTGTCATTACCAGTGACACCTTTTTCCAATGAGACAGGGAGGTGAGCATTCTTGCATCATCTGTAATTATTTTCCTTCCTAGTGGAGAAATTTTTGTGAGTCCAAATTAATGTGTACAAGTATTGAATGTGAATAATTGAAGCATGACCGCAGTTCTCATTACTCTAGTGACACCCTTCTCTCCAACCACCAGTTTTTTTCAACACCAAACATGATAAACACTTGGGTCACTACAGGGAGTAGGGCAGCCTGAATGATATTTCCATGAACCCATTGTAAAGCATGAACATCATATTAACTGTAAAGATCTTGAAATGGCCTGGTGGGAGGAGCAGCCCTTTCTATCACCCATATCTCCATAGCTCTGGTCCTCAGGAGGGGCATGATCTTCATTATTTTACAGGCAAGGAAGCTGAGGTCCCCAAGCTCTCCCTGATTTGCCTTGAAACTGTCATTCTCAAGCTTTCATTGATTGACTGTCCTGCAGGGGTCAGGAGGTGGCCCTTTAGCTGAGCAGGAAGGAAAATTAAAAACAAAAATGCAACCCCAAATTTTTCTTAATGGGAGCATTTTAAATAGCAGTCCTTAATCACAAGAGCAACATCTGCATGGGTTTTGGTTTTTGAAAAATAATGTTGGCCAAAAGGAAAGATCTGGAATAGAGCAATAAAATACAAGTGGGGAAAAGTATACCCATACTAAATACAAGGCAGACCATTCCTTTTAAGTTCTCCATTGTTGCTTTCTATTTGGTACGTAATGGACTAAATGTTAGTATCATCTCAAAAATGTATATGTTGAAATTCTAACCCCTAGGAGGTGGGGCCTTTACGAGTTGGTTAGGTCATGAGGACTCTCATGAGTGGGTCTAGTGACTTTATAAAAGAGACCCCAGAGATCTTTCACCCTCTTTCTGCTATCTGAAGACACAGAAATAAGTCATCCTTCTGTTACCCAAAAGAGGGCCCTTACCAAAACCTTACCAAGCTGGCACCCTGATCTTGGACTTCCCAGCCTCCAAAACTGTGAGCAATACATTTCTATTGTTTATAAGCCACCTGGTCTATGGGAACTGGTTTTAGCAACCTGAACCAAGACATGACGTTTTAAAAAAAAAATTGCATCTTTAAATCAGTTTGGCTCAATAAAATTTTTATTTACTTCTCTGTACCTCACTATTTTCTCCTTTTAATTTTTTTTGAAATTTTTATTTCTTTTATCCATTCAGCCACTATACACCATTTAGCTGGTATAGTGAATTTACCCAACATCAATACACTTCACACCATTCTAGTCAAGGATACTATACACGTTAACATCAACAGATAATCTCACTATTCTCTTCTGTAAAATGGAAATAGAGATAGAAAGTATGTGATTGGGACATTCTAAGGATTAAATGAATTAGTATGTGTAAAGCCTCAAAGATACCTGGCACATGTGGAATGCACAGTAATTATTATTATCATTACTGAACATTTCTTACTACCAGGCATTCTGCTAAGAGTTTTATATGAGATAGCTGAATCTTTTTATTGTACTACATTGTTCCATTGTATAAGAACAACTTATTTATCCATTCTTCTGTCAATAGAAATGTCAGCACTTTGTATTTTTCTTAGAGAGAGAATCCCCAATGGGGCATGGTCACAGTGCAATTTTTTTCCTTCCATTTCTCCATCCTGTTGGGATTTAGGGCATGCACACACATGTATTTGGTATGTTTTTCAGACTGACATGGTTAAGATTTGAACTGAGGTCAGGCATGTGGGATGTGGCTCCTGTAACTGCTGTGCTACATGGCTGGCCCCCTTTTAGTTTTTTTTTTTGGGGGGGGGGCGGGAGGAGAGGCACGTGTACTCACCAGACAGACAGAGACAGACAGAAAGCAAGAAATCACCCCCAGGGGGGATGGCCACACCGTAATCCCTCCTCCTCCATTCTCCTCTCGGGATCTTGGGCACACATGCACACGTGCCCGGCGTGAGTTCTAAGCCACCAGGTCCAGGATGTGAACCGCGGTCAACTACGTGGGAGTCCAGTGACATAGCTATTACACTAACCACTGGTCCCAAGTTTTTGACTATTATTTTTAAAAGTTTATTTATTGAGAGAAAGAGGGAGAGAGAAAGCACCCTCAATAAGATCTCATATTGCAACCTCTCCCTGACTCCAGCTCTTCCAGTCAGCCAGGATCATGGGTGTGTGCGCCTGGCATGTACATATTGACCTGGGAACTGAACCCACAATATGGACCTAGCAGTGCTTGAGCAGTGCACTACTGCTCTGCTACTGAGCTGGCCCTTGCTATTTTTTCTTTTTCTTGGAGAGGTTTTCACTATAGGGCACGTGTGCTCACCAGACAGAGACAGAGATACAGAAAGAGAGAAATTCCCCCTCAGGGGGGATGGCCACGCCGCAATCCCTTCTCCTCCATTCTCCTCTCGGGATCTTGGGCACGCACGCACACGCGCCCAGCGTGAGTTTTAAGCCATGGGGTTCAGAACTTGAACCGCAGTCTACTACGTGGGAGTCCAGCGGCATAGCCATTACGCTAACTGCTGGTCCCGGCCCTTGCTATTTTTAAGAAAGTTGCTATGAATCTTTTGGTAGTCATCCTTTTCAGGACATACATATCCATTTCTCCTGGGTACATACCAGGGATGGAATTGAAAGGTCACTGTTCAGCTTTTGTAGGCACTGCCAAACAGTTTCCAAAGTGTAGTCTATATTTCTTCACTAAGCACCTGTTTTGTACCAAGCACAGAACCATCTGGGTTCTGAAGCTATAGGGTAAACAATGTAGCCCTTATCCCCACAGGGTTAGAAGTAATAGCCCAGTGACTAGCACTTTAAATACCTTGCCTTTTACTACCACTTGTATTTTCTTCCAGGAGAGCAGTATGAGTGCCACATGCTGATAGAGGAGTTGAGAAGCAGAAAATGTGATAAGCTCATGATCCCCAAAATTGCAAAGTGAGTTAGCAGCAAAGCTAGAACTAGTAGAGGAACATAAACAACAAAACAAACAAAAATCCCACTCTCCCGGGATCAGCATCAGCGGATGGCTTAATTGTTACATTGCTGGACTCCCACGTGGTCAACTGCAATTCAAGTCTCAGACCCGGTGACTTGAAACTTACGCTGGGCACATAAGCATGTATGCCCAAGATCCTGAGAGGAGAACGAAGGAGACGTTACTGCGGCATGGCTATTGCCCCTGGGGAGGTGATTTCTCACTTTCTGTCTCTCTCTGTCTCTATGGCGAGTGTATGTGCCCCGTAGTAAAAATCTCTCTCTAAACAAACAAACAAACTCACTCTTCCCTCTATATAGCTGGGTCATACAGCTGCAAGGGGAAGATATCCTCAGGTGTATGCAATAGCAGGCAGTTCATGCCTCCTCCCGCCTTTATTAGGCCAATATTCAGTACACTAGGAGAGTGTATCCAAGACCCCAGGGAGCCCCTGCAACCCTTCTCTGTGCTCTAGAAAAGCCAGCATTGAGCAGCTTGAGCTAAGCCTTAGCTCTGGAAGGAGACAAATAAGAGGAACAGTAGCTACCTTTCCCTCTGCACAAGGAAACTGGATATCTTAATAAAACACGGAGGCATATTTTGGTAAACACAGGTAAATGCCCTATTTGTCACCAAGAAATACATTCAAAATTGAACATGGGGCTGAACTGACATGAACAGTTGTGAATGGAAGGGATATACCAGGTTTCTCAGCCTTGGCATTGCTGACTTTGGGGGCTGGATGACTTCTTGTTGTGGGGCTGTCCTTTGAATTGTAGCAAGTCCAGCAACATCCCTGGCCCCAAGCTATAAATGCAAGTAGCACCCTCCTCCCAGTTGTGATAACCAAAATGTCCTCAGACATTGGCAAATGTCCTATGGGGGTGAAATCATCCCTGGTTGGACCACTGGGTTATACTTGTGTTGAGATGGTGGATATATATTTAGTACTCTGATCATATCATTACACTTTATATGCATGCATTGGAAAAGCACACCGTATTCCATAATTATGCACTTTATGACAATTAAAATTTTAAATTAGAATAAAAAATAAAATATAAAACTTTTATATTTTCTATCATTTTAAATCTTGAAGATGAGTTCTAAAATAAGGAAAAAGGGTTAATATTTAATACTAAGAAACTTTGTTACTCTATAGACAGGTGTCAAGAACATTTAGTGTTTTACTTTCTTAAGGGAAATACACTAGAATATTAATACGGACTAATAAACAGAAAACCTCATGTTAATTATTGAAAACACTGACTTATGCAATTTTTCAATACAGTTTCATTTAAAATGCAACAGGGTGAGTTTTTCAGTCACCTTTTTGCTGAAAAATGACTTGTAATTGCATATTAGTAGATATTGTGAAGGTGCTTTAAGGTCTGCGAAAACAATTTTTTCTGTAAATACTCTATTCTTACTGATTTTCCCCATCTCTGAATAAAAGCTTTGGTAAACAGGTGCTAACTTTAAAAATGGTTATTTATTCCATAAGTAAGAAAGGGGGGTTATGACACTGTGATTTACCTGCAGCTTCAGCTAGCCTGGATCATGGGCATGTATGTGCCCAGTTGTACTCAGGGAGGTCTCCAGACCTGAACTTGGAACCCTTCCATGTGGGAAGACCTCACAGAGCATTGCATTTTACTGCTATGACACCGTGCAGCCCCCCAGATGGTAAAATTTTATTTGGACCTTTTCTAATTATGTCCAACTGGGCCAGGGTGGTTATTATTTTTTTAAAGAAGGCATTATTTTAACATAATGATAAAGGTTTGACAAAATGTATCATCCTTATTCACTAATCAGTTTATAAAGAGTAATTATTGAGCACCTGCTAGGTACTCTGCTGTAGGGACATAAATGGTGCACAAGATGGGCACAAGGTGCATGCTGGTGGTGTCAGCAGAAGAGCACTGCTGAGCACCGATAGTGCTTTGTTCTTAGTTCTGAACCTGCTGATGGCTAGCTCTGAGACTTTTGAGATAGGTGGATTAATTAAAACGGCAAATAGGTTTCACTTCTAGTACCAAATTGCATCCATTGTTATTGGCTGCCCAGAGCACTCAATGATGAAGTTCTATCTTCACTGAATGGTAAACAGAGCTATAGCCAATCATTGATAGCTGGCGTAAACCTACTGGGGAAACTGATGGCACTCTGTGTACATTTGCCATCCCTTGATTTTCTTAAAACAATTTTTTAAGGAATAGCAGGTGGAGTCATGGTTAAAGTGCTGGATCCCACATAACCTGTTCTGTGGTTGGAGTCCTGGACTCAGCGGCTTGGACTTGGTGGCTTGAAAATGATGCTGGGCACATGTGTGTGCATGCCCCAAATCTCAAGAGGAGAATGGAGAAGAAGGGACTGTGGTATGGCCATCCCCACTGGGGGGGTGATTTCTCACTTCCCTCTCTCTCTGCTGTATCTCTCTTTCTTGCCAGCAAGCACATGTGCACTGTAGTGAAAAATCTAAAATAAATAAATGAACTTTAAAAAAAAAAAAACTTTGCCAGAAGGTGCATGTGCTTGAGAGAGAGAGAGAGAGAATACAAGAACCTCCCAATGGTGTGTGCTCATGTCACAATCAATTCTCCTCCATTTCTCCATCCTTTCAGGATTTGGGGCACACACACATATGCCTGGTATGTTTTCTAAGCCACTAGGGCCTGGACTCAAACCATGCAGTCGGCTGCCATAACCACTAGGTCATAGGGCCAACCCTAAAAAAATAAAAAATAAAAAAATAAGAACTTAAGAAAAAGATTATCCATCCATTAGAGAGAGAGAGAGAGAGAGAGAACCTCCAACAGGGTCTTGATGCTGCAATCCTCCCCCCCCAGCTTCAGCCAGTCCCAGATCTTGGGCACACGTGCCAAGCATTCTCTGGGTGGTCTCCAGACATACACCCTCAACCCTTTCATGTGGGCCTGCCTTGCAAAGCATCGCATTTTACCACACCACCATAGGGCTCCCTATTCTTGTGGCTTCATAATTTATAATTTGCAAGAATCTGCCCTTCCTACCTCGATATAGTTGGGTGTGGGAGAGCAAGGTTATTTAAGTTTCTTACTTGGAAGCAGGCCATATCCCCCCTTTTCTGTACCCTGCACTTGTAATTCTCTTGTTTTGGTACTAGAGAAGAATTGCAAATTAATTCCACAATACCATTCCCCCAAAGGTTACTTTGCAATAATTTCTGACATCCTGTTCCATCTCTGAAAAGATCAAATAAGGCAAAACTTGACCTCCCTTCATTCAAGACCTTTTTAGGTAAATGATTTTCCAGTGCAGGAGAGATGACTGTTTTCTTAATTTTGAATAGATGAAAATAGACACCAATCAGCAAACCTTTGGCTAAGAAGAAAAATCCCTTTAACTCACATTTTGCTTCAATTACATTGAGGACAAAGGAGCACATCACACCCTGTGCATGAATAGATGCTTCATTATTCAAAACAAGCATCAAAGAGCATTCTGTCCCCTATAGAAAATATGCAATCACTGTTTAATTCAATGGTAGGATGCAAATTTAAATTCCCATAAGGGGAAGGCTGTTAATGCCATTTAAATTGGTTGTAAATTACAGATAATACGCTTGAGACCCCCGAATACAGATTAGTGGAGTATTGCCTTAGGAATTCAATTCTACTTTGAACTTATTGTGTATTTATCTATGAAAAATAAAGCCATGAAGGCTTGTTTACAGCTACATTTTATTGCCTATCTCTTTTATTTCTGAAGCAAATATTTCACTTTTAAATGCCACAGAGATGGTTGAGTGTAATAGAAGGAAATGTCATGATGTTAAAGACAGATTAGCACTCTGAGAGGCAGCTCCTCATTAGAAACAAACAAACAAATAAAACAAAATGGGTCTAAGGGAGAGACAGTGCGATGGCATTTAATAAAGACATCACACTAGCTGACTTTTCTATCTTTTAACCTCATTTCGACTGGTGTTCCCGTGGTTTAAAAATCCCACAGTTGCAAGCCAGTCATGATTTTCCAAAATTAGAGGCTGTGATGATCTCTTGCTGTTAAAGTATATCAGCCATTTAGAGGTTGTTTCTCATTTTCACAGATTAACTAATCATGAGTGGGATGCCTGATGGGCAAGTCTTTGTTGGAAGAATTATTCCTTAAAAACAAGGGCTTTTCAGAAAGAGAAAGTATCAGATAAAAACAGACACTTCAACCAAGGTTTCCGAGTGCCCAGCTTGAAGAGTAGCAATGTCCCTCCCAGTTCTTAGAAGTAATAACTGTCCCTTCCTTGATGTGGTTTCATCACAGCTTTCTGTTACAGGTAGGAAATAGGTTACTTGGGGTGATAAAAATAAATCAGCTTTGAGGCTGGTGTTTTCTTCTCTGGCTGCCTGTGGGCCATGTTTTATTTTATTTGTGTGTGTGTGTGTGTGTGTGTGTGTGTGTGTGTGTGTGTGAAACTAAATGTTATTAAAAAAAGTGGTCATTGGTATATATATATATACATATATATATATATGTATATACACACACACACGTGCACATACACACACACACACACACACACACACACACACACACAGAATGAATTCAAGGTATGGAACAATGGAAGAATGCCTAATTCATTATGCCAGAAAATGGTTCATTACCATCAATACCACATGGAGTTAATCATTTCCAAAGAACTATAATACCAAGTTATCCATAACACTGCACCTAAATGGAATAATGTTTTATTTTTTCTTTGATCTGTCAAAGGTACTTCAATCTTTGCCAAGACCTCAATGACACTATAAACATTTCATTATATGGTTCCTATGAATTACATAGATCTTGTGATATACCATAAACTTAACTGAAGTTTTTAATTCCTTCTGTTTTATATTGTTTATTTGTTGTTTTTTAATGCCTTATAAACTAGCACTAGAATCTGGCCCTCCTTATATTTATTTTTTCTGGCTATTGGCATTTAGGTTAAACTCAAGTTTTTTTCTGTATACTTAAGAATGAGGATGAAAAGGGGACCAGCAGTTAGCATAATGGCTATGTCGCTGAACTCCCATGTGGTTGACCGTGGTTCAAGTCCTGGATCCAGTGGCTTAAACTTACGCCAGGCATGTGTGCATGCATGTCCAGGATCCCGAGAGGAGAATGGAGGAGAAGGGATTGCTGCGTGGCTATCCCCCCTTGGGGGGTGATTTCTCGCTTTCTATCTCTGTCTCTCTCTGTCTCTCTGGCGAGTGCACGCACCCTTATAGCAAAAACCTCTCAGAAAAAAAAAAAAAGAATGAGGATGAAAACAGCCTGTTGAAACTCAAGGCTTACAGAAAGTTAGTTAAGATTCAGGTTATCTCCACTTATGACACTGACAAAACGGGATGAATGGGGAAGATTCGTGGTTTAGGATCTTTCTGCTTTTTCCTTAATAGGATTTTGGTCAAAATAATCCTAATGCAAATAAAAAGTGAACAAGGAGTCTCTGAGTGTCGTTCCTAAACCCTCAGTGCTCTGGACATCTGTGTATCTTCAGCTCTGTCAGGTGGGGCTGGAGGTGGCCTGCTGCCCAACTGTGCCCACATGTCCCAGCAGTGAATGATGAGCATCGTGGCAGCCATTTGTCTTTGCTCATGCTTTCCAGGGATGGGTTTGAGACGTGCATACCCCTGGGGGAAGCCACAGACCTGAGCTCTAATAAGGTAGGTGGATGACACCAGCTCGCTTTAGGTCTCCCTCACGCAGCCCCACCCCGGGTTAGCAAGAAAAGCAGTGAGGCAGAGCAGAACAAGTGCCAGGCTTGGGCCATGACACCTGGGTTCCCACTGCCCTCTCTCAGAGCTCAGAGCCTGGTCTTGAAAGTGAGGAGGGCCATTCATCTTAACTAACATTTGGTGAGTGAGCACTTAACACATATCAGCCTCTGCCCTGGAGCCTGGGCACAAACAAAAATAAGGTATGGTTTCTATCCTCAAAGGGTTCAGGGTGAGGAGCTAGAGGAGTGTAAACAGACTTGTAAACAGAGCAGTATGGTAAGTCCATAATCCAGGTGTAACAGAAAGCTATCAAAGCCCAGAGGGAGAATTGGCTAGATTTAAGATCACTTCAGCATAGACACTAAGATCACAAGCTTTGTAGCCAGATTGCTTGGGCAAGGCATGGCTTCCCTCATACTAGCTGTGTGACCTTGAGCAAGTTACTTAACTTCCCTGTGCTTTAGTTTCTCATCTTTCAAATGAAAGTGATAATTGTACCTACCCCCTCCAATTGTTCAAGCAATTAAGACAGTGCCTGGCATGTAATGAGATGTACACATATTTTGCTAATGTTCTAGGATTCATGGTCCATGAAGCTGTAAAGGAACGAGTGAAAAAAAAAAAAGGGAATCTCTAATTTTAACAAATCTAATTATATTACAGAGAATGAAGAAAAGCATATATTTGGTTCTTTATATTTATAATAATAGTTATTATCAGCAGAGGGATCATGTGTTTGAGAGAGAGAGAACTCCCTAGTAGGATGTGGTCATGCCATAATCCTTCTTCCTCTATTTTCCCATCATGCCAGAATTTTGAACATGCACACACATGCACCCAAAGTGTTTTTTGAGCAGCCAGGGCTGGGATTCAAACTGTGAATAGCCAGACGGGATCCAGCTCTCAATGCAGAGGGCTTAATCACTGCTCCATGTGGCAAGCCTTATATTTTAGGTGTCTGATGGTTCACTAACATCCCTGCCTTTCTTGGATGTCTGTAAATCAGTGCCCAGGCTGTTAAGCAGGAGCCTTTGACATGATTAGGAGTACATGGCATGGTTAGGGGTGTTCTGCATTAAGGCTAAGGAAGGACCATTTTTTGACCTGCATTCAGCTTCCAGAGGATACATGTGGAGAAGATAGCCATCCTCTTGCCTACCCACTATGACCATGGGAGAGAAGTCAGGAACAGGAACTTCTTGGGACCTTACCAACTCCAGCATCTGAGAAGGAAAACAGGGAGATGGTGGGTCTATCAGCTTGAAAGTTGCAAAAAAAAAAAAAAATAGGGCAGAACTTGGCCCTGGTAAGAATGTGGGCCATTGTGCTGGCTGGATGAGGGCCAAGTGAGGGCAGCTTGGGGCTACTTGGGACATAGTGAGAATTAATGTCAAAAAGAGAGAGGGCAGATATAATTGAGAGACTGGGCCAGAGTCTTTATGAGGAATCCGAGAGAGGAAGGAGGCCATGTTATGGTCTGGATATACTAAGACAGAATCGAGTCCCATTCAGCCCTCTCCTGAGGCATCCATGAAGTAGGGAAGATCAGGCTCAGGGAACAGGGCTGTGCTTGAAAATATTTACCAGCCAGGGGCCAGCAGGTGGTGTGGTGCTTAAGGATGCTGGACTCCCACGTGGTTGACCACAGTTCAAGTCCTGGACCTTGCTCTCTCTCTCTGGTCAAGTTAAAAAAATAAATAAACTTAAATAAAATAATTCTTAAAAAAAAAAAGAAAAAGAAAATATTACCAGCTGGCTGGCAGGGTGAGGAAACTCCTTCAGAGAATCTGCTGATTTCCCACACTGCCACTGTGGCTGATCACGCTACCATGCAACAGCCCTAAAGCAGCCTATAATACATTATTTCCACTGTACAGATACAAGAGCAATACAGAGAACCTCAAGTGCTTGGATAATAGTAACATGTAGTAAAAAATGGGCTGGATCTGTGGCACCTGGATAAGGCACTGCTTAAGAGAAGCTGTATTTGGGCTGGCCTATATCCTAGTCATTGATGGAGTCAGATCCCACTTGGCTGACCATGTTCAAATTCTGGCTCTGGAGGCTTGAGAAAAACTCCAGGCACATGTGTACACATGTGTGCCCTGAAATCCTGACAGGATGGAGAAATGCAGAAAAGATTGATTATGACCACACCTCATTGGGGGTGCTTTCTCTCTCTCCCTGTCTCTGTTTCTCTGCTGAGGACAGGCACCCTCTGACAATTAAAAGGAGAGAGAGAGAGAGGCTGAATCCCACATGGAGACTGTGGTTTGAATCCCCTGCCTGGTCAGCTTGAAACACGCCAGGCACAGGCACGAGCAGTGCCCAAGATCTGACAGGAGGACAAAGGAAGGGAATCACGGCATCACCAGACTCTGTGGAAGGTGCGCCTTTTCCCTCTCTCTTTTCCTCTCAGGAATGTGCATGTTCTCTATCATGAATAAAGAACAAAAAAGTATTTGGAAGTGATGATTATTGAGTTTTATTACTTTTGTTTTGAATACAATTTTCATTGTAAATTTCTGAAATTTAATTTCTAATAATGACCATGGTTTCAGCTGGCTTGCAAAATTTCTGACAATTTAACGATTGTCCCTTGGGCGGTAGACCAAGTTGGCTCCAAAGTGCTACTGAATGAAAAACTCACCAAATTACTCAGAGCCTCAATTTCCTTCATGGTGACATAGGATCCTCCTCCTCCTCCTCCTCATCATTATCAATCTAGTTCACAGGGTTCTTGTGAGGATAAGAAAAGTTTGTGAAAGCATTTCAAGAGCTATAAGTGGCATATAAACATTATACACAAATCAATATTATTCTCATGGGAACAGTATAATGTAGTGGTCAGGAGGACATCTCTGGAGCAGACTGCCTCAGTTTGAATCCTGGATCTATTCTTTATTTGGTTGTGTGACCTCGGGCAGAATCTTACTCTCTCTGGGCCTTGGTTTCCTCATGTATAGAGATTCCACGAGGCTTAAATGAATGAATATCATAAAGCACCCAGGACAGTGTTTGGTGTATGGTGAGCACCATTTAAGTATCGACTAAAATTGTTGAGCAGCCCGAACAGCAGTAAGCTTACAATTCTTCTAGAACCAGAAGTCCTTTTAAGTGAGGAGCCTAAGATCCTGACTTCTGCCCCACTTATATTTAAAGGGACAGCTCCCCTCTATGCTCTATGGTAACGGATTCGCTACTGTGCTCACGGATAATGCTTTTCAGATAATGAACCTTAAGTCCTATTGCAGAGATAAAGATGCTGCTAGAATCAGATTCCATAGCCACTCACCATAGTAGCAGGCGAAAGAACTATCTTATTACATGCCTGGCTGGCTCAATTACCTCAGTCCTGACCTAGACAGATGCTGGAGCCAGCCCAGGGCAGAACCCCTGAGCTGGAGGGGCCATTAGCTGCCCCCATAGAACCTGGTTTCATTTGCTATCTCAGTCACCACAGGCCCCGGGGCTGGGCAGGGGTAGAGTGTAGACAGACTGGAAGAGAGAGATGGAAAGGAAATAGTACAAGGCAGGAGACAGGAGCCCTGGCTGTCACAGCTATGGGCAGGCTTGAGGAGTTTAGGGTTCTCAAGCAAAGAATTGACAGATTTATGGGGGTGGTAAGCAAGGTGGATGGGAAGGTGGTCAGAGTTTCTTCACCAGAGATGAAGCGATCAAGTGCTATGACAGTCTTGAGATTAGCAAAAAAGCAAAGACAGATCAGTCCACAAGGTAGAAAAGCCAAGGCCAGCTGATACAGCCAGGTTTTTCAAACTAAGGAATCACAACCATTAGAGTCCTGAACACCATACTGCACATGGGAGTCAGAACCATCATTTTATTTTTTTCTCTTCTTGCTACAGGGCAGTGCACTGGCCAGAGAGAGTCAGAGAGAAGGAAAGTGAGAAAGCCCCCCCCCCTCCAGGGGGATGGCCATGCCACAATCTCTTCTCCTCCATTCTTCTCTTGAGATTTTGGGCAGGCATGCACATGTACCCAGCATGATTTTCAAGCCACTGGGTCTGAGACTTGAATCGCAGAGTTGGTTATGTGGGTTCCATCTCCCTTAACTTTCATGCTATGTTAGGTTGAAATGATGTGACTAGGTTCTGGCCAATGAAGTGTAGGCAAAAGTGATGTAAGCCACTTACAAGCCTAGTCATAACACCCACGTCCCCACTGATTTTCTCCTCTCCTCCCCTCCCCTTGTCTGTCCTCTTAATTCCCCTCCTTTCCCCTCTCCTCCTCTCTGCTCACCTTCCCCCCTTTCTTTTCCTTCTCTTTTTTTTTTTTTCCCTTTTGTCATGATTCTGTGCTGAAGATGGCAGCATCACAACATAAAAAAAGCTTGGGGAGGGGAAAGAAAACCACTAAGCTGGGCTTCCTGATCTGCACTGGGCTAGGACATGAACAAGCAAAAAGCTTTTATTTTGTTAAGCCACTAAGATTTAGGGGCTGTTTGTTTCTGCACCTAGCAAGCACTGCTCTAATAAAAATAACATTAAGATGGAATGGAGTGAAAAGGAAGAAATAGAATGGAATACTTTAAATTAAAAATAAAAGAATAGAAAAGAAAACTATCAGTGTGCATTGCAGGTAGTGCAAAATAGACATTGTTTGGAAAAACCTTTCTCAGTTCCTATGTATTCGACTTCCCAATATAAAGTTTCTATTTTGCTGGAGGTGCAGATGAAGTTTTGAGAATCACTGCTTTAGAGCTGGGGATGATACAACAGAAAACTTTAGGTAAGATGGGGACTGTGTATCCACCACCTTTTCAAGGAAGGTGCTACAGACTGACTAGTCATGCCTAGCTCGGCCATTCATTGTGGAAGTTTGCTATTTGTGCCTTCCTTGGTAATAGCGTGCCAGTCTTAGTTCACATAGTTTGTCTGTGGTAGGCTCCATCTCTTGGAATCAAGGAGGATGACACATGTGTGAAGCCTGAATAAAGTGTTCCATTCCTTGAACCACATTGATTGGTTCAGGGATGAACACATGACCCAAGTTAGTCTAATTAGAGCTAAAAGTGGGACTTTGGCTAGAGTTATCATAAAAATAAATGCTTTATTGCTCCTGGTTTTGGAGGTTTGGTGACGTCAATCTGAAGTTGTTGGTAGCCTTCTTGCTATCACAAGGGAAAACTTGCCTGAGAATAGAACCATAGTGAAAAAGGCAAGGCAAAGGGATGGAACAAGTTCAATGGTTATATCATTGGAACTCCTGGATTTAGCCATGCCTGAAGCCATCCCTGCAGTTTTTAGTTGATTCTATACCTCTTTGCTACTTCCAGTTTGAGTTGGGTTTTTGGCAGTTAAGTGAAGTTGTGTCTTCTACATATTTAAGATGACATTTCCTTGGTAAGATGGACTCCAGAAAAGGACTGAAGTGGAAAACAGCTGGTCCTTAGGCTCCTTCAGGCTTTCCCGAGGAAAAGTGGTTTTAATCACTCAAGAATCAGGCTTTGGCATATGGAAAAACTACAAGGTAAAGTAAAGGAGCAATTCATTTTTTCTTGTTTTCTGTTTTGAGAGGATGAAGAACAGATGAATAACATTGGAACTGCTAATACATTTCTCTTCATTTATTAAAAAATATTTATTGAACACTTTCCATGTGCTAGGAGCTGTGTTGGGCCCTGAGGTTTATAACGTTGTGGAGATATTGAGAAATACCAGAACAGCCTTCCAGAAAGTTTGCTATGTGTCAGGCACTGAGAACCTTTTGTTTATGAATCTTATAGGCTCTTCACATCTACCCTGTCAGGTCGACACCATTACTATCTCTCATTTTACAGATAAAGGAAACTGAGGCACAGAGAGGTTAAGCTAGGGAGGCGCAGAGCTGGTGTTGGATTTTGGGAGACTGGCTTCAAGTCTGTCTTCAAATCATTGGACCACACTGCAACAGTCCTTGCACAGTGTAACTTTGTAGTCGTCTCTACAAAGGACCATCCTCTAAGCTCTTGGGATCTCTGCTCTGAGACCCTTCTACTAGAATTCAGTTGAACGAAGTTTGACTTACTGAATTTCAATCACTGCTTACCTTTCTGAAATCAGCTAAACCCTTAGCAATATATGTCACCTTGGGGGAGACGGGGAAACATAAAAGATCACTTAAAGACACAGTTCAGCCTAAATGGTTGAGAACACCGTTTCTTGACTCATCTGAGATTCTAGGTTTGAATCTCTACTCTGCCATTTTCTAGCTGTGGGACCTTGTAGAAGTTACTGACCCTCTCTGAGCTTCTGCCTCTTTATCCTAGAAATAGGGTTTATGGCTTCAACTTATCTGTTTCTTGCGCAGCTTTAATGAAGTCATAAAGTACCTGGAATGGAGTCAGCACCTAGTAAATGCTGGTTGATTTTATAACTCTTCCTCTTTGGCTCTCAACTCCTTGTTTGTTAAATGAAGAGCTGGGCAAGAAGCTCTCTGAGGTCCCTGCTGGCATGAATCTGTGTGACTAGTATTTTCCAAATGCTTATTTGAGAATGGCAAACTCCCATTGTCATGTTTTTTCTTCTTAAAGAATTGTTTTCTGTTGTGTTTCTGTAAGATTGGGCTTTCTGTGCTGGTTTAAAACAGTCAGAGGAGCTTTAAGCCTTTCACGTGACATCATAACTTGGTGCCCATAAAAGTGATGAAATGCATATACCAAAGCAGTGAGGAGGAGAATTCCAGGGGCCATGACCCTAATGCAAACCTAGGAATGCATTCTCCTTCAGGTAGTGGGTTGAAGGAGGGAGCCAGGCCTTGGCTTCCCAGTACAGTGACTCCTCTGACAGTCCTGAAGATACTTCCAAGTCCAAGCCCTAGGGGTGACATTGGGAGAGAAATAGGGATGAAGGAGAGCAGGAGAGGGGAAAGGAGAGACAGGAGGAATGGGACAGGGAGAGGAAGAAGCCAGGAGGGAGTGAGGAAGCAACAAAGGAAGGGGAAGCTTCAGGAATGTGGGCAGAAGGAGAATCAGGACGGGGAAGGTACAAGGGGAAGGAAGAAACAAGAGGAGGGGAGAGGCAGGAGAAAGGTCAGGGGAGGGAAGGCAGGGGAAGGCTAGAACTTAACTAGAATACAGACAAAGAACTGGGCAGGCAGAGTGGGGAAGTCAGTCCAGACCTCACCATGAAATGTCCAGTCTGTTTTGATAGAACATGATTTATTTTTCTTTCTCTTTCTCTCTCTTTCTTTCTTCTTTCTTTTTTTCTTTCTTCTCTCTTTCTTTTTCTCCTTTTTCTTTCTTCTCTCTTTCTTTGATAAAGAGTGCTGGGACATGTAGAGAGAGAGAGAGAGAAAGGAGAGAGCCCTCTAAAGAGTCTTGTCATATCATGATCTTTCTCTACCCCTCCAGTTCCTCAGGGTCCTGGGAACCCGTGCCAACTCAGGGATCTGAACTTGTAGTTGACCGTATGGTGTCCAGCCTTGTGTGACTTTATCACTGTACAAAACTGGGTAGGTCATAACCTGATTTCTAACCCTTCTTATTTAAAACCATAGAAGAAACTCCCAAATACAATTCCATATTGGATTGAGAAAATTAATGAGCACAGAATACTTGTTTTTTATTTCTATTAAAGCACTGTACATCTTTATATTGTACAACATGAATACAGTGAATACGGTGCATACTGAGCAGGTCAAAGACATAGCCATGTACATTATCATCAATAGAAGATTTTTTCATTTTTGTCTATCAAGCGTTTTGTTTACTTTTTTTTTTTTCCCTAAGCAAAACTATCATAAAGTCGTTGAGGAAAGTTGACAACTTCTTTGTGTCCGAGACGCTGCCCCTGGTGACTCTTTAGCCGTCACCATGCTACAAAACTAATATATTGAGGGACCAGCAGTTAGCATAATGGCTATGTCGCTGGACTCCCACGTAGTCGACCGCAGTTCGTGTCCCGGACCCGTTGGCTTAAAACTCACGTCAGGCATGTGTGCGTACGTGCCAAAGATCCCGAGAGGGGAATGGA
>NW_006160080.1:2470847-2471204 GCF_000334495.1 Tupaia belangeri chinensis | reverse complement strand
TGATTTCTCGCTTTCTGTCTCTCTGTCTGTCTGTCTTTCTGGTGAGCGCATGCGCCCTATAGCAAAAACCTCTCTAAAAAAAAAAAAAACCAAAAACAAACAAACAAACAAAAAAAACTAATATATTGAATTACATCATAAATGCTATGGATACCGTTTGAATTATCATGAGGAAAAGAGAAAGAAGGAAAGTCGGGAGGCTCATGAACGTTTGAAGAAGGCCAAAAAGATGACTGGTCTGAAGGCTAAGCTCTATCATAAACAGCGCCATGCTGAAAAAATACAAATGGAAAAGACGATCAAGATGCATGAAAAGAGGAACACCAAACAGAAGAATGATGAAAAGACTCCACAAGG
>NW_006160080.1:2463481-2469948 GCF_000334495.1 Tupaia belangeri chinensis | reverse complement strand
GCAGTCATCAAAAGATTATTTATTAAATTGTACAAAAACATTAAAGTGGCCTGGTTTTACAAAAAAAAAAAAAGTCATTGACCCTTTTTCTGTTTTGCAGGTTATTCACCAGGGGTGATATATTTTATTGTTGAAATACAAAAATAAATGTACTCAAAGCATATGTGAAAGAGATTAGATAGGGACCAGCAGTTAGCATAATGGCTATGTCGCTGGACTGCCATGTAGTCAACTGCAGTTTGAGTCTCAGACCCAGTGGCTTAAAACTCATGGGTGCATGTGCATGCGTGCCCAAGATCCCGAGAGAAGAAAGGAGGAGAAGGGATTGCGGCGTGGCCATCCCCCCCGGGGGGGTGATTTCTCACTTTCTGTCTCTCTGTCTCTGTCTGTCTGGTGAGCGCACACACCCTATAGCAAAAATCTCTCTCTCAAAAAAAAAAAAAGAGATTGGATGCAGATATTCTTCAAAGAGATCCTCTTCATTTATTCATTTATTTACTGCTTTATCTACAAATCACTCATTGGGCAATTTTTTTTTGTCATGCCCCATGCTAGATGGAAGAGATTCAGACAGAGATAACCAGACACAGTCTCTTCCCTATAGAAGTATCAGAATGCAGTGCCAGTTTTGACACTCCTTCAAATCTCATTCTTTTTCATCTTATCTGGCCTCAAGGATTCACTCATAACCCACAGAATAAAGTGGAGGTAATTTATGAGATTAAGTCACAAAAGGCAGTACAACTTCTGCCTCACTTTCTAGAGCACTACTGCTTAGAGGCCCAACTGCCATGAGAGAAGTCTGACTACCCTCAGGTCACCATGGTATGAGGAAGTCCAAGTAGCTACAAGAAGAATCAATGTGCGTATGTTCTGAATAACAGAAGCAGCTGATGTCCTAGCCAACAGTGAGGTTCGGTTGTCAGATGTGTGAATGAAGACTCCTCTAGATGATTCCAGCCCTGACATTCAGTTACCTCCAACTATTGAGTCTTCTCAACTTAGGACCCAAATAACAAGGAGCAGAGATAAGTCAACCCCATTGTGCCTTATTTGAATGACTAATTCCCAGAGTCTATCCATATGCATAATAAAAGTGTTGCTTTTGTTATGCAGTAGTGGTAATCAAAACACTGCCCACTCATGATATTTGCTGGGATTTACAAACACCAATTTAAAGAGCATTACCTTCTTTGGCAGTTTACAGTCTGAGATAGGCAGACCCAATGCAAGGGACTTAGCACTTAAGAGACAGAATGTGTCAAGGGGACAAAAATTCTGCCCCCCCCCAGGCATCTCTATTTGATAGCCTGAAATGACGAGTTAAGCCCTTTCTCATACCATGATTCAGAAATATGATACCTGCTTCAACTCAGTTTCATTTCCTGCTGGTCAGTCTTCAGGCCCTGTAGCACAGAGAGCCATCCCAAGTTCTTAGATGTTCCAGAACTGCTATTCTCCAGAGACCTTAGAACAGTGATGGGCAAACTAGTGAATCTGGGATCCCCAGAGGCACGTGTGGATTCTTGGGCACTTCCCAAGGGATGCTGATTTAGGAGGTCCAGAGCAGGACCCAGCAATCTGCATCTTAAACGAGAACCCCAGAAGATTCCAAGTAGACCTTAAGAAGTACAGACATGGAAGGCATTGGGAATAAACAGAGGGAAAGGAATGAAATGGAGAGAAAAGAAAGGCAGAAAGTGAAGTGACAATGAGATGAGGAAAAGAGAAGGAAGCAAAGCTGGAATCTTGGGCACACATGCACACATACCAGGCGTGAGTTTATGCCACTGGGTCCGGGACTTGAACCACGGTCGACTACATGGGAGTCCAGTGACATACCTATTACGCCATCTGCTGGTCCCCCATGGAACTATTTACACCACATCAGTTTTGGAGGAAAATTGATGTGAGTCTGCTGAGACTACCTGAGTCAAGTTTAGGCAGTGAACAAACTTCTGGTAAAGGTTGGGCCAGTGTTCTCATACTTGGGCATGCATTATAATGACCTAGAATGCTTGTTAAAACATGTTGCTTGGCCCTATCCCCAGAATGTCTGATTCAGCAGGTCTAAGGTGGCCCCCAAGAATTTGCAGTTGTTGTTTTTTTGGGAATCATACTTTCAGAACCACTGGATGAGACCAAAGCCAAGGTTTAGACAGGTCCAGAAATGTATAAGGAACAAGTATATGAAGCCTTGTCTAGAAATCGGGACAAAAAAAGAAGTTATCTTCAGACCCTAGTGTAAAACATGGGAGAGGTAGAGCTGAAAGATTAAGACTTAAAGAAGTCTTAGTTGGACATTTCTACCTCCTAACTGCATTCTTGTCTCTTGGCAAAAAGGGACTTTACCTGGTGGTATCATGATTCTCTATACTCCTTCAAGATGAAAGTGATATATTTGTATCTGTTCTATTAAAATACAGCAAGTAAAATGGGAAGCTCTATGCCAACCCCTGTCTTAGCATTCAGGTCATTTGTGACCTCTGAAGAAACTGGAACCCCTTCATATGAATAATGAACTCTCCAGAAACTCTTAGGTGTACCCAGTAATTTTCAGTGCTGGGGATAGGCATGATCCACTGTCTCATATTTCCAGCCTCTTTCAAAATCCTGCGGACCATTTTTTTTAAACTGCCCTTGCATTTAGGCAGTTCTGCTGGACATACACTTCTTAGGACATAGGAGTTGAACTAGAGTAGAATTACTTCTCAGAATATACGAAAATAGGATCTCCTTGGTCCTAGACCATAAATTAAGCTCTTAGAAAGGAACATGGTAGCTATTTGAAGTAACTAGGAGACCCTTTGAGGCTGGACTTACTGCAACAGGAGAAGAGTAGCTACTTAATCAATCCCAGAGGTGGTTTTCATTCAGTTTCCCTAGTCCTCCATTCTATTCATACCATAATGTGTTTCTACTTTTGCAATCACAATTCTACTCAAGCTCTTTACTTCTGCTTTCACTTTAATCTGCATCTATGGATTACCCACAGATATGCAGAACTCTAAATCATAGAGTATATTAAGGTCACAGATTAAATTAGGATTAAGACATTGAAGGTAAAGGTCTTAGAACAGCTTTGTAGCAATTTAGGGGACTCCAAGGTTTCTATGAGAAGCCCACAAAATAGTAGACCCTCCTTCCCAGAAAAAATTGTACCCATAGAAACATTTTGCATGCAATTAGTTGTACAGACCCCTCATGGTAAGAATTTGTAGCTCAACTCAAAGAATAATAATCCCAAAGAGACAGAAGAGGCTGGGATAGGAAGAGGAAGGGGGGGGGGCGAAATGAGGAAGAGCAAGTTTCAGGAGTTAGTTAAGGTAACATAACAAAAGCAGCTATAACAAACTTTCCAAATTTAGGTGTCTTGACCCATAACAGTCACAAATCAGCAAATGAGAGACTTTCTCACAGGTGAGAAAGTCTGAGTCCTGAGTTCAGGAACTCAGGCTTCTTCTACCCTGTAGCTCTACCATCTCCCAGAACCTCAGAGTTCTATGCACACAGGCAGCAGGAGAAAGACCACAGATGGGTACAGCTACTTCTTCAAAACCTCAGCTGGAAGTGCTACATATCCCATCCCATCATATTTCATATCCATGAGAACTGGTTACAGGAACACATCTGGATAGAAACAGGTCTGGAGAATGTAGCCTCTGTGTGTGAAACCACTTCCTGGTTATGACTGCACACTATGGAAAGGGGGGCATGAATTTTTGGTGGCCAGTAAGTCATATCACTTCCCAACCATTGCATGCATGTGGAATCAGGTTAAAGTAAATGGCAAACTTGGGGCCGGCAGGTAGTGTGGTGGTTGAGGTGCTGAACTCCCAAATGGCCGACTGTGGTTTGAGTCCCGCACCTGGCAGCTTGCTTTCTCACTTCCCCTTTCTCTCTTCCCCTGTCTCCTTCTGGTTAAATTAAAAAATAATAACAAATGGAATTAAATAAATAAATAAATTTTAAAAATAAATGGTAAACTGCCTTGCAAGGAAATAGAAACTACCCAAGGACATTCTGAAATCCAGGACATGCGTAGAATAGGGCAGTTGTGGCCCTACCTTGTTGGTGGTAAAGACATGAGGCTGCAAATTGTGTGACCAACAGAGCATGCAAAAATATCCATTGTGTGAGTCCAGATCAGTCACAAAGTACATCCCAGCTTCTGTCTGCAGGGTCTCTTAAATCACTTGTTTTGGGAGAAGCCAGTCATCATGCTATGAGGATAATTCGAGAAACCCTGTGGAGAGAGATCCACCTGGAAAGGATCTGAGGTCTCCCATCAACAGCACCAATTTATCAGCCATGTAAGTGGGCCCCCTTGGAGATAGACTAGCCACAGTCAAGTCTGCAGATAATGACAGCCTTGGCTAATACTTGGCTGTGCTATTATGAAAGCTCTCTAACCCAAAGTGTCTGACCAAGTTGCTTTTTAATTTCTGACCTACAGAAATGTTGGAAGATAATAAATCATTGTCAGTTAAAGCCTTCAAGTTTTAGGATGATTGTTACCAGTAATAGGCTCCTAATACATTTGGTAAAGAGTTTTGGTTACAGTGTCTGTCATTTAGAGAAGCTTCTGCAATAGTGGGTTGTTCATTATATAGGAAACTGCTCTACTTGCATTTCTTTCTTTATTTTTTAAGTTTTTGCTACAGGGTATGTGTACTTGTGCATGTGTGCATACGCAAGAGCAAGAGACAGAGAGTGAGAATGTGAGAAATCACCCCCTCTCTGGGGGGATAGCTTCACTACAATCTCTTCTTCAGTATCTTCTCAGGATTCTAGGCATGCATGCACACGTGTCTGGAGTGATTTTCAAGCTGCCAGGTCTGGGACTTGAACTTTGCATTCAGCCATGTGGGGTCCAGCACCTTTACTTCCATGCCACCTGCTGGCCCTGAATTTGCTTTTCTAGGAGTGGTGGCCATACTATATGTATGAAGTGGCCATGATCAACCTCCATGTGAAGATAAAGCTAGAAATCTTGGCCTTAGCACCACACTCAACTAAGTTAACAAATTTAGGCTTCATTTAGGGTATGCTCAGATAACAAAGCTTTTTTAATAAAACGTGTAGTCCTTGGAGCTTGCTAGAACACAGTGTCTCACGCCACACCTCCAGATCTGCTGAAAAAGGATCTGCTTTTTAACAAGATCCAAAGATATTTGAATAGACTTCCAATTCAGAGAAGCAGTCAACTAAGGAAGTATTTGTGTGACGACTTGGGAACTGAATGGAATACATCCTAGAAAGGTCACTTCTGGAAAGGATTTCCTTTTTTTCTGAAAATATATAGGTTTCAAACCTGATAGGAACACTGTAAAATCAATTCCCGAATTAGGGCACATTGGATTTCATGTCTTCCAAGATTCACTGCAGTTCTCAGTATGCCATTGGTATATTTTGTGATCCTTGTCTCCAATTTCATCCTGCCTTAAATGGCTACAGTATCTGTCCCAGGAGCCCCAAATCCTGAGTTTCACCCTCTTCTTTCTTCCTACCCCTTGTCACATGCTTGTTTGCTTTAATAGGGCAAATTCATCAAAACCCAATAATATGTTCTCTCTACTTGAGGGTACACACATGGCTCCAGGGAGAAAAACCACATTTTTCTGATTGTGGTATAGGACACATGGCTTCCTGAAAGGGTGAGAAGGCAGATTGCTGCCTCCTGTTATTTACGTCCTGAGATTCTCCATCAGGGAATGAGACAAGCAACTGTGAGTTGAAAAGCAGGATTTTTGAGGACCAAGCAGGAGGCAGAAGAAGTCATTAATTATGTTATCAGAAAAAATATTTGGTGCTTTTTCTTAACATTATAGCTACCACTGCTGCTGGTAATGCCCCTTTATTTGTCCAGGGGGCTTTGCTCCCATTAGATTAGATTAAGTGTCTCATCTACGACACAATAACAGATTTGGCCCCGTGGTTTAGCTGCTGGCTGTGGTTGACTGATACCCAAGCTTTTGACTCCCTGCTGCGTATCTAAGCGGTACAAGCTGCAGTCAATGCATTTAATCTACATAGAAAGAAAACAAATTGCACGTTAGCCTTTTTGAGTCCAGTAATCAGGTCCTCCCACCCCCACCCCCACTACTTCTTGCTCTACTTTATGCTCTTCTGGACAATTTGCAGCACTCTTGTGTGATCCAGAGAGGTTGCAATTTTTTTTTCTAAGTCAGGTAAAAAGAAAAGTCTTTTGCATTTTAATTGCACTTGATCTGCTCGTTGAATAACCCCTGTAATTTATATATTGTTCATAGTTTGTGCTTTCTGCAGTCCTGCTGTGCAGCTGATAACGTAATTCACACTCGCTCACACCTTGGGCTCTGTGGGTAGTGGCTTTGGCTTTCTTTACTTTCAGAATTTGCAAAATTCTCTCACTCATCCTTCAGAGGCAAGCTGCTGTGGCTGATGTCCGTCACTATCTGCTTATGCAGGTGTAGTGAAGAGGCCAT
>NW_006160080.1:2457573-2463417 GCF_000334495.1 Tupaia belangeri chinensis | reverse complement strand
AGCTTCATATACTATTTGTAGTCCCACTGGCTGGTTGTGAGCTCGCTCCCCACCCTCCCTGGATCATGCAATTAATTGGCTTAGACTAGAGCTGTGGAAGGAGCAGCAGACACAGGTAAGTCACCCTGGCAGGCTTTCTTCAGAGGAAGCAATATCCAAGACAATAAATAAATATAAAGAAGATAATAAATAGGGAATAGAAAGATGGCTCTTTTAAAAATTTTTGAGTGCATTAGATGGTGAGATTTTTGGAACCAGAGCCATGTTAGTTTGTGATTTGAAAAATATTCTAAATGTTTAAGGCAAGTTTATGGGTAGTAAATAAAAATTCAGTTTTTACAAAACATTTAGGTCTATAACCATTTTACGTATTTCACATTGAAGCTATATTCCTCACATTCTCCAGAAGGATAAATTATATGATTGAGGGGACCAGTGGATGGCGTGGTGGTTAAGGTGTTGAACACCCCCATGTGGCCAACTACGGTTCAAGTCCTGGACCTGGTGGCTTGCTTTCTCACTTTTTCTCTCTCTCTATGGTCAAATTAAAAATAAATGAATGAATAAATAAATAAAGTTAAATAAAAATATTATATGGATTGAGTTAGATTATTTTGGCCCATCTCAGATTTTGCTTTAGTGGTGTTGTTCTCAAAACCCTTTGTGTAGAGATTAAGTCCTTGTCACTTCAAGGATGGTCTGTGGGCCCACAGCCTCAGCCTCACCCACAAGTTTGTTAGAAATGCAGACTCTTGGGCCTTCCTGCAGAACTACTGACTCAAAATCTGCATTCTAAGAAGATCTTCAGTGGCTTGCACATTACAGTTTGAGAAGTGCTGGATTAGACAATTGGGTCTCAACACTGGCTGCACATTATTCAAATAGTCCAAGAAACTTGAAAAAAAATGATGCCCAGACCCCCACCCACAGGCAGAGATGTATTTAATTTTGCTGGCATAGTTTTTCAGCCTCCTCAAATTATTTAGCATGAAGTCAAGGGCAAGAGTATTGGATTGCACACAATCTTAGAGAAGGATAGGATCCTAAAGAAACAACTCTAAACCTAAATGAGTGCCCCAAGGGCATATCCAACCCCTCCCTCCCACTACTCAATCTCCCAGGAGAATCAACAGGGATTTCACCACAATTAAACTTGACAAGTATTTATTCAATGCCTACTATGGGTACATCTCACCACATCCCACAGGTCTACTCAAACAAGTTAGAAGGCAAAAAACTCCTTCTGGGCAAGATAGTATTCTGTAGAGTATTCTATGCCATGATACTGAAAGGTCATCTAGTGCATCTACTGATGTTTCCATGGGATTTAGAGAAAATGGGTTCTTAGATAGCTCTTCAAAATACCCTTTTGAAAAGTTGTAGGACAGCTAGTATGGGTTCTTAAAAACCAGTTTCAGAGAATTTCAGTTTCATGGTCTTGCATGATTTAATATTTTGGCATCTTTTCCAGCATATGCTAGCAACTTCATTACTTTTTTATTAGAGAAGAGGCAGGTAGTCCTTTGAAAAAATATTTTGAAATGGAAATCAGAAGCTCTGGGTTCAAGTTCTTATTGCCCATAGAGCAGTTTGTTATAATGTCTGAAATTTATTTAAAAATTTCTCACCAATTACAGAGTGACTGCCATGGTTTGAATATGTCCTTCAAAGTTCCTGTGTTGGGACCTTAACTGCCATTGTGGTGATATTAAGAGGTAGGACCTTTATGAGTTGATTAGGTCATAAGGACTCTGCCCTCTTGAATGAACAAATGCTGTTGTCATGAGAGTAGGTTAGTTATCACAGGAATGGGCTCCTGATAAAAGTTACCCTTTTTGGCCCCCATGTTTTTTTCTTTCTGCCTTTCCCAATCTTCTCTCACCTTCCACTTTGGGATAACTCTCACCAGATGCTGGTGTCATGATCTTGGACTTCCCAGCCTCCAGAACTTTGAGCCAAGTAAACTTTAATTTTCTTATAAATTACCCATTCTCAGGCATTCTGTTATAGCTGCAGAAAATGTACTAAGACAATGATTTTCCTTACATTTACTTACATGGAATTTAGGTTAAGCAGTAACTCAGATGCCAATAAAGTGTGCACACCTCAAGGCTCACATATAAGCAGTCTCAACAGAGAAGCTACCCTGCAGAGGTTGCTACTATATCCATTTCTACTATCTAGGTCACTAGATTTTGCTAGTAAGCATAGCAAATGTTGGAAAAGGATCTTATTGGTAAAACTAATTACATCAATCAGCATGATAAAAGTTGAATTAACTCTCACTGATGAAATCACATGTATTCAGGATATAGGAATCAACTCAAATATTTTAGCAATAATGCCTACTCTTGCATGAACCAGGTATAAAACTTTGCACTGTCCACAATTTGTAACCTTAAGCATGCCACCCAAGAACAGAACCTGAAGTGAGTCTTTGCCCAATCACTACTTTAGGATTTCTCTTTGTCTGATGCCATCTGTAATGATAACATAATTCTTTCTCTTCTATGTCATCACTTTGAAGTGAAGATTTCATGCAAGGTGATAGAGTATTAAGAATTGCTTTCCTCATAACCTTGTCTTGAGTCTGCCACTGAGTAGCTAGCCTTCATTCACTGAAATATTTTCAGTAGCTACCATTTGCTACCAAAATATTCTAGTATTTGAGCATGAGCAAAAAGGCATGGGTCAGCTGCAACTCAGTTCTGTGACCTTGATCTCTACATCTAGTTGCTGTACATCTCTAGATCTCAGACATTTAATTTAAAAATGCAAGAAGATCACTTTAAAGATTTTATTTTTCTGGCTTAAAATTCTATAATAATTGCTTTATTCTAACATATGAGGAAAAGTCAAACAGGTCAAGATACTCTAGGCTGCAGATTTTTTTCCCCAGAAGATATCTCTTATTGTTATGAATTTTCCCAGCATGAATACACTGTGTATTAGCCCAGTCAAAGATATTACCTTACATATTATCATCAACAGATAATTTTTTATTTTTGCATCTCTTAAATGTTTTGCTTCTTTCTTTCTCCCTTTGATTCCCTCCCTCTCACCTTTCTCCCCCCCCTCCCACCTTTCTCCATTCCCCCCCCTCCTCCCACACTGTCTCTAGTATCCACAGTTGTTCTCCATGCTTTCATGCCTTCAAATCTTTCAGTTTCTGCTACACAGTGCAGACATTCAGTATATGTTGAGTGGGGGCATACAATGCCTCTCTTTCATAGTCTGGCTTGTTTCATTTAGTACTAAATCTTCCATATTTGTCTACTTTCTATCAAATGCCAGGGGCTCAGTGGTGCTTTTTTTATGGCTGAGTAGTAGTCCATAGTGTATATATTCCACACTTTTTCAATCCTTTCTTTTGTGGACATTTGGATTGGTTCCATGTCTTAGCAATTATGAATAATGCTGCAATAAACATAGATGTGCAAGTGTTTTTCTGACTGAGTGTATTCCTATTTTGGGGGTAGATATCCAGGAGTGTAACTGCAGGATCATATGGTCCTTCTATTTGTAGGTCTTTGAGGAACCTCCATATTATTCTCCACAGTGGCTATACTAATTTATTGAGTTATCTAAAAAGGCATGATACATTTTTCCATAGAAATGCATCATGATTTTTCTGATGACCCTTTACATTCCCACCAACAGTATAGGAGAGTTCCCTCTCACCACAGCCTTGCCAGCACTTATCATTCTTCATTTTTTTAAATCTTTGCCATTCTGACTGGGTTAGGTGGTATCTCATTGTGGTTTTGATTTGCATATCTCTCTCTTTTAAAATAATTATTTAATTTTATTTATTGTTATTATATTTTAATTTGCTATAGGTCACATGAATGAGAGAGAGAGAGAGAGAGAGAGAGAAAGCTTCCAGGTCCAAGACTTGAACTACAATCAGCCATGTGGGAGTCCAACGTCTCAACCACCACACCACCTGCCAGCCCCTTGATTTGCATCTCTCTTATGATAAGGGATGTTGAGCATTTTTTCATATGCTTTCTGGCTGTTCATATATCTTCCTTAGAGAGTTGTCTTTTCAGCTTGTTTTTGAGTCCACTGCCTTCCCCTTACCCAGCCCCTTCAATCGTAGCCCACACCATGTGACTCTCTTTTCAATAATCCCAAGCCCCTGGGGAACTTAGCCCATGTTTGCCATTCTCTCTGTATGGTCCCAATTAAATCTGTGAACTATAATATGGAATCTTGACAAGGTTGTGAATGTGGCTGGGTTTGTTACTGGAATAGTCTGGCAAAAAGCAGAGTGGAGGAGATGATACTTTACAATTGTTTCACTTAGCAGGCTTTTTATTCTGAGAAGCACTAGCAATGGGGTTGGTTTCAATTTAACATTTTCCTTCAAGGGAACCTAGCAGTGGTACTCATCTCTCAGTGTGGCTTAAATGAAGCATCAGGTCTGATGACCTCAAGGCGTGGTGCTTTGTGGGGTGAGTCAATGAAAGCTTTTGCAAGAAGCAGACCCCAAATAGTGAGGTTCAGGAGCTCACTTGTTCCAGCAAAGGAGGAATAGCATGTTTAATTGACCCGTTGGTAGATAGTTGTTCCTATTTCATCCTTCTAAACTGCTTTGGTATCTTTCTATTGTGGCTTCCCAGGGATGCCTGGCATGAGCCTTTTATATCCCTAATGAAGCCATTGTACTATTTTCAGTCAAGATCTGAGGCGTGAAACAAAGAGAGGACTTGACAGAGCTCTTTCCAGTGCAGTTATTGAAAATAATCCCAACCTATTGGGGCCAAAAATAGCTGAGATCAAGACAAACATCAAGCTATTGTTGCAATCTTGTGCAATAGCAGTTCCAATAAGGAAAATGCTGGGCAGCAAACCAATAGAGACAGTTCATATCAAAGATTTTTTCCTTAGACAATTTCTTCAGGACATCTGGCCCCAAACTCTGAAGTTTTTCTCTTTTGTATTATCTAAATGTTTGTTTGGTTTCAGCTTTACTATATTCTTAATTTTGTTAAAGAACTTATCTTAATTTTGAAAGACAGTGTAAAATGAATAATCCACTAATGGCTGCAAGCAGGTCGTGATGATATTTTGTGCCTGACTATATTTTAAATAATGAGAATATTAAAAATGTACCAGAAGTTTTGGTTAAAATATCCATATGAGAGAAGGTAGAAAATTTAACAGGTATTTCTTTGAGGTAATTGGGATTTTTAAAGTCTCCATTGTATTTCTAACTTTGGGCTAGTAATTAGATGCTAAATAAGTATGTCTACAGTTATATAAAACTAAAAAGAATATTCTAGTGAGGACCAGCAGTTGGCGTAATGGCTATGTCGCTGGACTCGCATGTAGTGAACCGCAGTTTGAGTCCTGGACCCTGTGGCTAAAACTCATGGCGGGCACATATGCATGCATGCCCAAGTTCCCAAGAGGAGAATGGAGGAGAGGGGATTGCGGCGTGGCCATCCCCCCTGGGGGGTGATTTCTTGCTTTGTCTCTCTGTCTGTCTCTCTCTGTCTTTCTGGTGAGTGCATGCATCCTAAAATAAAAATCTCTCTAAAAAAAGAATATTCTATTTTTTTAAATTAATTTTATTGGGAACCACCAGTTAGCGTAATGGCTATGTCGCTGGACTCCCATGAAGTTGACCACGGTTTGTGTCCTGGACCCGGTGGCTTAAAACTGACGCCTGGTGGGAACCAGCAGTTAGCGTAATGGCTATGTTGCTGGACTCCCACGTAGTCGACTGCGGTTCGTGTCCCGGACCCGGTGGCTTAAAACTCACGCCGGGCACGTGTGCGTGCGTGCCCAAGATCCCGAGAGGAGAATGGAGGAGAAGGGATTGCAGCGTGACCATTC
>NW_006160080.1:2444685-2457454 GCF_000334495.1 Tupaia belangeri chinensis | reverse complement strand
ATATATATATAAAATCTTCCCCTCCCCTATTTCTCACCCTCGGCCATTACCATTTACCACCCTCCTCACATACTGTCTCTGGTATCTGCAGTTGCTTTCCATTCCTTTTTAATTTTTTTCCCACATTTAATTGATTCACAAAATATCTTAATTAATCTAAATATTTTCGATAGCAAGTTTAGCTGATATATAAATATCTGTGAATACATATTGACTTTAGGCATGAAGCTCTGTGGGTAGAATGAATATACTATAAAGTAGCACCTAGCTGAGGCAATATAGAGGAACATTCTATATTTTTTTAAATCTGAATATAAAACCCCAGTGATCCTAATGTTTTCCCAGAACCAAATGCAATGCTTCTTAAACTCAGGTCAAGGTATTTTTCTTAGATAAACAGCCAATAAATATCTACTATGTGCCAATTACTGTGTACTATAGTTTGAATGTATTCCTAAAGTTTATGTATCGGAAACTTAATTCCCAGTCTGGCAGTGCTGGGAAGTGGGGCCTAATAGGTGTTTGGGTCATGGTGTTTCTGCTCTTTTGAATGGATTAATGTTGTTATTGCAGAAATGGGTTAGATATTTCAGGAATGAGTTGATTATAAAAGGGAAAATTTTGCCTCCTTGTCACTATTGCACATTCTCTAGCCCATGTGATGCCTTTTAGCATGTTACAGCAGCAAGAAGGATCTCACTAGGTGTTGTCCCCCTGTATTGGACTTCTCAACTTCCAGAACCATGAGCCACATATATTGCTTTTCTTTATAAATTCCCCAGTCTCTGGCATTCTATTATAGCAGTACACAATGGGCTAAGATACTGTGCTAGACGATTAAGAGTATATCCTCAAAAGAATGTAAAGAGGTATGGGCACAACCTTGAAAACCATAAGCTACCACTCTGATTTTGAAATCCATAATGAAGCTTTGAGCCATGGGAAGTGGAAGTGTTAATGACATCCTTCTAATGCCAATAGGCCACTAGAAATGAGACACAGATGGAGTGCCCTAGAGCTTGGAAGAAGAAGCTAGAAGGCCCACGGGAGTCAACTTATTAATTTACCCCATTATCATCTTCTTACCCTTGTTCTTATGTCCTTGAAGACCTTGGTATCAAGACAGTAGTGAGTGAGCTAGTTGGTCATTGTGTTCAGTGTCCCAGCCATGTCCGTCCTTCAGAATTGTCTGTAGAACTTAGAAAAGTAATACAGATTTTCTAACTTCAGTCCAGATTTCAGAATCATAATTACTGATGCGGAGCTAAAAGTTTCATTATTTTTAAGCATTTTTCCTGTGACTCTGATGCTGGACACAGAGCCAATGCACCCAGAACACTTTGTGCCAAGGGGCTGAGGTGTTAGAAAGAAATGGAAAGCCAAGTCTCTGCTGACAAATAACTTACTACAAGTAGAGGAGAATTTTAGGGAGAGAAAAAGAAAATAATGGAGAGAGTGAGAGGAAAACAAATAACCCAGAAGAAAGGACATGGGGACTGTGTGATACATTTGCTGTCTCAGAGGTAAGGAAGTAGGACTTAAACTCATACACAAGCAGGCCCACCTCTAATTTGTAAGATCTGGAACCAAAGTACACATGGTAGCCCACATATATGTCTAAATACTTAAAAGTCATATAGTTAATCAAAGCATGTCCATCCACTTACCTTGACAAATATACCTTTAAAAATTTTCCCACTTTCGAATTTAAAATTTTTGAACTCCTTGGATAACTACATTGGACCATGATGGCATGAGAACACAAGCCTGGGTCATCAATCTATAACATAACACCCCCATATTTTTACTCATAGACTCCATTCCCCACTATAAGGAGCCTCATAGGTACATGGTCAGTAGACTGGAGTATTCAGGTTAACTCTATTGACACCTCCCTGCAAACCCACTAGCTCTTACCTCTGGCATATGGTAGTCATACTGATGACATAGTTTGACTTTGGCAAGAAGGACCCAGGAAAGAAGCAAATGCAAGCTCTAGAAGCTGGCTTGGGATGTTTGGGCAGGGAATTCCAGGGTTTATGGCAACTCAACCATGGTCTAGAAAGTCTTGGCCTTAATTGAATGTATAAATAATAATAATAATAATTAATAAATAAAAGAAAGGGACCCAGTCAGAGTGGAACCCTCTAATGGGCAAGGTCCAGGATAAGACTGTGCTTTTTTTTTAAAAGGAATTAATTTTTGTGTTTGTTTTTGCTTTTAGGTTCTTGCTATAGGGTGCATGCACTCACCCGAGAGAGATAGAGAGAGAGAAAGTGAGAAATCATCCCCAGAGAGGATGGCCACATCACAATCACTTCTATACCTGTCTCCTCTTGGGATTTTGGGTACACACACACAAAGACTGTGCCATGTGATTTTCAAGCTACCAGGTCTGGGACTTGAACCATGGTCGGCCATGTAGGAGAATAACGCCTTAACCACTATACCATCAGCTCACCCCAGTAAGGCCCTTCTTGATAGGGTCAAGGAATAACCTGTATATAGGCAAGATGGTGATGAGTCCCATGAACTTTAGACTTGGTCCATAAAAACACAGAGATCAGTGTCTAGAGAATAGTCCTAGAGAAGAATAAGTTTATCTCCTTCCTTATCCTCTTAGTTTCAGATGTAGGTTCAAATTTAGATCTACCAGACACACTTGTCTCAGGGTTTTTGTCAATTAGGCTTAGATTCAGTGAGAAAAAAGCAGTAGAACTAGGTTTCTCTAAAAGAAACACAGTGGCATAAACAATATGGAAAATATTTTTTTTCACAAAAATATAAGCAATCAAGGCTACCGTAGTGGCTTTATAATCCCCAAAATCATAGACTCCCGTTTTGGTGCTCCACCATCCTCGAGACTTGCTTTCTATTTCATGGTCCAAAATGACTGCTTGAGCTCCACCCATTACATTCACATTCCACCCAGATGAAAAGACAAAGAAAAAAAAAAAAGGGGGCATGCCAGGACCAGCAAATAGCATAATAGTTATGTTGCTGGACTTCCACATAGTCGACTGTGGTTCAAGGCCCCAACCCAGTGGTTTCAAACTCATACCAAGCACATGTGTGTGCATGCCTAAAATCCTGAGAAGAGAATGGAGGTGGAGGGATTGTGCCATGGCCATTCCCCCTGGGGAGGGTAATTTCTCACTTTCTAACTCTCTGTCTCTCTCTTTCTCTCTGGCAAGTGCATGTGCCCTATACCAAAAATCTCTCTTAATAAAGAAAAAAGGGCATGCCTACTATTTAAAGGTATCCTCCAGGATTTGTTTGCCACACTTCCTCCTTTATATTATTGATCAGAGCTTAATTACATAACCGTGACTCTTTAACTTGTGACCAGCTAAGAAAGGAGATTCTGTTCCTAAGGGGAAAAATGAATTAGGCAATAACTGGCACTGTCTGCCAAGAGTCTTTTGATTTCAAAGAACAGAAACTGGAAATTTAAGCAAAAAGGGATTTTACTGGATGACTATTGCATGATTCGGATGATAGGCTGAGTAGAGAGTCAGAGTGTGAAAGTGGGCCAGCTATCTATCCAAAATACCACGGTCAACACAAATCTCTGAGCTGCCGACATCACCAGACTCTGAAGTCTGCCACTGATGCTGTGTATAATTCCTCATGTGTCCCTACAGCTTGGCCTCACTCTTTCTAACCCTGTGCTGTCCAACACAACAGCTGCCACATGTGGCTGGTGGTACCATAATGGACAGTGAATATAGACTGTTCCCATCATTGCAGAGAATTTTACTGGTTTAGACTCAAAGTCCTGGACCAAGGTGTCCAATTTGCCAAGCTAGTTTATGCACTTCCCTCTTGGCTGCCAGGAGTCCCCCCACCCCCCTTCCACCACCACCAAGATGCAATAGATTTCTTTCAAAATAGGGAGGGAATTTAGATGCTGGCAGATAAAAAAATGCGGGAAATGTCCTCTACACATTTACTGACAGTGTGATCTTGGGATAACTATTTCTCTAGCCTCAATTTTGCCATTTGTACCATGGAAATAATGATAACCTACTCTTAGGGTTGTTATGAAGATAAAAAGGTAAGATACCAAAATTACCAGGCCCATCTGGGTTAATAGAGTCTTAGATATAATCATCAAAGGCAATACATGGCCCTTGACTGGATCCTGCTTTGAACAAGCAGTTACAAAATATATTGAGGGAAATTTTACTACGGAATGAATGTTAAATAATATCAAGGAATTACTGTTAATTTTGTCAGATGTGATAATGGCTTTGCGATGATATAGGAGGATGTGATAGAGCTTTAAGGTAAAATATTATGCCCATAATTCTACATACTTAAGCAAAAAGTAGACAAAACAAATATGACAAAATGTTAACAATTGAGAAATCTATGATAGATAAACGGGTGTTATTCTCCTCAATCTCTGTTATTTTTGACAGTTTTGATAATCATAATTCATTCATTCAAGAAAGAAAAGTACTGGGTTCATAATAGGAGTTCAATAGATGTAAATTTGCCTTCTTCTCATAATAGGAATGCTTCCTGTATTTTTCCTACCCAACCTTCCCCACTTTTCTCAAAACGAACTATTTAAAGATTTCATGCCTTTTTTTTTTTCTGACACCACACTATGTATCTGTGAGGAATTCTGAAAACAGGGAGTAGTTTGCCCAGTAATGAAGGAACCTTGCAAAGAGGCTCTTGTTCATGGCTCTGACGCTGCATGCTAACTACGAAGGGGCTTTGGACAGAACTGTGTATTACAAAAAAACTATCGTGATTTCAATTTCTTTTGCACCAAAATTAATTCATATTTTGATTCTATTTTCCACAAACTTTTTGAAGTCCCTTTGTGTGTCCTTCCACAGCAAAATTTCAAAGAAAAACCAGTATACAGTGTTTGTTTTCACATTTAAGTTCCTTCTTTCTGATCAGAAAGAAATGGTGTAGGGTGAGAGGGGAGGTTAAAGTCAGTTTTCCATTTTAGTTGATCTGCTTATTCAATAAATACAAAAAAGAAGTGGATGAAAGTTTGGAAGGGTTGAATCACTCCACAAAGATAAAGAATGGGAGACACAGAAATGGAAGCCCGGGTGGACCACCTGCTTTTATCTCTGAATGCTAGTGAGAAATGACTGACCAGGAAAAAGAGTTGTAAAGCCTTTGACAGTTATGCAGCAGGCTATGAGTGCTAAATTGTGCCTTCCTACAGTGGCAAAGTATTAGAAGTTTCCATGTGCATGTGAGATGGAGGCAAGCAGAATGCCAGCTGCCTAGCCATGATTCAGGAGCTATCCTTAGGTGCCATGTGTACTTACTGTTTTCACACAGTAAGTAAACATCTTTATTTATTTATTTGTTTATTTATTTATTTATTTATTTATTGGAGAGGTTTTTGCCATAGGGCGTGTGTACTCGCCAGAAAGCCAAAGAGAGACATAGAGACAGAAAGCGAGAAATCACCCCCCAAGGGGGATGGCCACGCCGCAAACCCTTTTGCTCCATTCTCCTCTTGGGATCTTGGGCATGCATGCACACACGCCCAGCATGAGTTTAAGCCACTGGGTCTGGGAATCGAACCACAGTCGACTACATGGGAGTCCAGTGACAGAGCCATTATGCTAACTGCTGGTCCCAGTAAGTAAACATCTTGAGGTCCCCTAGCCATTCTCAATAATATACCTGATAAAATAATGACTACATAAGAAAGCAAGTTTGTATATTTGATATAGTAACTGAAATAGCATGGATTAAAATTTAACAATGAGCCTTCTGGTTCCACTAATACAGTTTAGTGTGTGTGTATGTGTGTGTGTGTGTGTGTGCGCACACATATGCATGTGTGTGTGTGTGTGTTGGGATGCTCCCACTTCATACCAGATACATAGTTGTATGCTGGATACAAGACACTGTTCAAGATATTTCTGGTCATGCAAGTGGTTGGAGAAAATTTCAAAGACTTTCACAACTACCTTCCTCAAAGTAAAAATCAATCTGAGCCTAGACCATAGCAGGAAACCTTAAATTGCAAACAATAGATTTTGTGTGTATGTGTGTGTGTGTGTGGTGGGTAGGAATATCCTAAAGGCAGATATCAATAGCAACATTGTTAGAAGAATACTGAGACTTAGGTCAACATCTGGGTTGGGATGCTGATGCTGGGACACTTTTACTAAGCCAAGATCCTCACATTGCCTGAAGTGATCTTACATCAGAAGTGTCCCTGACTCTCAGCTGAAACAAATCCTCTTTGGAAAAAAAGCTGCTCTAATTTAAACCTACCGGATTTCCACGGATTAAAATCAAGCAAGAAGTTTACAACATGCTAAGGCTAGCCACCCTGAGCAGGGACAACCTAAGGAATATTAAACAAATTCAGATCTCCACAATGACTGGATGTATAGGAATTGTCAAATGCAGCATACAGAAGAGCTATCTGTGAAATGTTTAAATAAAGCATTCAGTTACATAGATGGATAGGCAGAAATGACCATGAAGATTTTTATTATTTATTTATTTTGCCATAAGGCATGTGCACTAGCCAGAGAGGGACAGACAGAGGGACCAGCAATTAACAAAATGGCTATGTCATTGGACTCCCATGTAGTTGACCGTGGGACAGGGTCCTGGACTTGGTAGCTTAAACTCACGCCAGGCACATGTGCGTGCATGCCCAAGATCCTGAGAGGAGAATGAGAAGGGATTGCGGAGTGGCCATCCCCCCTGGGGGGTGATTTCTCGCTTTCTGTCTCTCTATCTCTCTCTGTCTTTCTGAGCGCACGTGCCCTGTAGCAAAAAGAGAGAGAGAGAGAGAGACAAAGAGAGACAGAAAGTGAGAAACCACACACCCCTGGTGGGGGATGACCATGCCACAATCCCCTCTTCTCCACTCTCCTCTCAGGATTTTGGGTACACATGCACATATGCCTGACATGATTTTCAAGCTACTAGATCCGGTTACTCAATCAACCATATGGGACCCAGTTATCTCAACCACCATGCCACCTGGTTGGTCCCCAGGAAGATTTTTAAAAATGGAACTTCTATTAATACATCTCTCTCTCTCTCTCTCATATATATATGCCAATGGTGGTGACACAGTGGTACTACAATGCTCTGTGATGCTGGGCCTATGTGTTAAAGTCTTGGGGTTTGTGTGCAGAGGTGTCCCTGTACACACCAGGTATGTATGTGTATATGCCTGTGATCAGGTTGGCTGCAGCAGGGGGTGGGTGCATCATGGTGTGAAGACCTATTGGGTTACCGGTGTCTCTTTCTCTCTCCCTCTATCTCTGTCTCTACTTTTCTCTCATGGAAGAGATAAATAAACTTAAAAATATATAATTACTGAAACAAAAACTCAAGTGAGCTGGTAAAATATTAGGTCATCAGGAAAGTCATGAAGTATTTTTTTTTTTTATGTTTCTCTAGGCAAAAATGTATCATGACTTACCCAACCACCCAATAGTACACAAACCTATTCGAAGGGAAGATTAGAAAGTACTCAGAAGGGCCAGCTGATGGTGTGGTAATTAAGGTGACTTGATCCCACATGGCTGCCTGTGTGGTTAAAGTCCCAGACACAGTGACCTGAAAAATATGCTGGGTGTCCAAAATCTCAAGAGGAGAATGGAGGAGAAGGTATTGTAGTGTGGCGATTCTCCCTGGGGGTGCTTTCTCTCTCTCTCTCTCTCTCTCTCTCTCCCAACCCCTCTCTCTCCAGTGAGTGTATGCACTCTATAGCATTTTTTTAAAGTACCCAGAATGGAGGCCAGCAGGTGGTATGGTGGTTAAGGTGCTGGACTCCCACATGACTGACTCAGCAGTTCAAGTCCTGGACTTGGCAGCTTGAAAATCACACTGTGTGTGTGTGTGTATTCTTGCCCAAAATCCCAGGAGGAGATTGGAGGAAAAGGGATTGTGGCACAGCCCTTCCCCCTAGGGGTGACTTGTCACCTTCCTTCTCTTAGTGTTCTCTCTGGTGAGCACACACACATCCTATGGCAAAAAAACCTTTATTAAAAAAAAAAAGGTACCCAGAATGCAGTACAGAGAAACAAACATGAATCTAATAAGAATTTCAGAAAAAGAGGAGAGACAGAATGCAATATTTGAAGAGATAATGGCCTGAATCTTCCAAGAGTGATGAAAAACATAGTAACACGTACCTAGCAGCATATATAAAAAAAAAGAAAATTCATGTCTAAACACATCATTATTGAACTGAACAAAAACTGCCCAGAGATCTTAATAGGGGCCAGAGAGAAAAGATGAATCATCCTCAAAAGAATGACAATTAGGTCAACAGTTGTCTTCAACAACAACAGAAATCAAAAGACGGTAAAACAATATTTTCCAAGAGTTGAGAGAAATAACTGTGCACCCAGAATTGCATACTCAGAAAATCATATTTCAGGAAGGAGGGTAAAATGAAGATATTTATAGAGCCACAAAAACAAAGGAACTTACCGCCACAAGAACTTCAATAAAAGAGCGTCTTCTAAAAGATGTGTACTTCAGGAAGAAGGAAAACAATGCCAAAGGAATTATCAGAGATGCAAAATAAGAGTGGTGAGTGATAAAGCTGATAAAAATGTGTGCAGTTATGAGCCAATATTTTGGGGGAAAGGAATGCTAATGGAATTAAAAAATGACAAAAGTAAAATACTGTGTAATAATCACATGTAAGCCATGAAAAGGGAGGTCCTAGTCAAAATCTCCTAGGCTATTTACGAGTATTACTATAGGGTGAGAGTTGACTGTTTTTCCATTAAGGACTGGAGAGTAAATATTCTCAGTTCACTGGCCATACAGTCTCTGTTGTGACTGTTCAGCTCTATCATTGTAGCAGGAAAGTGGACAGTACACAAAAGAAAGAACATGGCTATGTTTCAATAAAACTTTATTTCCAAAGTCAGGTGTTGGGCAGGCTCAGTCACTGGGCCATGGTCTGCCAACCCATGTTCTATAAGGAAGTTAAAATATTTTTTAAATTGGGGCCAGCAAATGGCATAGTGATTAAGGCACTGGACTCTCACATGGTTGACTGCACTTTGAGTTCTGGATCTTGCATCTGGAAACACACACCAAGTACATGTGTGTGCATGCCCCAAATCCCAAGAGGAGAACAAAGGAGAAGGGATTGTGGCATGGCCACCCCCCTCCCCCAGGGATGATTTCTCACTTTCCCTCTCACTGTCTCTATCTATCTCTCAATGAGTACACGTGCCCTATGGCAAAAACCTTAAAAATATTGTTTAACCTTTGACTTTGTAAGTTAAATATACATGATAAAATTTCAATAGTAATCAACCATAAGAACAGAAATAGAATCTACAAGGTTCAAGCAAGTAAAGAGGAACAATGAGATAAGGAAACAAACAAATACACACATAAACCAGAAACCACAAACAATTCAAAAACTTACAAGAGATGAGAAAGAAAGAATCACAGAAAAAGTAATACAAATAAAGAATAAAAAATAAGGTGGTTGGATAAATAAACTCAGGACTAAAAAAATATTAAATCATGAAAAGACATGGAGAAACCTTAAATGCATATTACTGACTGAAAGGAGTCAATCTGAAAAGCCTGCAGACTGTGGTTTCCAGCTACATGACATTTCGGAGAGGGCAAAACTATAGGGCTAGTAAAAAGATCCCAAATTAAAAGATGGAAAAATGAGCTGAACAAAATACTCTCTAAGGAAGACATACGAACTGCCAAAAAATATATGAAAAAATGTTCAACATCCCTCATCATAAGGGAGATGCAGATTAAAAGCACAATGAGATACCACCTAAGTCCTGTCAGGATGGCAAAGATTAAAAATGCAAAAAATGGTAAGTGTTGGCGGGTTGTGGTGAAATAGTAACACTCCTACACTGTTGGTGGGAATGTAAACGGATTCAGCCACTGTGGAAAACAATATGGAGGTTTCTCAAAGACCTACAAATAGAACTTCCGTATGATCCAGCATTCTGGATAGCTAACCAAAGGACCAGAGAATGCTCAGTCGGAAAAGCGCTTGCACATCAATGTTTATTGCAGCATTATTCACAGTTGCTAAGACATGGAACCAACCCAAATGTCCACGAATAGATGAATGGATGGAAAAAGTGTGGCACATATACTCTATGGAATACTACTCAGCCATAAAAAACAACAAGACCCTGGCATTTGATAGAAAGTGTATGAATACAGAAAATTTACTGCTGAGTGAAGCAAGTCAGGCTATGAAAGAGAGACATTATATTTCTGCACTTAATATATACTGGCTGTCTGAACTCTATGGTAGAAACTGAAAGACTGGAGGGCATAAAAGCATTGAAAATAGTTATGGATACTGGAGACTGTGGAAAGAGGGTGGGAGAGGGGAAGAGTGCAGAGAAAGAAATTAGAAAGAAAAATAGATGAGACATTAGTGGGACACAGAAATGGTTTATTACCTGTTGATGATGACATGTACAGTATTCTCAACTGGACTGGTCTGAGATGTATTTCATGTTGGGTAAATTTTCTCTATAAGCTAAATAATGTATAGTGATTGAATGTATAAAATAATAATAAAATAAAAAAGATCAGTGGTTGCCCAGGCTTAAAAGGATGGAGGGGTGCAAAGATGGAGCCCAGAGGATTTTTAGAGCAGTGAAACTATTCTGCACAACACTATAATTGTGGATACATTTATTACACATTTGTCCAAACTCATAGAATGTACTACACCAATAAGGAACCCTAATATAAACTATGGTCTTTGAGTGATAATGGTGTGTCTATATAGTTTCATCAGTTGTAACAAATGTACAATTCTGGTATGGGAGGTTGATAGTGGGGGAGGTTAAGCAACCTAAAGCTGCTTTAAAAAAAAAAAAAAGTCCTGTAAAAAAGAAAAGTAAAGGGACTAGCAGATGGCATAATGGTTTCATTGCTGGACTGCCACGTAGTTGACCACGGTTCAAGTCCCAGACCTAGTGACTTGAAACTCATGCCAGGTGCATGTGTGTGCATGCCCAAAAGCCCAAGAGGAGAATGGAGGAAAAGGGAATGTGATGTGGCCATCCCCCCGGGGGGTGATTTCTCACTTTCTGTCTCTCTCTTTCTGTCTTTCTCTCTCTCTCTCTCTGGAGAGCACACGTGCCCTATGGCAAAAATATCTCTCTCTCAAAAAAAGTATAGTAAAATAAAGACTTATGCATATGGTAAAAATATGTATAAAAATGTAATCACCATATATGCAATTTAATTAAATTAGCCAATTAGAAAACCAGAAATTGTCAGATAGGATTTTTTTTTAAAATGCAGCTCTATGTCAATAACAAGAGCCATGCTTAAGGCAAAAGAATATAGAAAAGTGGAAAGTCAGGATTAACAAAGACATACCAGGCAAGTACTAGCCAGAAGAAAGCTACATTGGGGAATATAGACTTTAAAGCTATAAAGCATTATCAGGGTTAGGAGGGGTCACTAAATCATGAAAAGTGATTCCATTTTCCAAAAAGATAAAATAATTTTAAACTTGTGTAAATAAAACACCTAATAAAATAGCCTGAAGCGCATAAATATTGACAGGGAAAGCAGTCCACTGGGTGACCCTGTGAGCAGGTGATGATTTTAGGAACTTAATGAGATTGAGCACTTAAGTAACCAGTGTCATAAAACTGTGTGCTCCCTAGCCTGGAAAAATGGAGCCACACCCCAGAAAAGAGTAGTGTTAAGATCACCTATGGAGTGTGTGTGTGTGTGTGTGTGTGTGTGTGTGTGTGTGTGTGTTTTAAGTTAATGAATTAGAGAGATTCCTAAGGGAGTGTCAGGGGGTGCTAGAAGACTCCTATTTACATAATAACCCAGAGGCTGGCTAGAATCCATTATTAGATTCCCTGCATGTGTGCCCTGGAAAAACTGAAGAGGTGAGACCATATGGCCAGCAGGAGAGGAATGCTAGTGCAGTTGGTTCACAAAGGTAGTGCTCCACACAAAGGAGATCCACCCCAGCTTCATTTCTGTCAGAGAACAGTGACTTGGGGTCAGCTAACATGATGATACAAACACTGGGAAGAGTTTTGTGTGTGGTGGGGGGAACACTGGAAACACAATTCCAAGGCATTGATTCTCATTGTCATCATCTTCATCATTCAGTTCAGACTGCAGTGGGGTGTACATAAATATTTGTAATACTTGCATTTTGCCTTCAAAGGTTAGCCATTCCCCTTATAGAAGAAAGGCAAGCAACCAGAGAAAGACAGAAAAATGCCCATCTTTTCATGTACATACCTTAGCTTTGAACAGATGAAGGCCAGTGCTAACAATGGTTCAGAGGTTCTGAGTATGGAAAAGGCCGAATCAGCTGTGAAATGGGAGGTGGGAGTGGCTCAGGGACACTCACTGAGTATAGCTGTTCTGGGGACCAGAGAGGGGTTGGAGAGGTGGGGCTGAGTGAGTGTGGAAAGCAGGACACTTTAGGTATTCAGACCCGGCAGAAGTAATGAGGTGTGCTGGTTACCTTTCCTTGTCCTCCACCCTCAACCCCCAGTCATTCTCTGTCTTTTATTGTTCGTTTTTGTTTTGTTTAGCTATAAGGTGTGTGCACCTACCAGAGAGAGACAAGAAAGAGAGAGGGAAGGTGAAAAATAATCTCTGCAGGGGAGATGGCCACACCTCAATCCTTTCTCCTTTCTGGATTTTGGGCACACAGCCACATGCACCCAGCATGGTTTTTTTTTTGTTTGTTTGTTTGTTTTTTTTGTTTTGTTTTGTTTTGTTTTGCTATAGGGCGCGTGCGATC
>NW_006160080.1:2424854-2444651 GCF_000334495.1 Tupaia belangeri chinensis | reverse complement strand
ACAGAGAGATAGAAAGTGAGAAAGCACCCCCCAGGAGGGATGGTCACGCCGCAATCCCTTTTCCTCCATTCTCCTCTCAGGATTTTGGGCATGAACGCACATGCGCCCAGCGTGAGTTTTAAGCCACCGGGTCCAGGGTGTGAACTGTGGTCAACTACATGGGAGTCCAGTGACATAGCCATTATGCTAACTGCTGGTCCTCCCAGCGTGTTTTTTTAAGCCACTGGGTCCAGGACTTGAACTGTGGAGTCGACTATGTGGGTTCCAACTGCTTAACCACCACACCACCTGGCTGGCCCATTCTCCACCTTTCCCTGACTTGCCCTGTGCCTTTGGATGCTTAACCTCATGGATGGCACTTACCACACATCTTGTTACCCTCAAATTTCTATTAGAGCTACTTGATCTGAATTTAGATTTCATGAAATTTACAGTTGAAAAAGTAGGTTCTCAACATATTTTAAACTAACATATTTTAAACTTTTCCAATCCTGGAATTTGATAACAGTTTTCATTTTGAATTTTAATAAACTTTTTATTTTAGATAATTTTGCATTTACAGAAAAATTGCAAAGATGGTACCGAGCTTCCTATATATATATACAAAGCATATGCTTCTCTATTGTTAACACTTTGTATTACCATGGTCATTTGTCACAACTCAGAAAATGACAGTGATACATTACTATTAACTAAACTTCAGTCTTTATTGGGGTTTCATGAATTTTCCCACTAGGTCTTTTTTTCTGTTCCAGGATTCAATCCAAGACAACACATTACATTTAAACACATATCCTTGGTCTGTTCCAGTCTATGATAACTTCTCAGATTTTCCTTGTTTTTTTTTTTTTTTTTTTTTTTTTTTTTTCAGACCAGTCAGGTGCTGTGGTGATTAAGGTGGCTGTATCCCACATGGCTCACTTCATGGTTGAAGTCCCTGACTGGCGGCTTAGGAAACATGCTAGGTGCACATGTGTCTATGCTCCAAATCCCAAAAGAAGTCTGGAGGAGAAGGGATTGTGGCATGGCCATCCCCCCGGGGAGGTGCTTTCTCATTTTCCCTCTCTCTCTGTCTCTGTCTTTCTCTGGAAAGTGCATGTGCCCTATAGCAAATTGAAAAAAAAAAAAGAAAGGAAGAAAGAAAGAAAAAGGAGAAAAATGCCTTTCATTTGGGATTTAGCTGGTATTTTCCCAGTGATGAATATGAAGTTATGGGTTTGGAGGAAGATGACCATAGAGATAAAGTGTTATTTTTATCACAACATGTTGAGGGTTTATGCTACGAACATGACTGATCACTGGTGATGTTAACCTTGATTGGCTGGCCCAGGTAGTATTTGCCATGTTTCTGTGCTCTAAGTCACCTTTCTCTCCCTTTCTATACCCTATGCTTTGGAAACAAGTCACTATGTAGAGCCTAGACAAGGATGATTTGGCAGAGGGATTAACCCCCCAGTATCAGTTTTAAATTTAAGTTTGTTAAAATTAACTAGAAAATTAGTTCTCCAGTTATACTAACCTATTTTAAGTGGCTAGCAGCTACCATATGGCATAGTGTGACATTGCATGTGTGTATGCCCCAAATTCCACATTTCAATATTTGAGGCAAGGAGCAGCCGGTGAGGAAATGAGATGTTGAAGGAGATGAAGATGTCTCAAGCAGAGATGTTGAAGGATGGGAGAAGGCCACAGCTGAAATATGAGTGAATAAGAAGCATTAAAATAACATGGTGTGTGTGTGTGTGTGTGTGTGTATGTATGTAAAGGGGAAAGGGTAGGAACAGAGAGATATCCAAAAGAGCATACATTCTAACTGTGTGCTACACTTGGGAAAAGATACTTTGGACTCAGGAATCTAAACTCATGCTTCAACTGTGCCATTTCTTGGCTGTGTGATAATCTTGGGTGAGCCACAGGTTTACTTCTCCTGGCTTGCTTCCCCATCTTTAGAAGGAGTGGTTCATGGTACTTACCTCATAGAGACATGGTGAGAATCATAAGATATATGTGTTTCAAAGGTCTTTGTAATCTGTACTGTAATTTACAAATGGAAGAGTGTTGTAAATGGTGTTGGAGGGACATGAAAATGAACTGTTCTGTAGTCCCTGGAGAAGTGAGGTCTGTGGAGGAGTCCTTCTTTGCCCTTCCCAACCTCTAAATCTAGTCTCTGCCCCTCTCTGTCCTGTCCTGTATCTCAGGAACTCACCCCTGTCACCTGTCATCCAGTTGGGTATGGCCAATGGGGATTTGGGCATGAGGTTTGTGTGTAGCAGGAGACAGAGCCAGGGCATTTCTCCCCTGCTCTTTGCCTGCTTTGGCATTTTCTCCCTTAGTAACTGTACCCTTCCAGGATTACAACTCTCACTGAGAGGCCCATCTTCCATAGCCCCAACTCTCACCAGCCTCAAGTAACACCATTCTTTCAACCTTAGAGGTGGTAACTGCTCCCCACTTTTGCTGGTTTCTGAGTGCCTCACCATCCTTACTTGTTTTCTTAACTCTGCCCATATCTCAGTGAGTTGCTGCTTCATTGCATTTTTTTTTTCATTTAAAGTATCTGGTATGAATTCTATATCCAACCTAGACCCTGATTGAGGTGGTAAAGATGGCAAGGAGAAGGATGTTGGCAGTGACATGGGACCAACTGTAGGAGACGAGAGCACGAGGTAATGGCACCAATACAAGGAAAGGGCTGTTGTAATTGAATTGGAGATTAATCAGGCCCCAAACTAAGTTGTCAGTGAAATCAGACAAAATACCCTTTGGAGTATGATTTATAAAGAGGCATAGAAAATGCCAGTGATGTGGGTGAGATGGAGAACAGAGAGAAAATGAAGAGTTAAAGGTGAAGATGTTTCCATGCCAAATGCACCAAGGAGTCAGCTAGACCACAAGAGCCAAAGACACATGGCCCCCAGTCAGCCAGGAAGTACTATTAACAATGACAAGGACATCAAGAGGCCATGACTGGCTTTGAAAAAAGTGTGAATATTGCATTTATACAACCATAATCCTGGTTCTATAATAACTGGCAGTGTGTCCTTGGGAGATTTAATTGGCCTCTTTGTATTTGCTTTCTCATATGGTAAATGAGGCAGACTTAAGAGATTTAGATAAATAACATTAATTTGTTCATTCATTCATAGTTCACAGTTTTTTCCTAAAAGTTTATTTATTTGATGTTTCTTATATATAGAGAGAGACACTCTCAGAAGGATCTTCACACATAATCCACCCCAGTCCCAGCCAACCTAGATCACAGGCATATATGCACATGCCTGGAATGCTCAAGAAGTTTGCTGGAGGCAAACCAAGGACCTTTCCCATGTGGGTCCAGTGTGTTACAACCTAGCCCCACAAGTATTTTTTAAGCAGCTATCATGTGCCAGATACGACTCTATGCTGCTCGGCAGTAAATGAAATGAGTAAAGTCCTTGTTTTCATGGGATATTCTAGCAATGAGAACAATGTACAAGTAAACTGTCTCTTCAGGTTTACTGAAAACAGACTCTGCGATAAAGATGTTCATGCAGGAAGTGTATTACGGATGCTCTGAGAAACAGCACTCAGAGGGAAGTGAGGGAAGAGGGTTTGACAGAGGAAGAAATTGAACTGCAGGGCAGGTGTAACAGAGCTTCAGCCAATCCCACAGAAGCTCTAGAATAATTACCCCAAGGTACATCAAGTATGTGAGCCTGTATACCCCCACATTGACCAGTCACTGAATCCAGGCTGCCTCCAGGGAAGGAGTGTGATCAGAGAAGGAGTGTGATCATAGGTGAGATAGTCTCTTCCAAGGACAGTTCTTGGAGGGGCATTCAGCTGAGTATACTCAGCAGCCATCGCTCCTAATACCTGGAAGAATGAGAACCATGGTCCTGAAAGAAAGATCCAAGGGACAAAACTGAGCACTGGTTATGTAAACACAAACCTGAACATGCCGTTTCAGGTAGCCATGGGTTCTATGATGACAGTATAACTCAGATAAGGTGATATATGGGAGAATGGGCACCTACAATAGATTCGGTGGTTAGAGAAGGCTGTAGTGCATCACAGCTGCTCAATATAAATTGGTTCCAGCACCTTTTCCTTTGTTTTGCTGGGGCCAGAGGATGTCAATTGGATATCATGATGTGGATATCATATGGATATTATGAATATCAACTCATCATGAGATATATATGGTGCAACTTCTGGATGAGGCAGACTCCAGGTGCTATGGAAGTTACAAAAAAAAAAAAAAAAGACATTCCCCTCCAATAATACCAAGGAGCTTGCAATGTAGTTGAGGACTATAAGGGATATATGAAAAATGAGCAAACAGCAGCAGCTGGCATGGAATTAATGCCAACAAATGGACAAGCAAATCTGAGAATGTCTAGGTTGTTCAAGTCTAGGTTGAAGTAAGTAGTTGGAAAAGAGTCAGAAGAGTAGTTTTGGTCAAGAAGAATAACTAGAGCAAAACCTAGTAATCTGGGAATGGGCCTGGAATGTTAGAGGGACAATGATTTGTAGGGTGGGATCAGTAAAACAGGCTGCTGTCCTTTTGCATTGGGCTGTGAGGTTTTTCTAAAGCATCATCTGGTTTGCCTAAAGTTAGATCACTAAGACCCATTTCATGGGTACATGAGATCTTGCAATGCTTTAGTGAATGGTGGCTGTGTTAGGCAGGAGTGATGAAATGGGACTGCATAGTTCCAGGAACATTTCTTCTTTTTTTTCTTAAAGAGTTTTTTTTTTTTCTTTTCTTTAAGGCATGTGTGTTCGCCAGAGTGAGAGGAAGACAGACACAATGAGAAAGAAAGTGAGAAATCACCCCCAAGGGGGGTAGCCATGCTGCAATTTCTTCTCTATTCTCCCAGAATCTTGGGCACACATTTACACACGCCTGGTATGATTTTGCAGCCACCACGTCTGGGACTCAAACTGTGGTCGGCCATGTGGGAGTCTAGCAACATAAGCTGGTCCCCAGGAGTACTTCTTAATAAGGAGTCAAAGAAATGTGAGAGTTTGAGTCCAGGCCACTACAAGAATGATAGTACCACCAGTGGAGATGGGACTTATAGGCAAGCCAATTATGGGGTCAGATCTTTTGGGAGAGATTGGGAATGAGATGTCATTTTGGAATTATATTCATATAACTAATGTGTAATGTCTTAAAATCAGGAAGGAGTGTCTAATGTCTTGAAATCAGGAGGGAGAAAGAGAGCCTCAAGGGACAACTTAAGATAAAAGAAGGGAAGTCTTGGAGGGCTTTGAGAGGTATATCTCTGGCACTTGGAAAGCAGACCCTAAATTACTGCAACAGAAGGTTTGAGTCCTTGTAAGCATATGTAAATACCCCAAATCCTGAGAGGAGATTGTAGGAGAAGGGATTGCAGTGTGGCCATATACTCTGGGTGGGCGGTGATTTCTCATTTTACCTCTCTCTGTCTCCTGCTAGCACATGTGCCCTATCATAAAAACCTAAAAAAGAAAACATATGTCCTAAAGAATTTTCAGAAGATAATGGGTAATCTACAGAACCTATAGGCATCAAGAAGAAAGAATAAATGGCATTGGTTTTCTGAGACTTGGCCATGGTTCATTTTCTGTTTCCTTGTTTTGAGAAATCTTGTTGGCAGCAGGGGTCTGTGCATTCCAAGGGTTTGAACTTGAAGGGGATGTCATTTTTGTTAAACTTTAACTAAGAAGGCAGTTGGAGAAGAGATAAATTATCTGCTCAAGGAGAAATAATGGCAACATTCAAAGAGAACAGATTACTGAGGCACTACTGCGAATGACCCCATGACCGTGGAGGATTGATGAAGAAAAGTTTACCCCTACTTTTCCTTCAGGCACTAAAGGTATAGTCTCATGAGTAGTAAGGAAAGGGTGACAGGACAACTTGAAAAATTAAGAAGGATATGAATCAACTAACCAAAAAGGCATTTATCCAAACCTTCTAAAGCAACTAAAGAAAATGTACTAACCTCCTAATGAAAATGTCTAATTCATCATTGGAAACAGCTCTTTCGGTACCTATTGCAGTCACCATTTTAGTGAGTTGATCAGCAGGATCCAAGATCTTAAAATTTCACCTGTGAAGCCTACCCGCTGGTCAAGAGGTAATGAAAGAAAACATTTAGATGAAAAGGAACACACTTTTGTTTCATAGTTTTGGCATGTGGTTAGGACAATGGCCAAAGATATTAAGTCAGGGCATCTTCTAAAGTGGTAGACACTGAGAGTTAGTGATTCAAGTGGCTACTGTAGACTCCTTAAAGATCACTAGGATGGGGAGAGTGGAAACCAAAGGATTGAGGAGAAATAAAATGGCAGATTAGTAAGAACTTAAAAAACATAAAAGTGAATAAGGTCAGTAATTTGGTTAACAGTGATATACTATCAACTGCCTGGCTTCAATGTCCTATTGCTATCCTATAATATGTTACACTTGGAGTAAGCAGGATGAAGGATACATGGGTGGGACTTTATGTACTAGTGTTGCAGCTTCCTGGCCCTGGCAAAACAAACAAACAAACAAACACACAACTCTTTCTCAGGAGGAGTGGCGGGGCAAATCCTACAAAGGATGCTGAGAATTTTTGTGACTCTACATTTTTTTAAAATTCATGAGAGAACATCTGTGCATGAGAGGGGAAGAGAGAACGAGCTTCTGCACAGCTTGGTCATGCTGCTATCCCCTTCCTCCAGTCCTCTAAACCACCAAGATCCTGGGCATGTGTACACAAGCCTAGTGTGTTTCAGGTCAGCTAGGCTAGGAATTCAAACTGTAGTCAGCATGTGGCTTCCTTCTCCCTATTCTGCTATGCTTCCAACTGCATCACAGAGGCTGGGCCTCTTTACAGTTTTCAAAAATACTTTCATATAATTTTTTTCATTAGTTCCTCCCCAAAACTGCACTGTTAGTAACAAAGGTGTATTATTATCCCCATTTTATGAATGAGAAAACTGAGATTCAGAGAGATAAAGTGACTCACATATGATCACAAAGAAAAGTTGCTAAGGCAGATTCAGATGCACATCTTTGAGTTGCAAATGCTACGATTACTTGAGGTCAAGCCCATCTGACCTAGGTTGGCCCACAGACCATAGACCCTGAAATAAGGATTTAAGTGCAAGAAGCTTATTTTGGAGATTATCTAAAGCTCTGGTAGGGGAGCACACCAGGAGAGAGCATGTTTTTGAGCAGATTCCCTCTATGGGCAACTGGGGCTCAGTTCTACTGGGGGAATTCTGGGAGATGCAGTAGAGCATGCTTAGAGTCTTACCCAAATGAAAGGCAAGGAAGCTGGTGTATTTACCTCTCAGGTCCATCCTGTACTGAGCCAGGGGCTGCTCCCATGGATGCTTATTCTATGACCTGTATAGATTGCTCAGTTCTCAAGCCAAGAGAAAACCTCACAGAGAGCCACAGACACTGCTTGAAAGAGGAGTGTCTATATACTCAATGTATGTACTGCAAAGACTAATGCACGGCAGACATGGGTGACATCACCACCCACAGTGATTGTCCCCACACCTGAAACCTGCTGCCACATGGAATATTTCCTCTCATCTTGGAATATTCTCCAATCACACACACATTGAGATAGGCAGACACAAAGAGGGGAGCAATGGTCTTAACTTGCTGATGAGCCCAGGAATCAGAAAGGACCCAAGTGAGAAAAAAGCAGCGAATAAGACACGTGTGTATAGGTGTGCATACAGACTGTACATGTGTATCTGTGTCTTTTCACACAGTAGGTTTTTCTGCTTCACCAATTTATTTCAAAAACAATTTGAGGCTGAAGAGAAGATATACATTTTGGTGTTCTCTGGGTCAGAGGTTAAGCCAAAAGTCAAAGGTCAATTGGTGGTTTTCAGTATACCAACAGAAGCCTGGTCCATCTACTGGGACTTCCTTATAAGGATCTAAACATGACTAAAAAGTAATTGGCAGAACAATGGAGATGTAGACAATATTTTATTTGGTTTACTGGATTCTGCAGAGGAGAGTAATGGGATTCTAGGAGAATGAGCTAGATAAGGGATCACGTGCCGGAGGGTGGGAGGACGGGCTCATGGCGATTGCTGCCCACTAAAGAATTGATTGGCTCTTTCCTAGTTCATATGGTATTTCTTCTCCAGGGTAGATGCCTATACACTCGTCATTTCTGTGGGCTAATTTAATCATTATGTGCACACTCTAGAAATTAGTGCCGTTTCCCCTACTTTGTGCCTGAAACAGACATTTCAGACATTTATAACTCTCAGTCATTTTAATCCAATCATTTGCCCAAGTATGTTCCCAATTAGGGCCATTTTGCTCTGTGTTTGATACCATGAAGTGGAACACATGTTCTGATCTTTCAAAAAATCTTTTACATAGCAAAGGTATACTATGTTTCCCTGTATTATAATAATTCAAAAGTAGCTGATGGAATCTTTCTCAACTGTTTATCCAACCATAAAAATGTGACCCTTGATTTAAAATCAAATAGAAGTATCCAGGGGATGTAATGCCTTGAAATATAGAGCATTTTTTGTCCCTAGAAAACTTCCACAGCTTTAATTCATTACATCCTCACAGATTTTTTGTTAATATTTAAAAGATGCTGTAAGGTTGTGATACCAAGTCATGAATAATAAAATAGTGTTCAGTCTTGGTACATGTAACATCATTTTATTTCCTAATTTAACATCAGTTCCTTCTAAATCATAGCCATATTCTCACATTAATACTACCCCATTTCCTAAGCCTACATAAACAAACATAAAACCACTTTTAACTTAGAAAATGTGCCTGGATTGATCCATATTTTGATTATATGTTTTTATTTATGTACCCTTTAAGCTTCATTTTCCTTCTCCCTCCCATTTTCTCATCATAAATTGGAAAACAAATCCTTTGACAACCTGATGCGCTTATACCAGGTCTTACCTCCTTTGCAAGGTGCTGGTGACTTTAGAGGGCTTCAGTATCTTGATGTTCTCCAGAAGCCAGTCCCATGTAGTTTCCCAGTTAAAGTAGAGGTCTGCCTCCCTTTATAAAATTAAACTTAGCTCAACTCTGTGAATGCAGAGGAGCTTGATGCAAGCAATGCTTACCAGGCTTAAGCACTGGGAGTTAAACACTTAAGTTCTTCGGCTGGTATCATACCAACACAGAAACTTGGCTATATTGGATTTTCACTGATTTACTGTGTAATAGGTGCACCTGAATAACGACACACCAAATAAATGATTGAAGGATGCTCAAATACAATGACAGGGGCTGCAATGTAAGTAGGAATACATATTAAGCAATACCAAACAGAGCCTGCTACTTAACTTGATTCAGTTTAAACAAGTAATTTGGCACATGGTTTGACATCGCCAATTTTGGCTTTGCCAAGGAAGGGCAATTCAGAAGCAACACGACTATTCATCATGGGTATCAATTTGTCAGAGACAGGCCAACTGAGCAGTCAAGAAGTGCCAAAAATAAATATCTTTAGGTAAAGTCTTTGTCAGTGCCCTTAAATAAAGCAATGCTCTTCTAGCAGAGTCAGGCCTTTATCTTGGTAGGATCCAGGTTCTTGGAGAAAAGGTTGTGTGAGACCCAGTGTCTTAGAGAAAGCAGGGGCTGCATCCTTCCTCCATCTTTTGGTTGGGGATCTTCTGTCTGGAAGAATGTAATGCATTCCTCCATCTTTTGGTTGGGGATCTTCTGTTTGGAAGAATGTAATGAATTCCTGGTGAACACAGCATTGTCTTCATCCACCCAGAGACAGAGGTCCTCTTAAAAATGCCAGCACTTTGAAAATGTCTCTTTACTAGGAAATTTTAGTAATTATTTATTTGTAACTCTAGCTTACAGGAAAGTGCACATACAGTGTACAGTTCAATAACTATGTCTACACCTGTTTACACCTGTGTGACCAACTCCAGATCAAGATATAGAACATTTCCAGACCTCCAAAAGGCTCACTCATGCCCCGCTTGGTCAGTACCCCAGGGCAAGCACTATTCTGACCTCTAGTGCCATAAAGTGGAATTGCTGGATTACAAAATATGCATGTTTAGCTTTAACTGGACTGCCAAAACGTTTGCAAAAGTATTGAACTAATTTACAATCCTAACCAATGATTCTGTGTTTGCCTGGATTTTCTGCTGTTGGCACTGAAAATGCTCAACAACTCCTCTTTCTATTTTCTTGACTTAACCCATGACATGTTACCCCCGCGGTTTTTCAATGGTGTAAAAGCCAATATGGCTGTCACTTGTCATTTGCTTGTGGTGGCAACAGCAGAACAAGTGATATGGTGACGTGTCGTGATTTCAGTTAGCCTGGGTGTTACTGTGGGTTGCATGGACATCTTCATGAGACAAAACAATGTCATTGTGGAAACCCAACAAATCATGATCAGAGCCCAAAGCCAGAACTTCTTCTGCCTCACAGGTAACAAGATGCACAATTTTTGATCTTCCACCAAGAGCTGTTTGGACAGGTAACAAGATGCACAATTTTTGATCTTCCCCCAAGAGCTGTTTGTCAAAGAGATTTTGAAATCTAGAAGGAGTGCAAGAGGGACTGGGGACTTTGCCAATGGAGTGTCATCATTCAGGCCCCATTTCGAATCTAAACCAGCTGATGGTGACTCTTTATATTTTTCTATATTTTTTTCAAAATTATAATTAGAATGAAATTTTTTGTTTCAGCTTTTATTCCATTAGTCTCAGAAAAATGTGTACTTTTAAAGATCTGGGCACAGCTGACGGAGCCAGTGTGACACAAATATTCTGTTTGGTATTCATGTCATAGGCTATTAGTACCATTTGTTTAGAATTTGGTTTTATTTTAAACATTGCTCTTAAAAAAAGAAAGAGCAAAACGCCAAGTGGCAGTTTATCTGATTGCTAAAAATGTTGCATTTAATTTAATCCTTTTCCAGGGATTTAGAAGTGAAATAAATATGTGAATGCCAACCAGAGAACATCACTACATTTTCTTGCCTCCAACCAAGCTCAGACTGCATGCCCAGTGACACCAAATGTTGTCTAGGGCTTACTTTATAAACACCCAACTAAAGAAAGAAGACGAAGGAGGACTGGCTGAATTAGCTAGTGGTTGAAGCTGGGCAATCTGTTCAGGGGGGTTATCCTGTGATTTTTCTCTACATTTGGTGCATTTAAAATGTTTCATACTAAAAAAATTCTTTAAAATATATTCAAAGAATAAATGAAACCAAGTTACTAATAGTTTAGGGGTATGGAGCAGTAGAACAAACAGAATTTTAAAAAATATTTTATGGAAATATAAATATGAACATGGACTGACTATTTGCTATTATACAATTATGATCTTGGTATTGTGATTATGTTTTAAAAATGATTCTTATCTTTTAGAGATATAACTGAAATATTTATGGATGAAATGACATGATGTCTAATTTTTGCTTCAAGACAATAGAGAGAGAGAATGCATGAGATTGGCCTTGGGTAAATGTTTATTGGTGGATAATGGGGCCATGTGGGTTAATACTGCTCTATTTAGTTTTACTTCTGTTTAGAAAGAAAGTAAAAAGTAACTTAGAAACACACAATCAAAAGAAACCGATTAGTACTGTAAAATTGCAGATTTGTTTTTCTCTTCATTCCTAGGTTATGAAAAGCTTGAACTGAAACATTATTATGAAACAAGCTATTGTGTAAAGAATCTTTGAAATTATTCTTTCATTTGGGGAATGTGTTTAAAGTAAAAAATATTTAAAAACGCAAGTCCACATAGCAAAGGTAATTGTAGAATTCAGGTAAACTCCCATGGTTCCAAGGCTACAGTGCAGAACTGCCTGAGGAGTGGGGCTTCTGTACTTCTGTGACATGTCCATCATGTCACCAGAGTGGTGAGCTGGATAGGGTGGGGTGGGACCCAACTGCCAGATCTAGCTTCCCCAACCTACTCTTTGCCTCTTTCAGAAATTTGCTGACCATCAAATAAAGACTGACCTTCTTTCCTGAACCAATGTCAGAACCTGTGGTCTGACAAGTGCACTGGCCTTTTTAGAAACTATGAAACTGAACAAAGGGAAATTATGTGCAGTGGTTGACAACACTGGCTCGAAAACCAGGCACCCTGGGTTTGAATTGGAGCTGTGAGACCTTGGCTAAGCTATTTAACTGCTTTGTGCATCAGCCCCTTCATCTTTAAAACAGGGGTGATAATAATAGTATCCATCGCATGGGGTTATTGTGAGGAGAACTGAGATGAAGCACTTCAAACAGTGCCTGTTGCATAGTAAGTACTTTCATAAATGTGAGCCATTATTCTCATCATTTGGAAGAGGGTTTGACCTAAAACACCCATGAAATAGACCTCTCTACCCATATAGCAGTAGGCAAGAGCTCAACTAATAAGCATTCATGCTTCTCACTCTTTTTCACCCAGATTCCCTAACCAGAGGAATTTGAATGTTCACTGCAGGAAACTCTGGGAGTAGGAACTGAAGGGGTCCACTGACAAGTACAAATCTCTTTCAAGTTCAAAGTTCGAGCTTAGAACCCCAAGTTTTACATCTTGCATCATAATATAGGGTGTTTTATTATAGACATAATGTGACTTGGGGCTGGCAGGTGGTGTGGTGGTTAAGGGCGCTGGACTCCCACATGGCCAACCATGGTTGAAGTCCTGGACCTGGTGGCTTGCTTTCTCACTTTACCTATCTCTCTCTCTCATTCACTCTGTCCCTCTCTGGTCAAATTAAAATCAATAAATGAATAAGCACATAAAGTTGAATAAAAGTAATTCTTTAAAAACAGCAAAAAAAGAAATAATGTGACTCCCTTATAATCATTTGCATAAAATTGAGGGTCAAGAGAGATGCTCTGAATTCTCACCATGGCTTTTGTGATCCTCTGGATATGCCTCTGAGTTTGATAAACGGAGACATTTAGAGCCTTTTGCTTTAGTGAACTTCCCAGATCCTTCTCACAGACAATCTGGTGTACTTCCTACCAGCTTGGCCTTAATAGCAGTTCCCAGCCTGTGAGGGGCATTGCTTAGTTTTACTTCATAGCCGTTTATGGGCTGGGTATTGGGACACATCTCCTTCTGTCCCCGTTTTCACTGATTCCTGTGACTGTTGACAGAGAGGCTATTCCATCTTTTTTGTGTTTTTTTGAGAGGTTTTTGCCATAGAGCGCGTGCACTCGCCAGACAGACAGAGACATAGAGACAGAAAGCGAGAAATCACCCCCCAGGGGGGATGACCACATCGCAATCCCTTCTCCTCCATTCTCCTCTCTGGATCTTGGGCACGCATGCACACGTGCCCAGCGTGAGTTTAAGCCACCGGGTCCGGGACGTGATCCGCAGTCGACTACATGGGAGTCCAGCGACATAGCCATTACGCTAACTGCTGGTCCCGGCTATTCCATCCTTTTTGAAGCTCACTGGCTTTCTGGGATATCGCTGGCTTCAGTGACATTCCTACCTCTCTGACTGCTCCTTAATTTTTTTTGAGGGGGGAGCAGGATCATCTTTTTCTATTTAACTTCTAAGTGTCATGCTCCCCAGGCTTTTGACATCAACTCTAGGTTCTTCTCATTCCATATGTCCTCTCAGGATGACCTCACTAGTACCCAAGGCCTCAGTTTTCATATTCAGAGAAAATTCTAGTCTTTTCCTACTCAATATCTCTTTTCCCCACTTCTCAAATCAGAGTTTTTTTTTGCTGGAGGAACATGCTTGGGGATTTTTTTGGTACTGATGCTATCTTAACCCTGGTCACAGATTTGAGTCCATGACCCAGGGATGGCCAATCAAAATACTGCAACTCTGGGTCATAGGGCTTGATCCAGGAGTGACCATGAAATCACAACTTTTTAATGGGGACACTGGGCCAATAGGTGTGAATTAGGATTTGGGGGTTGCTAGAGGCCATCATGCTCAGAAGATGCCAAGGGATTAAAAGAGACAGAAACTCAAAACTACTATCATTTAAACCCCAGAATCTAGCTAAGCTGAAGAAACAATCCTTGGACTTTTTTGGTGTCCTAAGTCAATGAATTCCCTTTTCTGCACGCACTGCTCTGTATCAATATATATATTTTTTATTCCTTGCAACTATCCATATGCTGATATAATAACCAGCTGAAGCTTTAATAACCAGCTGAAGCTTCTTCTTGCAAAAAGGGCAAGACACTTCAGGCTGCTTTAATCTTCTAGCAAAGTGAAACAAGTGACCTGTCCTTCCATGAATTATATTCCCATCTCATTTTTATGTTTAAGAGTATTCTCTACCAGAATAGAGGGGTGAGGAACCCGATTAACTGGGGAAAAGGTCATTCTTCAGGTAATCTGGTGAATGAATGTATTTTTGTTTTCCTTTGCAATTGCTTTCTCCTAGGAGCTCTCATTTGGAGGAAGATAGTGGTGGATTCCCAAATTCAAAACTGTGGTGGCCAAAACTTCTCTCCTGAACAACAGGTTCATAGAAATGATTTTTCAATTAACCTCCACACAGATACCTCACAAAGTTCTCAAACACATGTTATGTGCTAAATAGTGTCAACTCTGATCACACTATAAATTTATATTTACTTGTACAGTTTAAACATTTACCCCCAGAATACAAAACTCTGCAAGAACAGGAACATTGCTGGCTTATTCATTCTTGTATCTCTACTACCTAGAGGTCACACTTTGCAGATATTCAATAAATATTTGTTGAACGAATGAATGAAAAAAAGGAATTCTCCTGGTTCATTTTATAATCTCATCTGCCATATATGATTTGCCCTATAGATTTTGACTCATGAACATCTCAAATCTCATATCTCATCCCATCATTGGATCCCACTGCTTACTTCAAATCCAATTTCATTCTTTCCTAGGTCATTTCAAAAGTCTTCTAATTCTTATTCTTGCCTGCAGCTATCCTCCTTGCAACTACCAGGCTCCTCCTAAAATGAAAACCAGATTCTATTACAACTCCTGTTTAAAATTCAGCAATGATAATACATAGTTTCCTAGACTGAATCATAGCCGCTGCCTTCCTCTCTAGGCTTATCTGGCTCTCTCCATACAATCACTGCCCAAGGAAGAGGGAACAATATCAGGTCTCCCAAATTCAGCACATTTCCTGTCTTTGCATCTTTGTACATGCTATGATCGCCCATGCTCCCATTTTCACTCTTCTAGCTATCCTCCAAAACTCATGTCCTGTCCTTCAGAAAGACTTCTTGATCTCTCGCCACATCCTAATTTAGAATTTCCTCCTTTGTGTTCACCAAGTTCTCTACACACCTTTTTTTTTTTCCTACCAAAGCACTATGCAACAAAGACTGTCTTAGTGTTGACTGCTATCTGTGTTTTATTTTGCTCTTGGGCACATGACTAGACTATATTTCTCAGCTTCCCTTGCAGCAAGGGATGGCCATGTGCCTGAATCTTGACCAATGGAATATGGGTTCAAGTGGAGTGTACCACTCCCAGGCCTGGCCCATAAAAGTCTCTCACATATGGTCTTTTTTTTTCTATTCAGCTGAGTAAAGAAGACTGAAGACTAAGAGAAGGAGGAGCCACAAGGTGAATGGAGCCACTCTGACAGTTCTGCAACTTGGGCCATCCTGCAGTCAAAACTAGAAAATAGAAGAGGGGGGAAGAAAACCAAAAAAAGTCACCACCTTATTTTCTTCATCAAGTTTTTTTCTTGTAAGTAATTAAATATATTTTTAAAATATGGATGGAAAATTAAGATGTGCAAAAGGAAAATTACTCTAGTGTAAGAGCTAGGAAATATTTGGGAAATTGTCTAGAAAGGGACTCAAGGGAATATTTGGGATGATGGAAATGTTCTATAGCTTATTTTGGGTGGTGATTTCTCTGATTTATATAACTCATAGGAAAGGAACCCTACTATCTGTATTTTAATTTATGTTAATTACACCTCAATTTTTTAAATATGCAACAGAATGTACAGCTTTCTGAACTGTTGTGAGGGGTAGATTATCAAGAACATTTGATAACCATTGTTGTAGGCATCCATGGGACAAATCTTGATTCCAAGGTCCTTATTTTTCTTTTTGGTTTCTCAGAAGCAGGCAGCCTGAGTGTAAGACAAAGTGATCCACAACACACCAAAATATTTATGTGTATTTTTAAAAAATATTTATTTATTTATTTGACCAGAGAGGAGCAGAATGACAGAGAAAGAGAGAGGAAAAGTGAGAAAACAAGCTGCCAGGTCTGGGAGTCGAATCATGGTCGACCACGTGGGAATCCAGCGCCCTTGACCACCATGCCACCTACTGGCCCCAAAGTATTTATGTGGTTTTTGATTGATAGTTTTAATGTTTTTCTCACAGCTGCTTTAGATTTTTATGTTTAAGAGTATTTTCTACCAGAATAGAGGGTGAAAAACCAGATTAACTGGGGAAAAGGTTATTCTTCAGGTAATCTGGTGAACAAATGTATTTTTGTTTGCCTTTGCAATTGCTTTCTCCTAGGAGCTCTCTTTTGGAGGAAGACTGTAGTGATTGAAGTGACTTGTCAAGTACACGGTGTCACCAAATTGATAATCTAGCTGTAAAGAATTACTCTTGAGTGAATATGGGTTTAGAAGGGAAAGATACCCCAGCATCCAGATGGTGACATGAATCAATGAATGGATGCAGGGGGCCACACTGAACAAAGATGCTCAGAACTGATAGTTTTATCCCTGACCTAGTCCTGGTTATTCCTCTGGAACTTGCTGATTCAGTGACATCATAAAAACTTCAATAACCAGCTGAAGCTTCTTGCAAAAAGGGCAAGACACTTCAGGCTTCTTTAATCTTCTAGCAAAGTGAAACAAGCGACCTGTCCTTCCATGAATTATATTCCCATCTCATGGTCTTTCTCTCACATGCTGCATGCCTTCAAGAGATTTCATCTGTGTCTCTTCTCTGTTCTGAAGACTTGAGAATGACTCTACACTTTCAGAACCATGAACTGAATGTAAGAATTCCACCAGGTAGCAGAGATCAAGAAGCTTAAGTGTTTTTTCCTTTATCTACACATCTTTGACTACGGTTCTTTGGCAATTTGGGATAGCACTTCTGCCATTCTCCTTCTTCATTTAGATATGGCAGTGACAACAGGCATGAAGAGAGAATGAACTAACTTAGAGCAGTCTGAATATCAATCTTTCCTCAAGGTCTTTCACAGAAACACCTCTTGCTTGGAGAGTTAAATTTCTTATACTCTTGTTACACTAGCAGCTATCCTTAGAAGGAATTTCCACAAACATGCCATCACTTAAGGATGGACAGCTTAGGTTGCATTTTTCCCACCTAGTTCCCCCTTCTGTCACTTTCATTCTCCATTTTTCTGCTTGCTTGATCAGTATCAGCAGCTTCTAGTTTTAGTACAGTACCAAACTGCTGTGATATTGACTCATTCCAAACCCACCTGACATATAGAGTACCTGAAACAATGGCAGGACCTGTTGTCCTCTCTAGGATTACTGCAGCAAGGTGGATAATGCAGAAATGTCTACTTTGGTTCTTCTTCTGGACCTAGAACTTTCCTCTGCATGTTGCTTTCATTGATCTTGGCTTAGAATATCCATGCTGTGAGCCTGGGGTGGTGGTGGCAAGATTCTTTCTTAGTTTATCAAAGAGAAGGCATGGGTCTTTCTTGGAGAAGCTTACCATCAAGTAGTTCTCCCAGGAGGTATCCCACATAGTGTACCATAGCTGCTCCTGATGATCATAGCTGCGATACCGTATGCACTGGTCTAGATTCTGCATGACCATTCCAGCAGTGAGCATGTCCCCTCTGCCTGTGAAACCTTCCAAAGTGGCAATTTCAATCATACTTATTGTACACATAAACTCAATCTGAAGGATTTGTTCTGAGGAGAACTCACAACCACTGTCGGATGTTGAATACTGGGTAGAAGTGGAAAATGCTGCCCTTTTGGTGCTGAAGAAACTGTAGCCTGTTAGGGACCAGGAGATGGTGTAATGATTACGTTATTGGATTCCCATGTAGTTGACTGTGGTTCAAGTCCAGGATCTGATGGCTTAAAACTCGGGCATGCTTAAGAACCCAGGAGAGAGTGGAGGAGAAGGGATTGTGATGTGGCCATCCCCCTGGGGGGGGTGATTGCTCGTTTTTTGTCTCTCTGTCTCTCTAGAGAGTATATGGGCTCTATAGCAAAAATCTCTCTAAAAATTGCAGCCTGTACAGATGCTCCATGGGCTGCTCCTCACCTGAAGCTGAAGAGTGTCAATCAGTATTGCTAAGGCCTCCACAGCATTTTGAAGTGGTGAGTAGCTGAGCATTCTTAGGAGACACTTTCTACCCTAACACGATCTCTGTGTTTTCTGGAGTTGGTTGAACAGTGTCTTTCCCCTATCTCACTCCCCACCAGAAAACAATCATGTCCACCTGGAACCTGGAAATGTGACCTTATAGGATCTTTGCAGATGTAATTAGTTAAGATGAAGGCATACTGGATCAGGGTGGGCCTGAGCCCTTTGATTGGTGTTAGTGTAAAAGGAGACAGAGGATACACAGACACACAGAGAAGAGTCACGTGATGACAGAGGCTGAGATTGGGGTGATGTATCTACAAGTCAAGGAACTCCAAGGATGTCTGACAACCATTAGAAGCCAGGAGGAAGCACAGAAGAATCCTTCCTTGAGCCTTCATCAATAACACGGTCCTGCTGACACTAGCTGTGCCACCTTGAGCCATTTACCACACTGCTCTATCACTCAGTTCATTGAGTTGAAATGGCCACATGGAGGTAGGAGTGGTCCCATGGAGGAAGAATTAGGACATGACCTGGACCTTCAGGAAACAGGTAAGTCTGGTCAAAGGCTGCCCAGGTGGGAGGAACAATGTGAGCAAAGGCTTGCTGGGAGTGTGAAAGAAGGGTCAGCAGGACAGCCCAACTTTTTCTCAAACGTATATATAGTTTCAATGATAAGCATTGAAATATATGTGTACATATGGGATCAATAAGGCCACTTGCAGCTGGACCCTGGAAGTCACTGTTCAAATTTTTAAGTGCTGAGGGGCAATATTTGGGCACATTTGCACTTGTGGGGGGATGGGAGCTCAGAGTTTTTGCAGTGCTTCTTAAATTCGAATGCACGTTTAAAATGCAAGTTCTGACTCAATAGGTCTGGGATGGAGCCCAAGAATTTACATTTCTAAGGAGCACACTTTGACTGGAAGTCCTTGTGATTTGCAGTATGATCCAGGAACCAGCAACCTCGGCATCCCCCTCAGAGCCAGTTAGAAACGCTGACTCTCAGGTCTCCCACTCCAAGCCTACTGAATCAGAATCTGCATTTTAACCAGATCCTTGGCTGATTGAGATGGGTATTAACATTTGAGAAGTACTGAACTAGAAGACTTGAGGTAGCCACCTTGGTTCTTAGACTCAGAAACACATTAGATCCTCATAAGGAGTTTTTGAGATTATTTTCTGCTATGGGGCATGTACACTCACCAGAGAGACAGATGGAGAGACAGAAAGCGAGAAATCAACCCTCAGAGTGGAAGGCCATGCCACAATCCCTTATCCTCCAGTCTCTCATGCATGAGGAGCTTTAAAAAATCCTAATGCCCAGCCCAAAGCCATTCAGTTAAATCAAAATCAAAACTCCTGCAAGTGGGATACTGGAAAGTCAGCATTATTGTTAAACTCTTCAGGGATTTTACTGTGTAGAGTTGAGAACCTCTGGGCTAGGGAAGAATCTTTACACAGGGTTAGAAAGAGAGACTTAAGACTTACAGAGTTTTTTGTTTGTTTGTTTTTGCTATAGGGTACATG
>NW_006160080.1:2423368-2424819 GCF_000334495.1 Tupaia belangeri chinensis | reverse complement strand
AGAGAGAGAGAGAGAGAGGGAGAGAGGGAGGGAGAGAGAGAGAGAAAGAGAGAGAGAGAGGGAAAGTAAGAAGTCACTCCCCAGGGGGATGAACACAACACTATCTCTTCTCCTCTTGGTATTTTGGGCATGCATGCACATATACCTGGTGTGAATTTCAAGCTGCCAGGTTTGAGACTGGAACTATGCAGCTGGCCATGTGAGATCTGGTGCCTTAATCTCCATGCTACCCACTGGCCATAGGCCCTGTGGAATTCTTGGGATGGAGTGTAGGCCCTTTTCTTCAGCATAGAATAGCATAGAGTTAAAGGCATGGGCTTGGGACCAACAGTTGGCATAATGGCTATGTCGCTTGACTCCCACGTAGTTGACTGCGGTTCAAGTCCCAGACCCAGTGACTTAAACTCATGCTGGGCACATGTGAATACATGCCCAAGATCCCAAGAGGAGAATGGAGGAGAAGGGATTGCGAATAAATAAATAAATAAATAAATAAATAAATAAATAAATAAATAAATAAATAAATAAATAAAGGCATGGGCTCTGGAGCAATGAGAGTCTGCCTGGGTTCAAACTGCTTAGTACCACTTGCCAGCTGTGTGATCTTGGGCAAAGTACTTAACCTCTCCATGTCTCCGTTTTTAAAAAATGCTGTTGAGACTAATAATAACTATCCCATGTGGTATTTATGAGGAAGAAATGTGCTGAGCATACAGTAAGTACTGTGTGAGTGTTTGTTCATTTAAATACATGTCTTATTCTGTATGATGGGAGATTATAGAAGGCTCCTCACTTTCCTGACCCCTATCCTATCCTCAGTGCTGGGTTCTTGGGCAATGATCATGACTCCGGTTAGGTGCTCAATAAATGTCTGAGGAATGCATGACTGAATGGTTACAATGCCTCCTTGTGTATTCAGTGGGAAGAAATAAAATGTATCGTCCGTTCTCCATACTTGTGTGAGCAGTGTGCCCAGGTGTCCTGATTGCCCAGGAAAGAGAGGCTCCTTGAACATGGGACTTTGGATGCTAAAACTGATAAAGTACCAGGCAAACCTGGATGAGTCGGTCACCCAAACTATGGGCGTGGCCCTGACTGTCCATTTCACCAAAATATTGTTTTAAAATAAGCATCAGGAGAGGGTCCTGAGACCCACTTATTTATGAGCACATAGTAGAAACAGTGGCGATGGCAATCCGTTTCATAATCATGGTGTGTGTGTGGTTGCATGTGTGTGTACACATGCAGCATGCACTCCAATAATAACGTCTGGAATGTAGTGACAGTGTGGCACATCACGAACACTTTACATGCACAAGGAGGATCATCAGGTGGCCTGGTTCAAATCCTGGTTATGCCACTTAATAGCTTTGTGACATTGGGCATGTTGCTTGTTTCATCTGTCTGCAAAATAGGGATAACAATAGGACTCATCTTTCAGAACTGCTAGG
>NW_006160080.1:2399328-2423121 GCF_000334495.1 Tupaia belangeri chinensis | reverse complement strand
TCAATGTTTTGCAGGCTGAGACTCTCACAAGTACACCTGGTAGAGGGAACCTAGTGTGGCTGAAATCCAGGCCTTTCCTTCTAATGTGGATTAGATGCCCAGAAATAGTGTCTTTACATAAGTTACACAAAGACCAGGCAAGCCGTGAGGGAAACTTGTCAATGGTTTTGGGAAGAATAAGAGTGAGTGACTATATTTCATGTTTTGAGTCTTTCAGATCTTCTAGCTGCCCAGGTCATGCTAACCCCAAACATTCCTCACTTCTCTGAAGACATCTGTACAGATCAAAGATGGAGGCCTCTTTCCAAGAAGGCTAGTGACTAAGATTTGTTTTTGTTTATTAATACCATTTTTCAGTACAAAACTGACGTTATCTGACCTGGGAACAGCGTACTCAGCTTTTAAGAATTAAAAAAATTATGTGTGTGTGTATGTGTGGGGGGGGATGGCATGTGACTTAGTGGGTAAAGGAAGCCAGGTCCTACAAGGTTGACTATGTGAGATATGTATGCACATATACTTGAAGAACACACTGGGCATATGTGTGTGCATGCCCACAATCCTGACAGGAGGGAGAGATAGGGTAGATGGGATTGTAGTGTAAGCACACCCTATTGCAGGTGTTTTCTCCCTCTCCTTCTCCCTCTGCTCTCTTTTTCTCTCTGGTGAGCAAACATGCCCTCTGGCAAAATTTTAAAAAGTCTTAAGGTTTTAAACACCTGCAATAACAATATGCACTGTGACTAAAATGATTTGATTTTAAAAGATGATGAAAGACTATTTTAAAATGTTGTATAACCGGGACCAGCAGTTGGCATAATGGCTACATTGCTGGATTCCCATGTAGACGACCGCAGTTCGAGTCCCAGACCTGGTGGCTTAAACTCATGCCAGGTGTGTGTGCGTGCATGCCCAAGATCCCGAGAGGAGAATGGAGGAGAAGGGATTGTGGTGTGGCCATTCCCCCTGGGGGGTGATTTCTCACTTTCTGTCTCTCTGTCTCTCTCTGTCTTTCTGGCAAGTGCACGTGCCCTATAGCAAAAACCTCTCAAAAAATATTGTATAACATAGAATATCTGATATAGCTCACCATCAGACATGAAACTGACTTTATCTCAATTTTAAATTACAAATTTGGAAAATTTTCACCATTTGTAAACTGTAGTCTCATAAAATATTAGATACTGAGGAATAATGCTGTCTATTTGCTGATTGAGTGAATAATTAAGATTATATTTCTGCCAGAATGTGTCCCTTTGCTTTTCTTTGAGATGTTTAGGTTCAATATAGACCAGGTGAACAATTCCTACTATAAAGAATGCTATAAATATCTATTGCATAGTTCACTGCCTTTTTTGTCAAGGACAGCCATCTTTGTAATGAATAAGATAGAGGCAACATTGATAAAATAAGTCAAAAATGGAAAGACTGGATTTTGGGGGCCAATAAAGTGAAATCTTAAAGAATTGAGAAAATTTATTGACAATGATCTGAATTTTTTAAATGGGGAATTGTTACTCTGATTTTCAAATAGGTAAAGAAAGAAACAAACTCAGGTCAGAGAGATTTATCAAGCCCTGGCAGATTCTGGGACAAACCAGTTGTTTTTCAGAATCTAGAAAATAAAGTCCTGAATTCTATACACTGGTCTGGTTTGGCCAAACGAAATGAGGTAAGACTGTCCTAGTGCGAGAAACACTTTTTTTTTCCTTTAAACATGTTATTCAACCCCTCTTCCCATGTATCCACAGCTTTTGGCATGTGTGTCTCTTCCGCCAAAGAAGTAGAATGTATTCCCCTACTCTTGATTTCAGGTTTGGCCGTGTGATATGTGTTGGCCAGTAGAATGAGGCAGAAGTGCCTGTTCTGAGCCTAGGCCTTATTAGGCCTTCTGTATTTCCCCTTGACTTCCTGTGTCTCTGCCACTGTGATCTCTGCACTGTGTGTTGGCTAGCCTGACCATCTTAGAGCAAAGAAAAAGACATGAAGAAAAGAACCACCCCAGCCACTGTAGCCTGAAGCGGAGCCATCTAGCTAAGCCTACCCTATTTTACGTGATCCACAGACACAAAGCAAGCCTAGTAGAGTTGAACAGAATATCCAGTCCACTTTCAGGCACATGAACCAACTATGTACTTTATGTCACATGCCATAAGGTGTTATTAATCTGTGTTAAACAACACTAGCATGAAAATAGAGAGCCAATACAGCTGTTTTTCTCCTTTGGTTGGTAGACAAGAGGCAAGAGGTAGATGATGGTGGATGAGAACTTTAGCAAACATTTGGGAACTTCTGCTTCTACCACCTTAAAGATGAAATGGAGAATCATAAGCCAGTCACAATTAAAATTAAGTTATTAATGTTTGAAGAATAAAGAAGCATGCCAATGTAACATAGGTTTCTGGAGGAGTAGCAGAGTGTTTCTCAGAGTGTTTTGTTGTTATTGCTTTTTTAGAGAGGTTTTTGCTGTAGGGCATGTACACGTGCCATAAGGATGGAGAGAGAGACAGAGACAGAAAGCGAGAAATCACCCCCTAGAGGGGATGGCCACGCTATAATCTCTTCTCCATTCTCCTCTCGGGATTTTGGGTGCACTTGCACACGCAGCTGGGGTGAGATTTAAGCTACCGGGTCTGGGACTTGAACCTCAGTCAACTATGTGGGAGTCCAGCAATGTAAGCATTATGCCATCTGCTAGGCTCTGTTGTTGTTTTTGTAGAACGTGTGTTTGCTTTCCAGAGAGAGATACAGTAAGAGAGAAGCACCCCACATGGGGAATGGCCACAATCCCTTCTCCTCTATCTCTCCCACCTTTTGGGGTTTGGGGCATGGATGCACACATGCCTGGCATATTTCTCAAGCCACAGGGTCTAAGACTTGAACCATGCAGTCAGTCATGTAGAATCCAGTTGCCTTAACCACCAGGCCATGGAGCTGGCCCACAGACACTGAATAGCTTCTGTTCACTATTTTTCACACATTATTTGGTGAAAGTATAGAAGCTACACATCAGATACACAGGACACTAGAAAAATAGCAAATACAAATATTCTTTGATTTATGATGGGTTTATGTCCCAAAAAATCCAGAAGTGGAAAACACTGTAACTAGAAATTGCATTTAATACATCTAATGTACTGAATATCAAAACTTAGCTTAGTCTACATTAAATGTGCCTAGAAAACCTATATTAGCCTACATTAGAAAAAATAATATAATACAAAGTCTATTTTATAATAAAGTGTTGAATGGTTCATGTAATCTTTTGATCACCTATCACAAAATGTATGTAATTTTTTTCACCATCACAAAATTTTAAAAATTGTTGATCAAACCATCATAAGTCTTTCTCCCCTCATTTAGTTTTTGCTATAGGGCACATGTGCTCATTGGAGAGAGACAGAGACACAGAGAGAGAGGGAGAGAAAGTGAGAAATCACCCCCCAGAGTGGATGGTCACATCACAATCCATTCTCCTCCACTCTCATCTCAGGATTTTGGGTACATATACACATGAACCCAGTGTGACTTTCAAGCCACTGGATCCAGGACTCAAACCATAGATGGCCATATGGGAGTCCAAGGCCTTAACCACCATGCCACCTGTTGGTTTGCTATATGTACTTTCAATAGAAAGTAAGGATACAAAACTATCACTACCCTTGAAGCAATGGGTGAAATATAATTAGAACAACATGTAATTTTACATATAATAAATGTATATATTAATTAATATATAATTATGAAGAATTATATTATGAATAATATAATGGTATGTAATATATCCCTATATATTACAATTTTACAGAAATTTTACTTCTAGGAATTTACCCCTAGAAAAAATTTGTATGTGTGGCTGGGTGGAGGGCATGGTAAAGAGAGAGCCTAGAAGTAAAGTCACCACAGAACTAATAATAATATTAAAAATTTGGAAAGCAGCCTAAATATTTCAGAGGGAATGGGTAACTAAATTATGGTAAACATGAACAAAAGAAAATGAGGTAATCCTTAAAAATTAAGCTATTTCAACAATGCTTTTGGGAACCAGCAGTTAGTGTAATGGCTATGTCACTGGACTCCCATGTAGTCGACCGCGGTTCACGTCCCGGACCCGGTGGCTTAAAACTCACGCTGGGCGTGGGTGCGTGCGTGCCCAAGATCCCGAGAGGAGAATGAAGGAGAAGGGATTGCGGCATGACCACCCCCCCGGGGGGTGATTTCTCGCTTTCTGTCTCTCTGTTTCTCTCTGTCTGTCTGGCGAGCGCACGTGCCCTATAGCAAAAACCTCTCAAAAAAAAAAAAAGTGTAGGCAAAACCCAGTATTATCCAGCATCACTGACCATTTCTCAAAGAGTTTTCTGAAGGAGAAGAAGGTCAAAGAGGACAAAGTGTTGGTTCTACAATGAACGAATAAGTCAGTGGGGACCTTTTATACGGTTGTTTGTGGAGAATATGGTATCTGTAGCCAGGTGTCAAGGAGTTAGGGAACAATCAAAATGTAAAAAGACCAAAGAGCTAATGCTACCATTGCTGCAATTAGAGGTCACTTCATTGCGTCTTTAGTTGCAATGGTTTTTTCATGCTTTTTTCAAGATGGAGTTGAGACAATTTTTCTCCAGCATTATTTTCCCAGAGAGAGTGAATTGAAATTTGAATTGCCCTTCTTTTCATGGCACTTTAAGCAGTATAACTTTTTGAGAAATAATTATGTTTCCCCTCCCTGCAGTCTTCCTTTTCTTTCCCCACTGCCTTCTTGCCTTGGCAAAGAGGTTGGACAAAGAATAGAAGTTATCTACAAAATATTTCTCTTTCTGGTTTTTGTTTCCATACGCCTCAGCTTCTCCAGGGAATTACAGTGGTGTCTTACAGAGAGTGAGGCAAAGAGAAAAATCTGGAGTAAAACAAGAATTTATCTAAGACTAAACAGAAATTCCTTAGGCTGAGGACAGGAGAGACAGGGCTGAGAGCCTAGAGAGTCAAGCTCCTACATTGTGTATCCTGACAACTTCAGGAGAGGGAGTGAATTTCTGACAACTGAGCTGAGAGAGAGGGGCTGGCCCATGACTTAGCCTCTCAGCCAGCCAGGGCTTCCCCAGCCCCTAGCATAGCCAAGAACATGCAGAGTATGAAGGATTGAAAGGACCCTGTGGGCTGGCTCTGTGACATCTCAAGGACATCTGTGAACCTGCCTGTGATCAAGGGGGTTACCCTGTTGTCTTAGCACTCCCTGAGACTCAGAAACTTAGCACATACCAGAGTGAGGAAGATGACTCAACAATGCCTGGGGCTGAATTTCTCACCAGCTTGGCCAAGTGCTGCTGGTGGCTATCAAAAATAAAGATGTGTGGTATTTCTTGTGCACCCAAGTCTGTGGATCAAAATTCATGTCTGCTGCATTAGAGGATGTCAGTTTCATAATTCTCAAGCAAGATGAACGTTTTCTTCACCTGAGAAGAAAACCAAGTGGAAAGAACGAGTATTTCTAGATGATGTGACAACTGGTGAATAGATAGTAGTTTGTTTGGTAGTATGGACAAGGAGGATGAAAAACAGTGGCCTCTTTGCCCTAGCAAATGGATTCTAGTTCATCTCTGCTGCTTAAGCTTCTTGTACCTTTGGCCTCCCTGGACCTCAGTTTCCCCATATGCAAAATGAAAGTGTTGAAGTAGGTGAACACTGAGACTCTCCCAATTCTGAGGCCCTTTGTCTTTGTTCTCTCCTTTCTCATGGAGAATTGATTTTTTTTATCTCTAATAAATGAAGTGAATTAAAGATGTGATCTATCACATGTGAAAAAAACAGCAAGCTGGGATAGTTAATATTACTGAGGAGACTGTAAGTGTGCAGTTTTTAAAGTTTATTTTTTTTTCATGATAGAGAGCATGTGTGCATGCATGCAAGAGAGAGAGAGAGGAGAGAAAGAGAAGTAAGTACCCTCAACAAGGTTTTGTCACATTGTGACCCCCTTGCTCTAGCCCTCCAGCTCATCAGAATCTTGGGCACGTGTGCGCCTGGTGTGTTTCAGGCTGTCTGAGATGGATATCCAAACTTGCAGTCGGCCAAATGGCTTCCAGCATGGCAGTTCAGTATGTTACCAACTGCTCCACCAGGCTGGGCCTTCAAGTGTGCAACTGTGAAATCCTGCACAGTTTCAGGATTTCAGATACGGTGCATCAGTCCATGCAGATTTAATTGAGAGGGGCAGAGGATGATGAAACCACCAGCTTGCTCTTTAAGGCTGGGCCATCCAGTGAAGATGGGTTTGCATACTAGTCTCGGAGGGCTAATTTATCACTCTAGAGAGCAATTTCTCATTAACACAATGTCAATACTGCTGGGGATTGGCTAGACCACCTTTGGAAGAGGTTAAATTAGCTTTTAATCAGCATATGGATGAATAAAGCTTCTGTTACATCATGACATAGCAGCTTTGCTAATTTGACATCTTATAAAAACCAAACCAATTTTAACTATACCTGTATGATCTGACCAACATCATTTCCAGAGAAGTAGAAGACAGGAAAAAAGGATTTCTGTGGCCGTTATCCAAACTGGCATAATTGATGTGGGTGCAGTGGGTTATAGCTAATGGTCTGTGTTTAATTATGGAGGCAGTGACACAAGGCCTCGAGGATGAGAAGGCAATAACCAGATGATGTACCACTTTCTCAGTTATGAGCTCACTGTGTAACTGGACAGAGAGTCAGTACTATGGTGAGGTGGTTTAAACTGCATGTCTCTCCTGGGACTTGGGCCTGGTCCCCAAGAAGTACAGGTCTATGTTTATAAGATCTGTCCAAACTCATATCAACAAGGTCTCCTGGGAATAGTCACACATAGGCCCCAGATGACAGTGCTCTGAAATCCTTTGGTCTACATATCTGTTCCCCATTAAAACCAGGATGATGTACACTGTTACGTGTCCAAAACTCACCGGCCACATTGGAAAGATGAGACTTCTCACCTTGTTTTATTCTCCAGAGCAATGAAACAACAAATAAGAACTATTTTATCCACTAGTTTAAAAAGTTATGACAATAAATGTTGCAGAACTTCATATTAGTACACAATATCCATTCTCAACTTTTAGCAGTAGAACCTTCAAGTTTAGGGTCAGCCAGTGGTGTGGTAGTTAAGGTGGCTGGATCCTACATGGTCGACTGTGGGGTTTGAGTCCTGGACTCTGCAGCTTGAAAAAACACTCGAGGCATGTGTGTGTGCATATCCAAAACTGAGAAGGGATTCCAGCCTGGCCATCCTCCATGGATGGGAGTGGGGTGCTAGCTCACTGTCTATCACTCTGTCTCTGTCTCTCTCTTTCTTTCTAGCAAGCACATGTGCCTTCTACCAAAAGAAAATCCCTTCAAGTTTTAGCTAGACTCATGACTGTCCATCTAGAAACTGCATTTCCTAGCTTCCATGGCAATAATGTGAGGCCATGTGACTAAATTTTAACAAATAAGAAGCAGGCAGAAGTGATGTGTATGATGTCTGGGACATGCTCTTAAAGGAAACTGCTCATCCTCTACTTATTTTTTTCTTGTCTTGTGGGTAGGAATGAGGTTGTGATAGGCGATGGGTCAGTTTCAATCTTGAAGGTAAGGAATACTGGGTCAGCAGGTGGCATGGAGGTTAAGGTGGCTGTATTCCACATAGTCAGCTGTGTGGTTTGAATCTGGCCCTGATGGCTTGAAAACTATGGTAGGTGCATGAGCATGCATGCACCAAATCCCCAAATGGAGGTGAAGGGATTGTGGTGTGACCATCTCCCTCAGAGGTGATTTCACTCTCTCTCTCTCTCTCTCCTCTCTGTGTCTGCAGCAAGAACACATGCCCTTAAACAAAAGAGGAAAAGGAAGACACCCTGTGGGTGATGGGGCAATAGGAGAAATAAACCCATGTCCTTAGATGACCTCAGGGAGCAAGGTCATCGCTATGATACAGATGTGTTCCCCCAAGTTCACATGTGGGAAACTTAATCCCCAATAAGATGTGATGAGGTCACGTGGACCTAATAAGAGATAGTGAGGCCACAAGGGCTCTGCTCTCATGAAAGGATTAATGTCAGTAGCGATAGAGTGGGTTAGTTATTACAACAGGTGGGCTTATTATAAAAGTGAGTTCAGCTCCTTATCACTCTCTTTCTTTCTCTCTAGCTCTTTCCTTTTACCTTCCACCATAGGATGATGCAGCATGAAGGCCCTTGCCAGATGTGGACCCCTTGATCTTTCACTTCCCAGCCTCTAGAACTGTAAGAAATAAATTTCCACTTTCTATACATTACCAGGTCTATAGTATTGTTATAGTAAAGAAAAAACAACACAAGAGCAACAATGAAAAAACAGTGTAAGTCATCCTACCTCCGTCAAGTGTTGCAAGCAGTTTACCTGATCTATCTTGTTTAAGTCACTATTCTTTTGGTGTCTGTTAAAATGAATACTAACATCAATAAAGCACCTAGTTTGAAAAACACTTTCTCCCATTTGTTTTATTTTTTGGCTGCACAAGACAGCCAGCTGAAGAAGACAAGTAGGGGAATGGTTAGAACATTTGTTTGGCAGAGGAAGAAACAGAGGCTCAGAGGGACATTCTTCTTGTTCTTCGTCACACACTCACATGAATAGAGCCACACCTTGAGCCACACTGGGTCAGCAGGTGGCATGGAGATAAGGTGGCTGGATTCCACATGGTCAGCTGTGTGGTTTGAATCTATCTTCAGCCTCCTATTCCAGTGTTGCTTTTACTGTAATACTGACTTTGCTTCCTTGCAAACCTGAGGATATTATAGACATGTATGAAAGCAAAGTCTCCATTTATTAACACTCTTAACACTCATTTTGTTGCTTAAGCATCCCAGCCTCATCTATGTCTTCTCCCTCCTTTATACCTCCCACAGATCATCTCCAAAAACAACAAAAAGAAGCTTCTTAAAGCAGTTTTTTTTCCCAAATGGTTGATGGCTTTGCTTAAAATGAGAACAATCTGGGGTCGGAGTGGAGTAGGAGGAGTATAGTGGGAGGAGTATTTTATCAATGACATTGTTTAGAATTGCCAGAACATTAGGGTAATAAAAAGCAGAGCAACTTTCAGTCAGTTTTATTATCGTTTTTAAATCCTCTGCAGGCAATGAGCTCCTTATAGCCTGCACCCCTTTTTGGTCTGCACCCTGGATGAATCACTTTCATCACCCCTCTTAAATACCATAAACTAATAATTGTGAAAGAAATAAAATCATAAAATGTAAAATCCTCCTAACTTTTGCCTTGCTTTCTTTGAGTTGTATACACGTTGAGGAAATGGCTGGCATGTTTGTACCAATTGGCGGCTGTTTCATTTAGAAGAGCTTCTGTAAAGAAGAGGAAAGTGTGTCTGTTTCCTTGGGTTTATCCTTGCCTCTTATCTCCATAGTTACAAGAGTTGGTTCTGTGCTTTTTTTTTTTTTTTTTTGCTGGCATCTTGCCCAACTCAAATTGATGATAAAGGTTGGGAGGGATAGTTGAGATCTGCGGCTTGATTCCCGGGGAAGTTGGCTGTTCAGAAAGATAGCATTGACAGCTGAGATAGCCTGCAGATGGGAAGGCAAGTCTGGAGATTCCTTTTTTATTATGGAGCCCATGAATGACTCACTAGTTTCAGCTCTTAATTACAGGAACACCGAAAGACAAGCACCTAGGAGAAATCAGTGCAAAGGTTCTTTCCTCAAAAGGCTTTATAGTAGGGTTGCCGATTTAAATACCGGACATCAGTTACATTTGTATTTCAGCAAAATAGCACACACTTTTTTTTGGATAAGAGTGTCTTTGAACAGTGAATGGGATATACTTATATAAAAATACAGATGTTTAGTTATATTTGCATTTCACACAAACAAGGAATAATTGGGGGGGGTGTAAGTATGTCCCATGAAATATTCACAACATACTGATATTTAAATGTTATTCTTTGTCTATCTGAAATGCCGATCTTAACAGGGAATCCTTTATTTTTATTTGCTAAATCTGGCATCCCTACTTAAAGAAATCTAGCATGATTTTATAAAATGAGCTCTTTCAATTCAGAAACAGCTCATCTTGCTTTTCTCTTAAAGGGTTGTAGAGGCTGTGGGTTTTTATTTATTAGATGGGAGCACACAGGGAGGAAGATTAAGGGGAAAGAGATTGAACTGGAAGACAGGAGACTGGAGTCTGAATACTGTTCTGCCAGCAACTGGCTGCGTGAACTTGGACAAGGTCCTTCACTTGTCTGAGCCTTAGCTTCCAAAAAGGAAAGGATTTAATGGTCTCTCTAAGGAGAAAATAATTCCACAGTGCTATGTCCTTCTCGTGCTACCAATATTTCAGTGGAATTGATTTTCTCTTGCAATGGTACGTTAATGCTGTCCAATAGAAATGACAGGTAAGCCACATATGTAATTTTAGATTTTCTAGTAGCCATGTCATTAAAGTAAAAAGAAACAGATGAATTTATTGTAATAATGCTGTTGTTTAACCAATAATATTAAAATATTATCATTAAGCCACTATACTGTGTATTCTGGATGGGAAATTGCATTTTGTATGCTGTGATGATGTTCAGTGAATGAATGTAAAATTTTAAAAAATGCTACCCAATAGGATATGAAAACACTCAACTGGAAAGACGTGTGTACATCCTTATTTATTGCAGCATTATTCACAATTGCCAAAACATAGAACCAACCCAAATGTCCAAAAACTGATGTCCAGGTTGAAAAATTGTGGCAAATATATACTATGGAATATTACTCAATTCTAAGTAACAATAAGATCCTATCATTTGACTCAAAGTGGATAAATATAAAACCATTAATGTTGAGTGAAGTGAGCTAGAATTTCAAAGGTACATATTGTATATCTCCACCCAATTCGTACTGAGTGTCTGCACTTTATGGCAGAGGTTGAGAGATTTGAAGATTTGTTGGTGGAGAAGATGGGGCTGGGTGTTAGAGACTGTACAGGGGAGAGTGGGTGTTGAAGGTGGATAGTAGAGGGTGGGTAAGAGAAGCAAGGGGAAGATATATTTGACAGATGGAAAAATGTAAACTTCTCTGTTGAAAAAAATATAATTACATACATCATGATGAGAACTTTATGTAAAATGTGAAATTAATCTGAAAATAAAAATAAATAAAAATGATCATTTCAACAGATAATAAACATAAAAAATAGTCATGAGAGATTTTTCTATCTCTTTTTTTTTTGTATGGAGTCTTCAAAATGTGATGTTTTCCCTTATTGCATTTCTCAGTTTGCACTAGCCACATTCAAAGTAGCAACAGCCCAGCGTAGCTCAATGACCACCCTATGGTAGAGTACAGGCATAGGCTAAATAAATACATAAATACACAGATAAACAGATAAATAGATACATTTTAGAGAGGGAGGCAAATTCAAGAATGAAAAAATCTATAGAGTATTATTAATAGGCTTTTAAACATTAATATACAGCTGATCCTTATTACTCAGGAATTTCGTATTTCTAATTTGTCTGCTTGCTAGCATCTCTTTGTAACCCCCAAATCGATATGGTCACTTGTGAGCATGCATATGCACAGAAAGGTTAAATAGTTGAATTGTCCAATGCCCATATTCCCAGCTGAGGTGACATTCTGTCTTCCTGTTTCAGCTCTCAGACTGTAAATAAGTGTCCTTACTTGCGGTCTTTAGTGTCAGGTTTTTCGCATTTGTGTGTGTGCATCTGTTTACATCTTTGTTTTGTTTTAGGTCATTTTCCTGTTTCATGTGGTCTCCCAAGTATAGTACTGAAGTGCTATCCAGCATCCCTACATGCAAAAAGGCCATGATCTGCCTTATGGAGAAAACGTATGTCAGGTAATATTTACCCAGACAGGAGTTAATAGCTGTTAGCCAGGAGTTCAATGTTAATATGTCAACAATATAGATTACATAAGGTTTCTTTAAACAGAAACACACATAAAAGAAGATTACTTACTGATTCAAAAATGTTGTAACCAGAGCCTCACAACTAGGTGTAATACTCAATATTTACCAAGTCAGTGTTCTCTGTGATCTTATAGAAAATAACAAAACAAAAGCAAATAATGAGAAATGATGAATTAGAATACCCCTAGATTTACAAAAAAATTGAGTAGATAGTAATGAGTTTTCATGTACCCACTGCACACACTCTCCCCTATTACTGACAATTTCCATTATAGTTGATGAACCAATATAATTACATTGTTATTATTAACTAAAGTCCATGTTTATTTGGACTTTCTTGGCTTTTACTTAGTGCCCTTTTCCTGTATGTCAGGATTCACTTGTCATGTCTTCTTTGACTCCTCTTGACTGCGATAGTCTCAGGTTTCCCTTGTTTTGGATGACCTTGATAGTTTAAGAGTGTACTGGGCTAGGATATTGTAGGATGCCCCTCTATCAGAATTTGATGTTTTTTTTTCTCATGGTTAGATTGAGGTTGTGGGTTTGGGGGAAGAAGATCACAGAGTTAAAGTACCATTTTCATCACATCATATCAAGGGTACATGCCATCAACATGCTTTATGACTGTTGATTTTGGCCTTGGTCACTTGGCTGAAGCAGTGCTTGTCAGATTTCTCCAACGTAAGTTACTCTTTCTCCCCCTCCTTCCAATGCTGCACTCTTTGGAAGGAAGTCACTATGTACAGACTTCACGTAAGGAATGGGGAGTTCTGCTCACCCTTCTTAAGGGCAGAATATCCATATAATTTACTTGGAATCTTCTGCATAGGACACTTGTCTCTTCTGCCCTGTTTCCTGACATAGTCAATCATTTATTTGTATCAGTATGGACTTGGGGATATGTATTGGGTTGTTGGGAAAGTCATGATGTATGCGCCATGACTTTTCCGACAACCCAATATTTCATACTCTAGATTATAATCCAGTACTACTTTATATATTTTGTTACTCAAAAGCACATTTGTGCCGTATAACGTTTACCATACTTAGAACAAATATAATAAATCAGAATATATTTATTATAATAAATTAGAATATATTTATTATAGTGTTGTTCCCAGAGGCTGAATTATGAAGCCAAAGAGTGTTTGAAATTCTTGATGTACATTAATAAATTTCTTAAACTGCGTGTCATTCATTCATCTTAAGCTTAGTGTCAAAAGAGAGCCCCCAAGCTCTCCCCACTCCCCAATCCCACAAGGCTGTCTTTTGATATTCTTTAGAGAAACATAAAGGACCTCGGACCTGACCCAGTGAGACAATTGTTTGGTTTTCTTTTTATATTCTGACATAAATCCAGATATACCACAGACAAATCAGGGCCTCAAAGCACTATAATCACAATAGCTGACATTTATGGAGGACTTCCTATCTACCAAGCACTCTCCCAACAGTTTTACCTATATTAAATTGCTTAATTCTCATAACACTATGAGGTATGTCTGGCAGTCTCCATTTTACAGACGAAGATTCTGAGGCACAGAAAAATGAGGTAACTTGCCCAAGGTCAGTTGGCCTGTACATGTTAGAGACAGGATCTGAACTTAGGCAGCCTAGTGCCAGAAGTCATTCTCTTGGTGTCCTCACTGTGGGTGGCTATGTAACATATGTAACATGAAAACTTTTTTTTTTTATTTGCTAGGGGGCATATGCATGCCTGCTTAAGAGAGAGAGAAAGCACCTCAACAGGTCTTGTCAAGCTATGAACCCCTTGTTCAGCCCTCTAGCTCCTCAAGATCTTGGGATCAGGCTGGGCCTATAGGATGAAAACGTAATAACAGTGCCCTCACTGCTGTTTATTACTACTCTTTCGCAACGCCAGTATTATAAAGTGCTCTCCTTTGACATATTTTATAGGCTTTTTGCTTGTTTGTTTCCATTGTAGAAAAACTTGTCTTATTTAAATGGGTCAGAGAATATTGTAAATAAAGGTCACTTTCTTTATTGACAAGCTTTCCAAAAGAGAAATCTGCATTTCTGTCGATAAAAACTGTATCACAAATACAGGTGATGGCCAGTGTTTTAGCAAATAAGAAAGTGCAGGGCACTGAGCTGAGCTCAGCAACTAAAATCAGGGTTTTCCTAGCTCTGCAAGGACCAACCTTCCCTCACTGCCTCAGGGATTCCTAAAAGCAATCTTGAAAAAGGCACCTTACTCTAGGAAGTATTTTCTTATTTATAAAGAGCGAAAGTTAATTCTTTATCTTTTTGCATACAATGTCTAGGAATTATCCTGCCTATACAAGATTCTGGTTGGCATAGTCATTGATGACTAGAAAAAGCAAAAAAAGATGATTAAAAACACAGCTTTATGAAAATGTTATGATCCTCTCTTACATTCCTGCCGTAACTGTGTTAGTTCTAGTGTTCCTGCTGTAACTGTGTTAGTTCTAGTGATACTAGAGTATCAGTAGATTAATCTGCTAGTTGTTTCACTAATGTCAAGTCCAATGCCAGGGCTCTTGCTCAATAGGTAGCCTTTCATTGCCTCACTCAGAGGCCCAAGCTCACTCCATCTTGCTCATGGCCCCTCCATCTTGGTCCCCCATCATGGATGGGGAAGAGACGCTGCATAAGGCACATTTGCTGCTTAAGCACCTCAGCACAGATATGCTAAGTGTATTTTCTGTCCACATTCCACTGGCAGCCACCCATCTTCTAATGGGCACCCCTGGGGAATGGGAAACAGATCCTCTGGCTGGACAGCTGCTTTTCAGCCACAGCTCTACATCATGGAGGCGAAAGTCAGTCCTGGTCTCCTCTGTCATGAGTAGTTTGTACAGAATGAGTTTCATTTTCTGAGGATGCTAATGGGAGTGGGAAAGGCAGTAGGGGATGCTCTGCTGAAGTGAGGGGCACTGACCCCGTGCCCTCTGCTGATGTACATTGCAGGTCCACAGGTTGGCACTGGCTACTGACCTACAAGGAGAGCTATGCATTGGGTGCATAGACTGGAGAAAATCATGGTCCTAGATTGTTTGATTATGAAGTGAGCACAAAATAAGAAAGGAAAAATGAATGTGGGATAAGGAGCAAATAAATAAAATAAGTGGGGAGGTATGATGGTTTGTTCACAGGCAATGACTTAGTTAAGCAACAGAAAAACTGTCTGATGTTCTAGGAAAAAAAAAACAAAACCTAAGAAGACATATCCTTGCTCATGACCCTTGACCATTTTAGAGCTTAGTTTATGCAAAAATGATGACGGTGGCCCAATTGTTTCAAAAGTGTCTTCTGTGATCCTTTGGCCTGTGAACTATATAATGATAATGAGCACTTCCAGAACATTCAGAAAAGCTGCCTGTTATATATCTTGATCTGGCTCGTGGTTACACAGATGTGTTTACTTTGTAAAAATGCATTGAACCATACACTTATGATTTGTGCATTTGTCTTTATGTATGTCATTCTTCAATTTAAAAGTTTACAAAGACAAAAAAAAACCAAATAAAAACAAAACAAAACAAAACAAAAAACAGCCTCTCCCCTTATCCACTCCTTTTAAACATGGAGCCTAACAAAGTTTCCAAGATCCAGTTCAGACCACAAAACATGCACAGGGTTTAGAGATCCTTTGTTGGGCATATTCTCAAGACCTGCTCCCCCTGTGTTTAGTGCCCTGGATTTTGAGGGAAGCAACTTCTTACTTCAAATACACTCCAACTTTTCTAGAATTTCTGATTCCTATAGAAATCAAGCCAATGGGTCAATTGAAAAAAAAATCAAGACACCAGAAGGAGGTAACAAGGCCAAATATGGCCATCATCTCTAAGTCCACTGATAGGTTTTCAGTGGCTCATGGTGGACTCCTCAGCAAGTCTATCGTGGTGCTTGGCATCTCACATCTCTTACCATAAGCCACACCTGGACTTTCTGACTGATCCCTGACTTCAGGTAGGTCCTTACTCAGAGGTCATGCTGCTAGTATGATGTAACCTACTCTGGTATTGGCAGGCCATACCAGAGTAGACAGGGATAGACATGTGCCCAAAGCAGCAGACTGAGAGGTGACCAAAAGCCAAGAGGTGACCTGGAAGAAAAGTTCCACAGAAACAGAGATGGCTAAAATTGGAAAAGCCAAGTCATCTGGGGGAGCATGAATGCAGTGCAGATATAGAGTCAGGCAGATGCTTAAGTGCAGAAGGGAAAAGATGTCCGAGAGAAAGCATACTGCCAAGGCCTTGAGGAGGATGAAACATGAGTGACCATGACCATGAACAAGATTTGAACTGGCAAAAAAAAAAAAAAAAAAAAAATCAGCAGGGAAGAAGTTGGGGGGGGTGATATGTAGGAGCAGGTGCATAAATCCCAAAGATGAGACATAGAAGTGACGGAGCTCAGTGACAGTTGCCATGAAGCCATGAGATGCAAATGAAGATACCCTACAAAGTCATTCCAGTCCCACAAGACCCCTCGCACTGTCCCTTTCAGGTGTAAGCACAAAGTCAAGATTCCCTAAACCTTTATTTGACTTTATTTTCCCATCCCTAAAGTGGGGTTAGTAATGCCCACTTCTTAGTGCTTCATGGAGAAGAAATAAGTGAATGTATGTAAAGCATTTAGAACAGTATCTCTCCCATACTAAGTGCTCAATAAATATTTTTTGTACTGATGGCAAAGAAGATTATTATTTTCACATATATTCTTAAACCCACAAGATCCAAGGCAACCAGAGTGACTCTACACTATGCTTTTAAATAAAAGAAAACAACATTTTTAACTGGTATTTGTAATTCCAAAGTGTGCGAATCATATTCATTTAATTCTTACCTCCACTCATAGCTTCCAAACACAGTCCAACTTCTTCACTGGGGATGTCCCCTAAAGTGGTTACTTAGTTTCTTGGATCTTCCTGTTCCACCATCATATAGAAACAACCTATTGATGTTTTAGGTACTAGAAAACTTATGGCAAGCTAGATGCACAGGACCCTTGAAGCAGGGCTGGATCAGAGGAATGGAGAAGGGACATACACTAGGCATATGGAATGAACTTAGAATGCAAAAATAACTTTTAAGTTGAATAAACTGGAAAATGTGTGCTTGATCAACATCATGTTTGAATAATTCTCTTCAACTGAAACTCTGACATCTTGAAGCTTGTCAAAATAATAAGTTGCCAGGACTTCTGGGAGAAGATAATAATCTTAGTTTGAGCTTCTCCAAAAGCTGACCTGAACAAAAGGACTAAAATGCATGTAGCTGATTTGAGAGTTGGTTGGAGAAAAGACTATAGGGGAGCAGGAGAATGAAGCAAGGAAGGAAGGCAGCCGGTAAATGATGTGATGTCAAGTCAATTATCACTATGCACAACTGGCACTATTTCATCTACCTTGTGGAAGGGCAATACATACCTCAGGAACCAGAAAAATCTGGGCCATCAGGTGGCATTGCGATTAAAGCACTGGATTCCTACATGGATGATTGTGGTTCAAGTCCCCAACCTGGTGTCTTGTTTTCTCACTGTCTCCCCTTTTTTCTCTCTCTGCCTCTCTCTGGTGTGCTCATGTGCCCTATAGCAAATAAAAATACAAATAATAAGGACCAGCAGTTAGTGTAATGGCTATGTCGTTGGACTCCCATGTAGCCAACCACGGTTCTAGTCCCAGACCTGGTGACTTAAACTCACGCAGTGCACGTTTGCGTGCGTGCCCATGATCCCGAGAGGAGAATGGAGGAGAATGGATTGCGGCATGGCCATGTCCCCTGTGTCCCCTGGGGGGTGATTTATCACTTTCTGTCTCTCTGTCTCTCTCTGTTTTTGGAGAGCCCTTGTGCCCTATAGCAAAAACCTCTCCAAAAATAATAATCATAATAATACAAATAATAATAACAAAGAAAATAAATAATTCTTTTTTCAAAAAAGGAAAAGAAATGCAGATTCTGACAAATGGAAGTCAAGCTGGAATGTACTGAGGTGGAAAGGATGAGAGGATTTAGGCAGAGCACTGATAGTGTCTGACCGCTTAACCCAGGCCTTTGTGGATGTGGATAGGTCTGCATTTCTAGGGAGCAGGTGCTGTCTTATGAACCATACTGGCAAGAAACAATTTCTTCATTTTCCAATCATTTTGGTTGAGACAAATGTGCTGATTCTCCTAAAATAGTAATTGCATTTTCCTGGAAATCAGCTCAGGTTTGTTTATATGCCACTTGCGTGTTGCAGCACATAGCGCATGTGGGTCTTGAACATCTTGAAAAGTCAGCACAGGGACTCAGCACAAGACTGTTCACAGACCTGCCCAGAGGAGACCAAATGGCATGTTATTTCCTCCTCTCAACTTCATGTCACCAACAAAGGAATCCTACATGCTGAAAGTGGTGCTTTGTGGAGATTGCGCAGTAGGTTACAGACATGAGATTTATGTTAGAAGGTCTGGCATCCTTTCTGCAATGTGTCAGTGGCACGGATGAGTACTCAGGATCAGGAAGGTTGCTATTTTAATTTACATGCTATTGCTACCAGTTTTGGCTGGCTTACCCAGAAAGCCCCAGATACCTATTTGAATGGGAAGTGTTCCATATTTGTAAGACAGACCAGCTTGTGGAGATTGGTGTTTTGTCACTCTCCTGAACAGTGTGAAGTTAGGAAAATGGCTTGTGTGTCTTGTTTGTCTTACAGAATTCTAACATTTTTTTTCTCCCTGTCTTTCTTTCTTATCAGCATTTTTCTCAAGAAAGCTGAGAAAAGCCAAAAGAATCCTCTTCATCATTTCTTTCAGAATATCCACTATGAAAAATATAGCCTTCTGTTAAATCTTAATTATTGTTTGCAAAAACTATAAGTAGCTTTATACCATGATTTCTACATACAAAGAAAATTGCTTAGTAGAAATTTGACAGCTACCAAAACTCATTTTTGTTTTGGGAATTTCTGCTTTTTATTTTTCTCCTGGAATATTGATACATTAAGCAAAGTGGTCTTTTGTCCTAGGTTCAATATGATGGTTTGATTTGCTTTAGATATTTACTCTCAGAAGCTATATTTATTTTATATTCTAACTATTATTTTGTAAAATATTTCTATGTATAATTGAGTTATCACATTTATCAATTTCAATTTTATACAATGAATTTTGTTTATAGAACACTCAAATTGCCATATATAATATACATGCATATTCAAAATGATAAAGAGTAGCATTCAAAATTCCAGCAAGAGTCTCATATAATTGCAGTGATGTAATATAATATAATGCAATAAAAATGCAATTTATCCCAAGGACATATTTGGCAGAATGCAAAGGTCACCCTTTTCTGACCCTAATTTTCATGCTACTGTCTGACATTTACATTGTATATCATTAAGAGCATACACAAGTATATCTTGTCTTTTGGGGACCAATTTTACAGAAATTACGTGTCTCTTTATGATTTGTTTGAATGATGAGGTATTCAGTCTATATTAGGAATGTCACAGAGATCACTCTCACCCATCACAAGATACTGGAAGTAAATCACAGAAAAGAGAGATTGGAGAGTACTTCTGAGAAATTCTAAAAAGAATCAACAGCAGACTTTGAGCAATAAGACAGACTGAGCTCATGAGTAAGACTCCTCCTATTATTAACACATAGAAATGCTGAAAAAAACATCTCCCAGAGAATTTAAATACACATGGAGCTCAAAAGAGGATAAAGGGAAATCTCTAAGTGCCATTCGGGAACAAAGGAATCAGACTCAGAGCAGTAAGGCCAAACAGGTACCAAAGCAGCAGACTATGAGGATTTCACACCCAGATACAGGCACTGTAGGCTGGAGACTGAAGTTCTAATTCCTGCATGGCACAGGAAGTGACTGGGGCCTCAGACCCTGGTGATCCAAGGGAGCTGGCATTTTAGACAGCTGTCCCATCTAGGTTCTGGAGAGGGGATAGGAAAGGTTGCTAGGGAATCAACCCGGGCAGGGCAGTTATGAGGAGGCTTATGCTTGGGCCTGTGGGTAAAAACAAGGCATCTACAGGAGACTAAATCCTAGGACTGTACCCTCTTCAATGTATAGTACAGGAAAACCAAGCCAAACAACTGACAAAAAATAACTGGTCTTGAAGCTTTGAAATCTCCATAATTCTTATTGAAAAAAATGTAAAACTCTCTGTAGGTCCGTCTTCACAACTGGTGATTCACAGGGTGCCTTAAGGAAAAAAAAATCTCCCAAAGATAAATTCACACACAAAAAATTGTAAATGTATAGAAAAATACAGCCACTGAGAGGGAAAGTTAGAAAACTCACCAAATGAGAATTAGCACCTGAATCTGGATATCACAGAATAAACTTGAAGATACTATAAAATAAGTATATTTAAAATAATTGAAGACATAAAGGCAGAATAGAAACCAAAATGAAAGCCCAAAACAATATTTTGAAAAATCAGAATTTTTTTATATTTTATTATTTTTTACATACTTGATTACTGTATGTCATTACAGCATGCAAAATGAATTTCCCTAGCATGAATACAATATATATTAGTCCAGTCAATTATCATACATGTTATGAATAGATTATTTTCCAGTTCTGTGTCCCTTAAATGTTTTTCTTATATCTTTTCCCCCTTAATTCCCTTCCAAACCAGAGTTTCTAGTAATGAAAAATAGAGTCTCTACAAAGCAGCAGTCTAGACAAAGATGAAAAGAAAATTAGTGAACTAGATGGTATACATGAGAATATTACCCAAAATGTGGTGCAAGAAGTGGGAATGGGGGGTGAGAAGAAATATGAAAGTCATTTAGAGGATTTAGAAGAACATTAGTCTAACCAAAGTTGCAGAATGAAATATTAAAGAAATTTTTTTATTCACTAGTCATTGCTTTAGTTTTTAAATTTTATTCTAATTTCTTTTATATATTCAATCACTATACATCACTACAGCTTATAAAGTGAATTTACCCAACATGAATACACTTCACATCAGTCCAGTTGAAGATACTACAATGGAATAGGCAGACTTTCTTTAAGAGTGATTTTTGCTACAGGGCACATGCACTCACCAGAGAGACAGAGAGACAGAAAGGAAGAAATCACCCCCCAGGGGGATGGCCACAATTCACCCTCTTCTTCTCCACTCTCCTCTTGGGATTTTGGGCACACATGTACACATGCCCAGTGTGAGTTTTAAGTCACCGAGCCTGGTACTTGAACTATGGTTGACTACCTGAGAGTCCAGTGGTGTAACCATTACACACACTATCTGCTGGTACCTGTGGACTTCTTAAAGGGAAATAGGGAAGAAGCAATATTTCAAAAGGCAGTGACTAGTGAATGAAAAAATGGCCATACCACAACCCCTTCTCCTCTATTCTCCTTTTGGGATTTTGAGCACATGCACCTGGTGTCATTTTTAAGCCACCAGGACCAGGACTTGAACTGTGGTCGACCATGTGGGAGTTCAACACCTTAACCATCAGGCCACCTGCTGGTCCCATCCATTCATTGATTGATCATTCAGAAAACATTTTTTGGACGAACACACTGAGTCATTGTTCTAAATCTGTACTGTCCAATATAGTAACCATTAGTCACATATGGCTATTTAAATTAAAATGAACAGAAATTAGAAATTCAGTTCCTCAGTCAGACTAGCCACATTTAAAGAACTGAATAGACACAAGTGGCTAGTGGCTACCATATTGTATAGCACAGGTATAGAATATTTTCTTCATCACAGTAAGTTCTATTTATAGTGCTGTTCTAGATGCTGAAGATATAGCAGAAGCCTACATTCTGAGAGACAGACAATAAACAAGTAAGTTAATGATAAGTCTAGGAAAAAAATATAAAGCAGGAGTAGAAAATAGGGAGTGAGAATAGAGGAGCACAGACGTAGTTGCAATGTTAAATGAGGTAATTTGGGAAAATCTTACTGAGAAGACAACTGTGTTAGTTAACATAATGCTAGCTAATGTAACAAGTAAGGTCTCAAATCTCAGCTGCTAAACACAATAGTTTATTTCTTGCTTCAGTCACAGGGCTGTGGGAAGGGACCATGGAATTGTGAAGTGGAATCTCTTTTCTGTGGTCATTCGGGACCACAGGTTAATGGAGATTCCGCCATTCTCAACACGAAGGTTCCAGAGTTGCCCTGAGTGTTAACATCAAACCAGCAGATTAGAGAAAAGAAAGAATGGAGAGTTGTTCAAGAGATTTCTATGACAAGCCTGGCATGATTTTCAATCTGTCACGTCCAAGACTTGAACCGCAATCAGCCATGTGGGAGTCCAGCACCTCAACCACCACGCCACCTGCTGGCCCTGCACTGGCGTGCTTTTTAAACCACCAGAGCCAGGATTCAATTTTTTTTTTCCTTTAGGGCACGTGTGCTCGCCAGACAGAGAGAGCCAGAGAGACAGAAAGTGACAAATCACCTCCCAGGGGGGATGGTGCTGCAATCCCTTCTCCATTCTCCTCTCGGGATCTTGGGCACGCACTCACACACTCCCAGCATGAGTTTTAAGCCACCAGGTCCGGGACGCGAACCGCGGTCGACTACATGGGAGTCTGGCGACATAACCATTACGCTAACTGCTGGTCCCAAGATGTGGGACTTTTAAAAAGTGCCAAACCAAGAAAGTTTCAGGCACACCAGGATGAATTGGTGACCTTAGGACATGTCTTCATCTGGATGCATTGGGAAATATGCCACTTTCTAGCAATAATTCTCTCCTATGGAAAGGGAGCATGAACATTTAGTGCACAATTATCTATTTGCAATAGTAATATTTCCTCCAAAGAAATGAAGAAGCCAGCATGTAGATGTGGGGGTAGGGGAGAGTATCATTCCAGCTAGAGGAAACAGCAATGCAATAGCCCTGAGGCAGGAGTGTATCTGGCACAGAGGAGGAAAAGCAAGGAGACCAATGTGACTGGAATGGAGGAGGTGCAATGGAACATCTTGGAGCTTCCTTTTGGGTTTCCACTGATCCACCAGCAATCCTCTTAAAATGAGGTTGCTCACTTCCATCCAACTAGCCATAATTTGGTCATAAAGAAATGATGACCATCCTGGCTGAAATTCAGATACACAGCCTATGACATCTCCCAGGTTTTCCTATGGAAAAAGTGAACTGGTGGTGAGCTGCAGCGCTACAGCAGTAACACACCACTCCACAATGCTGAGGCTATGTGTGAAGGTTTCAGGTTTGCTTTTTGAGGACTCCCTGGACACTTCAGGCCCACGTGTGTGTGTGTGCTTGTGATCCTGGCTGACAGGCTGAGGGTGGATCACAGTGCGAGGACCCTGTTGAGAGTGTCCCTCTCCCTGGTCTCTTTCTCTCATGGGAAGAAATAAACTTTATAAAAAGTTAACTGGCCTGGGGCAAGCAGATAGTGCACTGGTTAAGGTGCTGGACTCCCACATGGCAGACCACAGTATGAATCCTAGACATAGTACCTCACTTTCTCTTTCTCTCTTCTCTCTCTCTCTCTTTCTCATATCTTCTCTCTCCTGTCTCTGAGGAGTACACAGGCCCTATAACAACTTTAAATAAAATAAAATAAAATAAAATAAAATAAAATAAATATATATATTTTAAAAGTTAACTGGCTTGGGCAATGATGAATTTACAATGAAACTAACAAAGCTTAAGCTTCTGGATTCGTCACCTGCACAGACTCCTTCCAAGCCCCTGCAAGGGGCCCTAGTAATGGGTTCACATGTCATATGTTTGTTGTTGTTGTTGTTAATTAAGATATATTAATATTTTAAAAAATATTTCTGAGAAAATACATGTCAACTACTCAAATTGTGGAAAAGCAAATGCCCAGCACATAAGTCACACACAAACCTTCTCAATTCAGCCCTGCCTACCAAGTAT
>NW_006160080.1:2370346-2398738 GCF_000334495.1 Tupaia belangeri chinensis | reverse complement strand
ATAAAATTCTATTTCACCAGTTCAGTCTTATGTTCAAACTCTCTTCTGTTGAATATGCAGTGTTGCTGTGGTCCAATCTTTCTGTTTAAATCCTGGAAGTTAACATTCAATGTTATTATTGATATTTCTTGTCCCTAGCATTAAATTGGTCATTTTCTTGGTTGCCTTTTGTTCTCTTATTTCTTTTTATGTCTTTAGTTTTCTTGGTAGAGCACTCCTTTCAGAACTTATTGAAGAGTGGGTCTGCTATTGGCAAATTATTTCACATCTTGTTTTTCTGAGAATGTTTTTATCCTTTCTTTCTATATGAAAGATAATCTTGCTGGGTATAGTATTCTTGGTTGAAACTGTTTTTCACTTAACACTTTGAATATATGTTCCCAATAGTTCCTTGCTCGTATTGTTTCCGATGAGAGGTCAGAGGTTAGCCTGATTGGATAACATTTATAAGTAACCTGACATTTCTCTCTTGCCAGTTTTAGTATCTTGTCTTTGTCTGTAGATTTGACCAATCTGGCTATGATGTGCCTTGGAGAAGATCTTCTTGGGTTGATTCTATTTGGGGTCCTTTGGATATTTGAATGCCTCTCTAGATTTGGAAAGTTTTCTCCCAAGATTTCATGGAATAATTATCAATGACCTTATTAGTTTCCTTGCCTTCTGGGATACTGATTTTCTGGATGTTTGGACGCTTAATACTGTCAAGTACTTTTCGTATAGTATTCTCATTTTGGGGGATTATTTTCTTAGTTTTTCTGGTTGTCTTTTCTAGATCAGTGGTTTTGCCTTCCACATATGAGATTCAATTTTCTGCATGGACTAATCTGCTTTTGATACTTTTGAGGGAGGTTTTGATTTCCTGAATGGCAGCCTCCATCTCTAATAGCTCCATTTGATTCTTTTTTTTAATGTTGTGTATTTCTTCTTTCAGATCATGGAAGAACTTCCACACCTCCTAGAACTCGTCTTTTTTCTCCTGTATCTTCTGGAGTTCATTATCTCTCAACTCTTGCATCTTGTTTAGTTTTGTCACTATGACTATTCTGAATTCTCTATCAGACCTTTCCACGAGTTCTTCTGTACTGTCTGTGAATGATGAGAGATTGTTCTTTTCCCTTAGGGGATAGATGTTTTCTTGGTTTCTCATGTTTCTTGTGCCTCTGTGGTAGTTTCTGGTCAATCTGTGACAAAATCTCTCCTCCACTGTGCTTTGCAGGGTGGTATGCACAGAAAGAGATTAGGAGTTCAGATTTATAAAAAGAAATTTCTTCCTTAAAGCAAGAGGTTCAATTAGTGTTGAGGATTTCAAAGACTCTGAAAGTATACAGATGCCTGTGTACTGTGCACCTAGGCCTATCTAGACTTTGATTCAGTGTGTGGAGAGTGAAGCTTAGAGTGAGAAAGTAAGGTTAAAAATAATAAAAGCAAAAAGAAAAGAAACTAGAAAAATACTGAGAAGAAAGAGAAAAAAATTTTTTTACATTTCAAAAATGAAAAGCAGGCCAGGACACACCTCAGCTTTAAAATGGCTTCTGAAATTAACAAGTGCGAGAAAAGGCCCAAGGTGAGGAGAAGTGGTTGAAAATTAAAATAAATACATAAAAATTTAAAGAGAGAGAGAGCATGAGACATACAGAGAGACAGACAGCCAGAGACCGAGAGAGGACAGAGGTGTCCCTACTATAGAAGGCCATACACTACCTTGTCTTATTATTTAGGGAGTCCAGAAGATGAAGTTTAGAGCATAGCTTCCCTGAACAGGCCAGGACACACCTCAGCTTTAAAATGGCTTCTCACACATCATATGGTTTTGAAAATTTTTCAATAAGATGTTGCAACCACAGTCTGTTAAGTCATCTGTTTCTGTCCAGCTCTACTTCACCTCCATCAGACTTCCCTTTAAGTCTGGTGGTGTTGACATGGCCAAAGACATTTTTGAGACTAAGCTGAAGGAATTTGAGCTGGAGGTATATGTAGTTCACTCTGAGTAAGAGATATTTATGTGAGTCATGGCGAATTATGCATATAGTTCATTTATTACTAGAAATCTCAGTATAGGGTTGGCTCTGGAATCCTACCCACTGTGCCAATATATCTAGTATTGTGACACAAAGACTCAGGACATGATATGACACCTAGTTGTACTAAGATATCACCTGGACCTATGGCACCTAGTACCAAAAATATGTGGGTAGTGGAAGAGGGATAAGGTTTAAATAGGACATAACTTGATGCTGTGAAAAATTCGTTCAAACAGCTGATGTAAGTGGAGCATTCAGTTTTCATTAATGCCTAGTCAAAATGGAAGCTCTCTCCTGTTAAGGATATACTTGATATACTGGGTTGAATAGTGGCCACCTCAAAACTTGTGTTCCCCTGGAACCTCAAAATGTTGACATCATTTGGAAAGAGGGCTTTTGCAGATATCAAGATGAGGTTATCCTGAACATAAGTGAGCCCTAAATCCAATGACTGACATCATTATAAGAGGAGGAGTAGGCACAGAGACACACAGAATAAAAGGGCAAATTAATTTGGAGGTAGAGATTGGTGTGGCACTGCCACTAGCCAAGATATCTCAAGAACCACCAAGGGCTGGAAAAGGCAAGAAGAGGTCTTCCTTAGAGCTTTCAGATGAAGCACGATGTTGCTGACACTATAATTTCAGACTTCTGGACTCCAGAACTGTGAGGGAATAAGAAGCCACCCTGTTTGCACTAGTCTGTTATGGCAGCTCTAGGAAATGAATACACTTAAATGTAGCATGATGAATATGGTAATATCCTTGATTTGATTATCTCACACTGCATGTATGCTTTTGAAAACCATACTGTACCCCACAAAAATGTACAATTAAGTTTAAAAAAGAAATTTTTAAAACTGAAAAAAAAAAAAGACAAAAATAAATAAGGGGCCAGCAGATGGTGTAGTGGTTGCATCGTTGGACTCCCACATGGCTGACTGTGGTTTGAGTCCTGGACCCGGTGGCTTCAAACTCACACTGGGCACATGTCCAAGATCCCAGAAAGAGACTGGAGGAGAAGGGGGAGTGGCTATCCCCCCAAGGGGTGAGACAATATAAATTTATAAAACATGAATAGATTATGACAATAAATAATGAAATAATAAAGATTAAAAATGATAAACAAAATTTAAAAAGCCAAACAGAAATATATGTAAATACATCATTTTTATTTTATTAATTGTGAGAACCAGAATTGATTGATTTGAATTCCTGTGTTTCTAGGCACAAATGTGTAGCAACACTATAAGCAGTAAGAACGTGTGTGTGAAGTTGCATGTATGCATCTCGGTTGGCTATCAATAAGAAAACAAAGAATTTCAATTAGCCATGATGGAGGTAAGGCCCAATTATTTCTATAAAAAAGGATATTATGAAATTATTGTCATGAAAATGTGATCAGAGTACCTAGTCATAGAACAAGAAGGAAACGGGATATTTTTAAAAACTGAATGAAATGAAATATGTTATTATTATTTATTTTTGCTGGGGATATTTGTCATATCTTCTGAAATGTGTAATTTGTTGCCAGTTTTATTTATTCTAAATATTCACATTTGTACCTAATGTTGTATTTGTTATACATTATGCTTTTTAAAAGAGCTCCTTCCCTCCATACACACACACACACACACACACACCAAATTGTTTAAGCTTCAGACCCCAGAAGACCTGGGCCTCACAAACATCGACTCCAAAGGAATTTTTTTGTCAGCATCTGTTCACAGCACGTTTTTTTTTTTTTTTTTTTTTTTTTTTTTTGGAGAGATTTTCGCTATAGGGCGCGTGTGCTTGCCAGACAGACAGAGAGAGACATAGAGACAGAAAGCGAGAAATCACTCCCCAGGGGGGATGGTCACGCCACAATCCCTTCTCCTCCATTCTCCTCTCGGGATCTTGGGCATGCACGCACATGCGCCCGACGTGAGTTTTAAGCCACTGGGTCCGGGACGCGAACCATGGTTGACTACGTGGGAGTCCAGCGACATAGCCATTATGCTAACTGCTGGTTCCCCACAGCACGGTTTTTAGAAATCTATGGCAAGTCAAACCCTCTGGAAGATGCTATAGTAAGTGAACCAAGTAATCTCTGGATTCACAGCTCTCTATACAGAGTTTTTACAAAGTAACATAAACAGCTCCAAAATTGCTTGTACTTCTTGTAGTGGTTTCTCAACAGCAGTTCTAACAATATCTTGGGTAGGACAAAAGCTTGTTGTTCCAGCATGTCCCTTGCACTTCAGAATGTTTGGCATCCCTGGCCCCTGCATTCTAGATGCCAGTAACGGCCTCCAGTCTGTGACAACCAGAATCACCTTCAAACATTTCTTGGTGCTCACCAGAGAAAGATAGATTCAAAGAGGAAGAGGGGAAAGTACCCTCCCAATGGGTGCAATCTCTTCTCCATTTCTCCATTCTGTGGAGATTTGGGGTGTACATTCACACATGCCTGAAATGTTTTTCAAGCTGCTGGGTCTGGGATTCAAACTGTATGGTCTGTCATGTGGGATCAGGCCCATCACAACCATATTTTCTATGTTTAAGAGTCTTTTGGACATGTTTTTCCCTGAGGACTGCCTGTTTATGTCTCTTGTCCATTTCCTGTTGGGTTTTTGGTCTTTTTTCTTCTTGATCTTTAAGAGTTCTTTATCTATGTTAGAGATATTAGTACAGGAAGGAGTTCTCTTTGTTTTTCTTTAAACATTTTATTTAATCATTATAAATCTTTACAGCCTGCGGCATGATTTTTTTCCCAGCATGTCAGTCTAGTCAGAGATTTTGTTATATACATCATTGTCAATAGATAACTTTCCATTCTTGTGTCTGTTTACTTGTGAGAGATTTTTGCTATAGCGTGTGTGCATGCCCCAGAGAGACAGAGAGACAGAAAGTGAGAAACCACACCCTCCCAGGGGGATGGCCATGCCACAATTCCTTCTCCTCCATTCTCCTCTCAGGATTTTAGGTACACATGCACACGTGCCCGGCGTGAGTTTCAGGCCACCAAGTTTGGGACTCAAGCTGTGGCCAGCCACGTGGGAGATCAGTGCCTTAACCATGACACCACTTGCTGTCCCCAACCATTCTTGTGTTCGTTAGATGCTTTATTTCTCCTGAGCCCCACCCTCCCTGCCCACCATCTACAACTCAAAATTTTTAAACTGAAGAGATGCAGTAGGTTCAACTCAAAGTTGAACTTTCTCTGCTACTAAGGAAGAGGGAACATGAGGTCATTAGGTCAAATACAGACAAGGAAGTAGGATTTTGTTTTGTTTTCTTCTTTTTTTCTCCCCATCTGGACATACAGTGTGAACAAAGCTGTGATGTGTTGCATATGACTGAGGCTTCCAAAAGATTTCAAATCCAATGAGCTTTTGCCCTCAGCTTCCTGAAGTGAGACCTGCTGCTAATACATAGCAAATTTGCCTACCAGCTCTTTTCTTAAGAATATGATGATGTGACCACAAAGAAAAAACTTCCAAAGAAGAAAACATCTTTCTGGTTTTATAGTTCATTAACTGGAGGCACGATTAGAGGAAGTATCCCAAACCCAGGTGTTTTATAACTAACAGGAACACTCTCTTGGCCCTAATTTGAATTTTGAGGGTATGTTTAAAGTAAAAAATAGCAATAGAAAAATGTCTGACTCTATTGTCTCTAGATAAACAATTTGCAGCAGCGATCACTTGGGAATGTTCTGGATTCAGAGACTTAGAATACTCTTAGTAATGGGCACTCTCTTTGATGAGAAATAAAAGGGCCACAGGAGAATAAGTCAGTCACTCAAAGCAAAGGCAGCTGGACTCTTCTCTTGAATCTTTGCTGTGGCTGAGCCGTTCTCTAAGAAGGGAGGCTTCAGGTGGGAGAGGTCCTGGAGAGATTGTTTCAAGTTTCATTCTCAGCCTTGGAAAGGGATGGCAGCACCAATGGAGGCAGCCCTGTGAGAAGCCCCACAGAGAGAAACGCTCTGCAGACTGTTGAAGCTAACGCTGACTGTGAAGAAGAAAAGGGAAAGGTAAGTGGAGAATCCAGCTGTGAGAAGACTGGTGGTTTCAATGGCTTGAAGGAAAAAACCTGATTGGAGTGGGTTCAAAAAGAGGAGATTGAGTGAAGATGGAAAGTATAGACAGCTCGTTTTAGGAGTTCAGTTGCAAGAAGGAGTAGAAAATGAGAGCAATAACTGGTGTTGTGTGTATTTTGAGTAAGGTGCATGTGTGTTTTAAGATTTCCTTAGCACAGAGGGGGAAACTGATGATAACGCAGAGGGAATTTCTGGGGTATGCTAGTTTTTATTGCAAGAGGGTGCATGTGAGGAAGAGAGAAAAGGAGTAAGAGAGAAAGAAAAGGGGAGAGAGAGATAGTGAGACCCCCAGTGGGGCATCATTATGCTGCAATCCTTTTTCCTTCATTTCTCCCTCTTGTAAGAAATTTAGGTGTGTTTCTTTTTTTTTTCCTTTTTTCTTTTTTCTTTTTTTTTTTTTTTTTAGAAATTTAGGTGTGTTTCTCAAGTCAGCGGGACCAGGATTCAAACCCCAAATGGCCATGTGGCATTTAGCTCCCTATGCACATGGATTCACTGCTAAATTATAGGCTAGCTCCTGGCGTAAGTTCTTGAGCAAACAAGTGAATGGGACTGGTGTCAAAGGCCTGCATCCCATGCAGATGCCCAGGTCTCCATGCTCAGCAGCATCTTGCACTTGATTTAATGCTTTGTTGGCACCATCTTGAAATTCATAACTTGGCCTTTGTAAGAGAAGTTCAGTGGAGCAGAAGAGCACGTGCCAGGGGATTGGAGCCTCAGCTCACACACAGTCCTGCCTCTCCACCCCTCCTGAGATAGGTTCTTGATTGCCCACTCCCCAGATATCTGGCCTCCTGCTCCTTGGCACTGCCCCACAAGCTCATGCCATCTGTCTGTGATGGCAAATGGGTTGAATTGGTGGCGAGAGGAGGGGAAAATCTCAACTTGTGTTGTTCCCTTCTATACCCAGTGGAGTCTGGACATGGGGGAGGTCAAGCTCAGATGTACATCCTGGGGCATCTCAGGGCAGGCTGCGGTGGTGACCATCCTGCTTGGGTTGGCAGTTCCATGGCATGTCTAGGCAGATTAATGGAGGCTATATCCTGGAGGCGATCAGACTCTTACCCACCCTGATGCCAGGTACCTGGAGTGCTTTGGCACAGAGGTTAAAAGACCCCTGAGGGTCATCCACCTGCCTTGAGAAGCTGACTAGACTTCTTCAGATTTCAGCTCTTGTCTTAGCAAATCAGGTTGGTATGGCAGCTGGTGGGAAGGGGGTCAGCAGCCAGCAGGCCCCAGTGTGAGTGGTAAAATTTATGCTAAATAATTTAAACCTTTCATTTTTCTTTACCTAGGACAACATTAAATTATGCTTAAAGGCATCATGACAACTTGAAAGGAGAGAAAGAGTGAGACTGAGGAAGAAAGGAAAAGGGCTTTATATTGTGCCATCAGAAAAGTCATGATGTATTTTTCTATGCAAAAATGTGCCATGACTTTTCTGATCACCCAATATTTCAGTAGTGCCATGACTTTTCTGATGACCCAATATTTCAGTTATTTTTCCTCTGCTTTTTTTTTGAGAGAGAGAGAGAGAATTTTTGACAAGGCCTCTCCTTTGCAGTTCTCTGCCCCAGCTGCCCATGTATCTAGGATTACAGGTGTATGCCACTGCACCTAGCCTGTTCATGTTGGTTGGGGAACTGAACCTGTGCTTCCCTGCCTGGGACTCCCTGGTTCTTTAAACAAGGTGTGCATTTTCATTTTGTATGGGCCCCACAAGTTATGTAGCCAGGACTGTACACCATTAAAATTTCAAGTAAACTGGGGCTGGCTCCATGGCCTGGTGGTTAAGGCAGCCCCATCCCACATGACCAGCCATGCATTTTGAGTCCCAGACCTGGCTGCTTGAAAAACATGCTGGACGCATGTGCATGTGTGCCTAAAATTCCCCTAAGGAGGGCAGGATGGAGAAGGGATTACAGTGTGACTATTGCCCCATGGGGGACGCCTCACTTCTTCTCCCTTTGTCTCTCTGTCTCTTGATCTCTCTCTGATGAGCACACATGCCATCTGGTAGAGTTAAATAAAAATCACTTCAAATAATCTAAAGACCTATTGCATGTCAGGAACAGCACTACTTGTTTCTCACAAATGCTCTCATCTTATTCTACCTGGGAATTCTGCCCACTGAATGGCATTGTTGTTGAGCAACCAAGATGGTTAAGAAGGGACAGGAACTTAGGTCGGACCATTTTTCTGGACAGCACTTTAAAACTGTCCAGCAAGCAGAAATAATGCAGCATCTTGGGATAAGCCTTTATCTTAATATCATCTCATCATTTTTAGTAGACACCTATTATCTCTGAAGAGTTCTGTTTTCTCATCTTTCCTGTAAAAAGTTATAATGTCCCTGAGTTTTCAAGGCAAAGGGCTTTTTTTTAGGTGACATGGTGCTGCCAGATTGAGAATGTTAAGGAGATATTTAGATGTGGTAGGAACAAAGACCAAATGAGGATGACCTTACTTGTCCTTCCTTCCGTCTAGCAGGATGCTGGTAAAGGTTGAACTAACAGCTCTTAGGAAAAATTAAAAGCCTGATGTGTAGCATTTGCTAATTTCCATGGTCTAAACACTCCTTCCATGACTGATTCCAAACTACCAATGTGATGAGGAGTTGGGAAAGGATGCAAAATGGCACAGCGTTATATAGTATTTCCACCATACAGAGACTATAGGCATTTTTAAAACCCCAGGAGCATGGCTAATGTAAAATATAATAAGATAATAAATAAATGATGAGCTTTGAATATTTAGTACCTTTGTTTTTAATATAATTTATGTAACTGTATGTTTATTTAATTTAGTTTTAAATAATGGCTGTGTTCAACAACCAGCTCATGCAATTCCTGAAAATGCAGCAATCGGCTCTCAAGAGTCAGTGGGAGCTGCTACAATCAGAGTGAGCTGATAAGAGAAGGTGAGAGCCATTATGAACCATCATGAACAAGTTCTAGTGCACCACTGCTCTGAGAAGCTGAGCAGGGTGGAGTAAGGTGTGTGTATGGGAGCTCCTTGGGGATGGGGCCCCAAGGATGTAGGATGTAGGAATCCCTGTTCAGAGCTTGAACCATAGGCCTTGTTCCACCTATTCCCATTGCATTCCCCTTCCCTTCCAGTTTGTCTGAAGAGTATGACTTGATCTTGATGCTACTATGACTAGCATCTTTCTCCAGCTTTTGTCCAGCTGCCCCCTGGCTCAGAGGGAACTGATTCTGCCTTGCCATGACTTGAGGAGCTTTGGAAGTCCCGCCTCCATGTAGCAACTGGAACCTGATCCTGAGGCCAAGGAAAATTTCCTTTCCCTTTATCTCTTTCCATCCACATCCAAGAGTAAAGAGTCAGAATCCCAAAGTGGAAGGGCCCCAGGAAGCTGCTGGTTCCCTGCCTATTTTAAAGATCTGGAAATGGAGTTCCACAGAATACAAGGGGCTTGTCCCCAGTGCATTGGATACTTATGGACCTTGGGCAAGCCGCACAACCTCTTCTCACCACAGTCAATACAGTTCCTGCATGTCTGTTCTGTGCCAGGCATTGTGCCAGGTGCTGGTGACATGCCATGGACAAACCAGCCATGGAGCTTGTGTAGAGGGCAAGAATCAAGAATCCACTTTCAGACATGTTAAATAAGATATTGGATACAAACAAACCAAGCTCTGAATCTTGGCTCTGCTGTTTGGCAGCTGTAGGACAAGTCACTTCAGCTCTCTAAGACTCAGTTTCTTCTTTGGTTATATGGAGCTTATGGTGTTTTCTTGGGGGACTATTCTATGATTTTGATGGAGTAAATGCCTGGCCCAGGGGAAGAAAGAGCTTATCATATGAGAAGAGAAAAGAGGTACTCATGAGACCATTGGGTTGTTACTGCAGTTTGCCCTGAATCCTGGAATACCCTAAACAATGAGAGTGGAGCCACAACAACCCACTCACCTGGCTCCATCTAGCAGGGGCCAGGCAGCTCTTGATCACAGTCCCCCAGGGGCCCATGGTGGGTCTTCCTTGCTTTCTCTCTCCCTGGGCCCCATCATCTTGCACAGTGCTTGCCATTCACCATGTTCCTGAAAAGCCTGCCCATCCTACTCTACCACACAGTGGCCTCTGGGGACCCCCAGCCACATGGTCCCTTAATGACAGGCAGCCTGGAGGAGGGCAGCATGCCCCTTATCCTTAAGCTCTTGCTGCTGCCTAAGGGGCCCAGCCCTGACCAACAGGAGAAACACTGGCTTCAGTGCCATGCTTGAGCACCATAGGTACCATGCCTTGCCTATTGCCAGGCCTGCGAAGCCCCAGGAAGCTGAGAAATGCTGGGAAATACCTGTGCTGGTACTGTGGCCAGTTCTATACAGTCATGTGCTACATAATGATGTTTCGGTCAATGATGAACCATGTAGCTGATGGTGGTGGCAACAGACTATGCTACACAGCCTAGGTGTACAGTAGACTATACCATCTAGGTTTGCTAGACCACATAGCCTTTGGTGTATAGTAGGATGTACCATCTAGCTTTGTCACAGAATGACAAAGCTGCCTAACAATGTGTTCTCAGAATGTATCCCTGTCATTAAGTGACATATGACTGTAATTGTGTATCCATCTGCCCAATGAATATCTTCACCTGGAGATCTGATACACACCACAAATTTAACATCTTTAAAAACAAGCTACTGATATCTCCACTACTCTCAGTTAAATGACAACTGCATCCTTCCAGTCGCCCAAGCAGAAAAGAGCAGCAGTGCTGACTTTGTTCTTTCACACTCCATATTCTATCCATCAACAGATCTCATTGGTTCTGCTTTCAAAATAAATTCCGAGGGAACCAGCAGTTAGCGTGATGGCTATGTCGCTGGACTCCCATGTAGTCGACCGTGGTTCGCGTCCTGGACCCGGTGGCTTAAAACTCACGCCGGGCGCATGTGCATCCGTGCCCAAGATCCCGAGAGGAGAATGGAGGAGAAGGGATTGCAGTGTGATCATCCCCCCTGGGGGGTGATTTCTCGCTTTCTGTCTCTATGTCTCTCTCTGTCTGTCTGGTGAGTGCACGTGCCCTATAGCGAAAATCTCTCCAAATAAATAAATAAATAAATAAATAAATAAATAAATAAATCCCGAGTTCAACCTTTGTCATATCTCTTGCTGCCACAGTAGTCCAAGCCACCATAATCTATGGCTGAAATTATTGCATTCATCTCCAAATGGGCCCCCAACTTCTCTACTCTTGTCACCTTACAGCTTATGCTACACACAATAGCCAGAGTGACCTTTTTAAATGTAAAGGAGAACATGTCAGAACCCCACAGTAGCTTTCCAGATCATTCTGTATAATAGCTTTAAGTCCTTATTATTTCTACAAGGACATACATGAATGGAAGGTCAATCCATCCCCTCCCTTCCCTACCTCTGCTTCTATCACTGTTCTCATTGCTTACTCCACTTGACTGTTCTTTGTACATTCCCAGCATGCTCTTTCATGAGGGCCCTCGTTCTTGCCTTTTCCCTGCTTAGAACATGCTCGGCCAGATATCCAATATGACTTACTCCATTACCTCATTGAAATCTCTGTTCAAATATCTCTTTATCAGAGAGGCTTTTGGTGACTATGCCTAATCCTTCTTTCTCTCTTTACATTACAACGTTTTTCTTTATAGCACTTTTCACCACCTAAGATATAATAATTTTTATTTTTTTATTTGCCCCTACTAGAGTGTAAGCTTCTTTATCATCATAGTATCTATGTCTGGCACCAAGTAAGTGTTCAATAAACATTTGTTCACTTCCAACTTAAATCCCAATTGGTGGAGACTAGGTCATTCTTAGTCTTGCTCTGCAGCTGTGAGGGGTGATGAGAGAATAAATTCTGGCTTTTACCTTGAGGGGGACAATTCTTCAAACCTAGGGAGAGTTAACAAAAGCTGCTGAGTAGACACAACTTATAATTTCTTCATATCTGTGAGGAAATCTGAGTACAAACTGTTTCTACAGTTTTCTAATGTCCACCTAATCTTTCACAGCTGAATTTACTACAGCCAAACCAAGAACCTCTTTTTCCCCTAGTAACTTTCCTTAATAAAGTCTGTCCAATAACTCTCAAGCTTTTTATGGCCCTTTTTCATCAATTTAGGCCACATCTAATTAGATACAGAAGTCAAATGACAACAACAAGCATAAACAGGTTTGGGAACAAACTCAGCTCACTATTTGCTAAATATACAATTCAACCAGTGAGAACAGAAGTATTCTGCATCTAAGAGAGTAGCCTACTAGCCTCTGACAACTGAAGGCCCTAGGCATCAACATTGTTTCCAGTGAAGAACACTGGCTAATTAGGTGAGTCAAGTAAGTGAAGATGGGTTAAGAGAGCTTCTGCATGCTTTGCTTATTACTATTAGCTTGTTGCGAAAGTCATGACATACTTTTCTATGTTTCTCAATGGAAAAATGCAGCACGGCTTTCCCAACGACCCAATATTTTGAGGGTGATGGCTTTACAGTTAGTGTCCACCTGGACTCTCTTTTTTTTCTTTTTTTTAATTTTAATTTTTTTATTTTGGGGGGAGGTTTTCGCTATAGGGCACGTGTGCTCGACAGACAGAGAGAGACATAGAGACAGAAAGCGAGAGATCACCCCCCAGGGGGGATGGTCACGCCACAATCCCTTTTCCTCCATTCTCCTCTTGGAATCTTGGGCATGCACACACACACGCCCGGCGTGAGTTCTAAGCCACCGGGTCCGGGACACGAACCGCGGTTGACTATGTGGGAGTCCAGCGACATAGCCATTATGCTAACTGCTGGTTCCCCACCTGGACTCTCTTTTGACACTGAATACATTGGGCTCTTAAGTATCCACTAACTCCATATTCAGACAAATGCTGTTTTTTTTTTTCTTTCAGAACCCTTTGCTGATGCATAAACCTATTGCTTCCTGGAGGAATAATTTGCAATTCCAGCCCAATTCTGAAACCATCAGATTGCAAAGAGGAAACACATTCTGAGTGGAGAAATTCTATGGATATATAAAATTTATCACCTAACCAGGACACTGCTAAGAGTGAGTAAAAGGAGCACTATTAAAAATTAGGATGGGACAACAGGTGTAAAACTTGGGACATCTGTCCCAGTAAACTGGGATATCTGATAACCATCATACATAGAATGTTCATGCAATGTCAATAGTCTCCAAAAATCACAGAGGCTTGTACAGATTGTCAATGTAGTAAATTTTGCTTATTACATGCCATATAGGGGAATATAGTGGTTTTAGGGATTGAGGTAAACTTTCTTGACTACAGTGCAGTAGCATCCCAGCACAGACCACCTAGGATAGACCTACAAACATAACACAATCCTATCTGGTAAGATCCTGTCTCATATCTGGGAAACCAACATCTGGTTCTGGTTCCAAACCACTGAGTTTTGGTATGTACTCTGACCATGCCAGTCCAGAGAGTTGGAGGGTGATGGATACCACTTTGTTTATGCTTGAAAATACCACATGCTGCAGTTTCATTGTGCATTGTATAACTCCAAGATTGATGAGGTGTACCTGGACCAATGGTTTGAGTCTTCCCAGCCCAGGTGCCAGACTACGTGAGTGAACGAGCTTTCATATGATTGCAACCTCAGCCATCTGCATCCATCTGAGAGATCCTGGGCCAAAACCTGCCCAACCAAGACAGTTTTGAGTTCCTGACCCATAGAAACTATGAAAGATAATGAATTATTGTTATTGTTTGAAGCCACTAAGTTTATGGGTGATTTGCTATACATTAATGAATAACTAGAACAGGTACCTATGTGCTGTCTCAAGAGAGTGTCTAACAATCAATGGATTTTATGAGTTGGAACTTCAAGGGAGAGATCAACGCTGATGACAATAATTTGGGGATGCATCTGCATATTCATAATGGTTAAAAAGAAGGGGTGGGTGGAGAGTTGAGTCTTGGTTTCCAAAACTCCAATTTCTCATGACCACCCTCTATCTCACTAGTTATTGCTTCTCAGCATCTTTGTGACTTTCTCCTCACTTCTTGGGCCTCTAAACTTTGTAATCCAGGGCTCAGAGCTGGGCTACTTCTCTCCTATATCTACTGCCTAGGCAATCCTATTTAAATTCATGACTGAATACTATCCCTGTGCTGATGACTCCTTGCTTTGATTCTCCACATCTAACCTTTCTTCTTAACTCTAGACATAGCCAACTGCTTGCTGTACATTTCCATTTGGAGATCTACCAGCAACCTCAAATTCAATGTGTCTAAAACCAAACTCCCAACTCTCCCTCAGAACATGCTTCTCCTAGAGTCTTCCATATCCCAGGAAATAATAAATTCACCATCCAGATGACTCAGGAAAGTTTGGAGTCATGTTTGGAATTCTCCATGGACTTCACAGGTTTGATGTACCAGCAGATCCTTTTGGTTTGACCTTCAAAATATACCCAGAAACTTCCCATTTTTCACCATTTCTACCCTTCCTCCTTAGTCCAAGTCACCATCAACTCAATTCTAGTAGATGACAGTGACGAACAGAGAGTAAGTACTGCAGCCAGAAGATAACAATTCTCAAAACAGAAGGCTTTAAAAATGTTTTTATTAAACCTTTTGTTTAAGATAACTGTAGATTCACATGCAGTTAAATAATATAGAGAGGTTCTGTGTACCTTTTACTCAGTTTCCCTTAGGGGTAGTATCTTTCAAAACTATAGTACAATATCATAATAAAGATATTGGCATTGATATAGTTAAGATATGGAACATTCCAATTGACACAAAGATCCCTCCTATTGCCTCTTTATAACCACACCCACTTCTCTTCTACCCCTCTACCCAACCCTAATTACAAGCAAAACTGCTGTTCTTCATTTCTAAAACATTGTCACTTTACAATGTTATATGAATGGTATCATACAGCTTTTAATCTTCTGAGGTTAGCTTCTTTTGTTTCCACTTAGCATAATTCTCTAGAGATTTGTCCAAGTTTTTTGTGTATGTGTCTAATAATTCCTTTTTATTTCTGAGAAGCGTCATAGTTTGTTTCACCATTCCCTTGTGGCAAAACATCTGGGTTGTTTTCAGTTTGGGACCATCATGAATAAAGAGACTATGGACACTCGCAGGTTTTTGCAGGAACATAAGTTTTCATTTTTCTGAGATGAGTGCCCAGGAGTGCAATTGCTGAATTATAGGATAGTTGCATGCTTCATTAACAAAAAAGGAATTGCCAAACCATTTTCCAGAGTAGCTGTGTTATTCTACATTCCTGCCAGTAGTCTGACCAATCCAGTTTCTCTGCATCCTTGTCAGCAGTTGCCAGCATTTAGTGATGTCACTATTGTTTATTTTAGTCATTCCAATAGGTGCACTGATATCTGGTTGTGGTTTTAATTTGCATTTTCCTAATGGTTCATCATGATGAATATTGCTTATTGTGCTTATGTGCCCTCTCTCTATATCCTCTTCAGTGAAATGTCTGTTCATGTCTTTGGTTCACTGTATAATTAGATGGATTGCTTTTGAACTGTTGAGTTTCAAGAGTTCTTTACATATCCTGGGTACTACTAATAGTTCTTTCTGTAGCTTATCCTGCTTCCTCTTCCAGCATTTATGCAGAGCACAAGCTTTTAGTTTAAAGTCTAATTCACATCTCCATTTAATACATACTGACTGTCTGCACTCTACGGTGGAAACTGAAAGACTAGAGGATATAGAAACATGGAAAATGGTTATAGATACTGGATACAGTGTGAGAAGAGAGTGGGAGAAGGAGGAGAGTGTGAGGAAAGACATCAAGGAGAAAAATAGAGAGGCAAGACATTTATGGGACATAGAAATGGGTTATTATCTCTTGATGATAATGTGTATAGTATCCCCAACCAAACTGCTGTGAAATGTATTCATGTTGGGAAATTCACTTTACAAGCTAAGTGATGTATTTACAAGCTTTGCAAGCTATTGAATGCATAAAAGAAATGAAAAGAAAACAAAATATCTTACATTTTTTTAAAAAAGTCTAATTCACCAATTTTTCCTTTTATAGATTATATCATCCTTTTGGTGTCAAGTCTAAGAAACTCTTGCTTAGCTTAGATGCTAAGGACCTTCTTTATTTTCTAAAATGTTTTATAGTTTTACGTTTTTCATGTAAGTTTGTGACCCACTTGTGTTAATTTTGATAAAATATGTAAAGTTTAGGTGAGTTTTATTTTTTCTTTTTGCTTATGGATGTCTAGTTGCTCCATTACTGCAGCACTATTTGTTTAAAAGACTATCCTTCCTCTTATGAATTGCTTTTCTGTTGAAAAATCAGTTGGGCATATTTATGTGAGTCTATTGCCAGGTTCTCTATTATGCTCCATCGATATATGAGAGAGATATTGCTCCACCAATCCAGACTATTCTGATTACAGTAGCTATTTAGTAAGCATTAATATTAGGTAAAGTAATCCCTCCCACTTTATTCTTTTTTCCCAAATTTTTATTTATTTATTTATTTATTGAAAGATTTGTTGCTATAGGGCACATGCACTCGTTGGAGAGACAGAGAGAGACAGAGACACAGAAAGTGAGAAATCACGTGGGGTGATGATCATGCTGCAATCTCTTCTCCTCCATACTCGTTTTGGGGTTTTGGGCATGCATGCACACGCATCTGGCATTTTGAAGCCGCCGGGTACAGGACTCGAACCGCAGTTGACCATATGGAAGTCCAGTGACACAACCACTATGCCATCTGCTGGGATCCACAAGTTATTTTAGCTGATCTAGTTCCTTTGCTTTTCCATACAAATTGTAGGATAATCTTGTCCATAGCTACAAAAAAAAAGTCTTGCTGAGTAGCTATAAGAATTGCATTAAACCTGTATATTGATTTGGTGAGAATTGACATCTTTTCTATGCTGAGTTTTTCAATCCATAGGCATTCTATGTCTCTCCATTTATGTATATCATGTATGATTTCTTTCATCAGTGTTTTGTAATCTTGAGCAAGCAAGTCTCATACATACTTTTTAGGTTTATACAGAAGTATTTAACTTTTGTAGTGATTGTAAATAGTGGTTATTTTTATTTCAATGTTCACATGTTTATTACTGGTATATAGAGCTGTAACTACCTTTTGTATGCATTGTCTTGCATTCTGTTAGTTTGCTGAACTTGCTTGTTCATTCTAGCAGTATTTTGTAGACTTCTTTGGATTTTCTGCATGGACAATCATGTAATCTCTAAATAGGAACAGTTTTACTTCTTTCTTTCCAGTGTCTATGCCTTATATTTATTTTTCTTTTCTTATTACATGGGCTAGAACTTTCACTAATATGTTGAATGAGAATTGTGATAGCAACCTTGTCTTCTTCCTCATCTTCCTGATCCTAGAAATTTTTCATCATTAACTATAATATTAGCTATAGTCTTTTGATAGATGTTCTTTAAAGTTCTCCCTCCATTCCTAGTTCTAAGATTTTAATTTTTATCATGAATGGGTGTTGAATGGTCAAATGCCATTTCTGCATCTATTGAGATGATGACATGGTTTTTATTCTTTATCCTGTTATTATGGTATTTATCACATTAAGTGATTTTTGAATTTGAATCAGCTTTGCATCCTTGGAGTAAGCTTCACTAGGTCATGGAGTATAAGTCTTTATATATAGTGGCAAATTTATTTGCTAAAATATTAATAAGTGTTTTTATATCTCTATTTATTAGAAATATAGTTTCTGTTTTGGTACTGCTTTGGCTTGGTTCAGGGTATGCTAGTTTATCAAAATGAAATGAAAAGTGTTCTCTTTTCTGTAAGAGATTATATGGAATTTATGTTAATTCTTTAATCATTTGGATAATTATCCAAGAAATCATCTATGCCTGGAGATTTCTTTTGGTGGAATTTTAAAATTACAAACTTCATTTCTTGAATAGTTGTAGAGGTATTCAAATTATTTTCTTCTTACTGGTGGAGTTGTAATGGTTCTTGCTTTTTGAGGATTTGGTCCATTTCATCTAACTGTCAAAAAGTATGTGTGTTCTTTTCACAGTATTTCCTTATTACCCTTTTAATGGCTGAAGGTCTGTTGTGATAATTCCTACTTCATTCCCAATATTCGTAATTTGTGTGCTCACACTTTTTTATCTGTCAGTATCACTAGAGCTGTGTCAATTTTATTGATTAAAAAGAAAACAGCGTTTTTGTTTCATTGATTTTCTCTATTGTTTTTCTGTTGTCAATTCCATTGATTTTTTTTTTTTTTTGCTCTTATTATTTCCTTCTTTCTTCTTGGTTTTGGTTTATTTCGCTTTTTTCTGGGTTCTTGAAGTGGGTGCTTACATTATTGATTTTTCTGAGACTTTTCTTCTCTTCTTGTAAATTGTACTTATTTATTTTAGTTTATTATAGGGCACGTATGCTCACCAGAGAGAAAGAGAGAGAGAGAGAGAGAGAGAGAGAGAGAAAGGAAGAGAGAAAGCATCCCCCTGGGGGGGTGGTCACACTACAATCCCTTCTCCTCCATTCTCTTCTAGGGATTTTGGACACTCAAAACTTGCCCAGAGTGTTTTTCAAGTTGCCAGGTCCAGGACTTGAACTACACAGTCCACTATATGAGATTCAGCCACCATAACCACCACACCACTGGCTGCCCACGACTTTTCTTCTTTTCTAATATAAACATTTAGTGCTATAAATTCCCCTGCCAGCTATAACCAGACCTCACATATTTTGATATGTATATATTAATTTTTATTCAAGTCAGTGTTTTTTTTCCCCTTGTGACTTCCTCTTTGACACATGGATTATTCAGAAGTGTGTTATCTACACTTTGACTGTTTGGAGATTTTCCTGTTATCATATAATTATTGGTTTCTAATTTGAAGACAGTGAGATTGAGGAACATAGTCTGTATAGTTTCACTTTTTAAAATGAGTCAAAGCTTGTGTTGTGATCAGAATATGGTCTATCTTGATATATAATCTGTGGGCAGTTAAAAAATATGTATTCCTCTGTTGTTGAGTGGAGTATTGCATAAATGGCTATTATATCCTGTTGGTTGTTGGTGGTGCCAAGTTTTTTTAAAATATCTTTGTTTGATTTCCTATTTAAATATTCAATCAATTATTGAGAGAAGGGTATTGTAGTTTCCAAATATAATTGTTGGTTTTTCTATTTCTCTTGTCAATTATAATTTCAAAGACTTTATTTATTTAATTTTATGATATTTTATTATTATTTTGTAATTTGGCCAGAGAGAGTCAGAGAGAGAGAGAGAGAGAGAGAGAGAGAGAACAAGCCAACAGGTCCAGGACTCAAACCACAGTTGGCCATATGGGAGTCCAGTACCACCACCTGCTGGCCCCTCTTTGGTATTTTTTCAAGCCTTCCTCTTTCTCCTCTTCTTCTAGGACTTCCATAACCCAAATACTACCTATGTTGTTATAGTTCTGTTCATTTTTTTCCAGTCTATTTTTTCTCATTATTCAGATTGGGTGATATTTATTTTTTCTTTCTTTAAGTTCACTGTGTCTTCTCCATTGTGCTATTGAAGCCATTCATTGAATTTATTCTTTTAGTTCTTACAGTTTCAGCTATATAATCACCATTCGGTTTTTCTTTATATCTTTTTCTTTTGCTGAAATTTCTACTTTTTCATTTGTTTTAATCACATTTGTAATTGCTCATCAAAGAGTTTTTACGATGGCTGCTTTTATGTCTTTATCCTATAATCCTAACATCATAGCCACCTTAGTGTCAGCACCTATTGATTGTATTTTTCATTCAAGTTGAGATTTTCATGGTTCTTTGTATGACAGGCATTTTTAAAATTGAAATCTGAATACTTATGATACTCTGGGTCTTATTTAAATCTTCCAATTTAGCTGGCTTCCTCTGGCACTGCTCTAGCAGGGGAAGTAGAGAAATAAGAATGCCACCTTGTTCCCCCTAGGTGAGCATGGAAGTACAGATTCCCCACTTAGTCTCTGTTGTCATCTGAGGGGAATTCTAACATAGCTTCCACTAACACTTTGAGGTGGTTGCCTTATTACTGCTGAATGATGGTTAAAGTTCTGACTCTCCATTAAGCCTCCTCTGACACCAGTTGGGGGGCGTGGGAGTGGGGGCTAGTAGGGTATCTCATTACTGCCAGGTAAGGGTAGGGATTTAGGCTTCCCACAAGGGTGGTGTATTTGTTATCAGCCAGTGGGCATGAAAGCTATGACTCCACCCTGGTGAGAAGGGGGCCTTATAACAAATGAATAATGGTGGAAGTTTAGACTCCTCATTCAGCCTCTGCTGGTATTCCTGGGGTGAGACCACACTTTTTTCTGTGGTGTTTGCTGGAGTAGAGTGGTTATGTTCTAAAGATTCTGTCTTGTTAGGCACTTCCCTGGTACTTTGATTAGAAAGAGCAGACTTTTGCATAAATTTTTTTTAATATACTGTTGGTGTTTCCAAATTGCCGGCTTCTTCAGGTTGACATCTGAGATACACAAGGCAAGAAGAAAACCCAGAGAATTTTCTACCGTATTGTCCCTCATGTTATGAGATCCCTATATGGTCTGCTTTCTTCTTTTCTCCTTTTAGAGTCTTTTCATGTTTGTTTTATAGATAATATCCAGGGTTTTTGGTTGTTCTTAGCAAGAAGAATAGGGAAAAGTATACCTGCTTCTTCTTCCTGAAAGCAGAAGCTCTCTGGGAGTTTTTTTTTTAATTGAAATGAATTTTAATAGAGAAAATGAAGACTTGTAAATTTATCACTCAGAAGGGTACCTCTATTTGAGTGAATAAGTGTGTTATACTCCTGAGAGGTAAAATGCTACAGATAAATTGTATATCATCATTTTTTAAAAAAGTTAAGTTGAATTAAGAAATGAAATGGTTATCAAGGTAATGAAGGTCAGATCAAAGGTAAAGGGTCAGACATTTTTTTAAGAGATATTTTTACTATAGGGCGCATTCACTGGCCAGAAAGACAAAGAGAAAGGAGAGAAAGCAAGAAATCTGCCCTCAGGGGAAAATGTCTATGCCACAATGTTTTCTCCTTCATTCTCCTCTCAGAATTTTGGGTATGCACATACATGTGCCTAGCGTGAGATAAAGCCCCCCGCAGGTTCAGGACTTGAACTGCGGTCGACTATGTGGGAGTCCAGCAATGTAACCATATGTCATTTGCTGGTCAAAAGTTTCACACATTATTAAAAAGAAATTCAAAAGGATTGCTGTGTCATGATCTCTCATTAGTGTTCTAACAGTGTTTCTCTTGTGGTTAACTTGAACATTTCGGCAGACATTCAAGTAACTTTTTCACTGAAAATATTTTACTACTATTCCCATTCTCATGACCATCTTCTATAGGAGGTATGGTGCAGAGAACACTGTAAGTGCTAATTTCACAAAATACACTTTGGGAAATGCTCTGCAGGCTTGTTTTCAGCAGACATTTCCCCTCAACACACCACATCCTCTTCCTCCTCTCAACAGGGACCAAACAGACACCTCTACCACCACCACACACCCCTGGATGTTTCCCATTTTAGAACAAACTAACAATACACATACATGTCTACAAAGATTTTCATTCTGTTCTCTCCACAGTTCCTCTCACCTCCATCCCTTTATGAAAAAAAAAAAAATCTTTCAAATGAATTGTCCACATCTCTGTGTTTATTCCCTGTGTTTTTGTCTGTTTGAAACATACATAATGAATGAGCATCACAGTAACCCACCAAAACAGCAACCAGATTGCTTCATGTTCCCCAATATATTATTTATCTCTTTTTCCTTCTGTTAGCTATATGTTGACACCTTCATAACTATTTCCACTATATCACTTGAAATTGGTTCAGCCTTATTTTTTTGGAACTTTTTCAATCTCCGCTACTCCTTACGATCTCCCTAATTCCCTAATATTTGACCATCTCTAGGTTCACTTTTCTTCATATTCATTTCATGATTTACCTCTAATACAAGGTTTAATATCTGTATCAATGGTTCTCAAATTTAAAAATTTCCAATCAAATATTTCTCTCTTCAAGTCTACATGCTTTCATTTACTCAAGTCTCTTCTGGCATCTCTACTTGGGAGTCTAAGAGATAAATCAAGCATTTCTAATCCATAACTTAAGTTCTGATTTGTATCATCTCAACTCTGAAACTCATTCAGTCTGCCTTTACCATCTTAGTACATGACAATTCAGATTTTGTAAGTACTGAGACAAACGTGTAATCATCTCAGTTTTTTTTTTTCTTCTTTTATTTCACAGTAACAAATCATGTAAGTTTCATCTTTAACATGTATTCTGAATCAAACTAAGTCCACTATATGAGATTCAGCCACCATAACCACCACACCACTGGCTGCCCACGACTTTTCTTCTTTTCTAATATAAACATTTAGTGCTATAAATTCCCCTGCCAGCTATAACCAGACCTCACATATTTTGATATGTATATATTAATTTTTATTCAAGTCAGTGTTTTTTTTCCCCTTGTGACTTCCTCTTTGACACATGGATTATTCAGAAGTGTGTTATCTACACTTTGACTGTTTGGAGATTTTCCTGTTATCATATAATTATTGGTTTCTAATTTGAAGACAGTGAGATTGAGGAACATAGTCTGTATAGTTTCACTTTTTAAAATGAGTCAAAGCTTGTGTTGTGATCAGAATATGGTCTATCTTGATATATAATCTGTGGGCAGTTAAAAAATATGTATTCCTCTGTTGTTGAGTGGAGTATTGCATAAATGGCTATTATATCCTGTTGGTTGTTGGTGGTGCCAAGTTTTTTTAAAATATCTTTGTTTGATTTCCTATTTAAATATTCAATCAATTATTGAGAGAAGGGTATTGTAGTTTCCAAATATAATTGTTGGTTTTTCTATTTCTCTTGTCAATTATAATTTCAAAGACTTTATTTATTTAATTTTATGATATTTTATTATTATTTTGTAATTTGGCCAGAGAGAGTCAGAGAGAGAGAGAGAGAGAGAGAGAGAGAAAACAAGCCAACAGGTCCAGGACTCAAACCACAGTTGGCCATATGGGAGTCCAGTACCACCACCTGCTGGCCCCTCTTTGGTATTTTTTCAAGCCTTCCTCTTTCTCCTCTTCTTCTAGGACTTCCATAACCCAAATACTACCTATGTTGTTATAGTTCTGTTCATTTTTTTCCAGTCTATTTTTTCTCATTATTCAGATTGGGTGATATTTATTTTTTCTTTCTTTAAGTTCACTGTGTCTTCTCCATTGTGCTATTGAAGCCATTCATTGAATTTATTCTTTTAGTTCTTACAGTTTCAGCTATATAATCACCATTCGGTTTTTCTTTATATCTTTTTCTTTTGCTGAAATTTCTACTTTTTCATTTGTTTTAATCACATTTGTAATTGCTCATCAAAGAGTTTTTACGATGGCTGCTTTTATGTCTTTATCCTATAATCCTAACATCATAGCCACCTTAGTGTCAGCACCTATTGATTGTATTTTTCATTCAAGTTGAGATTTTCATGGTTCTTTGTATGACAGGCATTTTTAAAATTGAAATCTGAATACTTATGATACTCTGGGTCTTATTTAAATCTTCCAATTTAGCTGGCTTCCTCTGGCACTGCTCTAGCAGGGGAAGTAGAGAAATAAGAATGCCACCTTGTTCCCCCTAGGTGAGCATGGAAGTACAGATTCCCCACTTAGTCTCTGTTGTCATCTGAGGGGAATTCTAACATAGCTTCCACTAACACTTTGAGGTGGTTGCCTTATTACTGCTGAATGATGGTTAAAGTTCTGACTCTCCATTAAGCCTCCTCTGACACCAGTTGGGGGGCGTGGGAGTGGGGGCTAGTAGGGTATCTCATTACTGCCAGGTAAGGGTAGGGATTTAGGCTTCCCACAAGGGTGGTGTATTTGTTATCAGCCAGTGGGCATGAAAGCTATGACTCCACCCTGGTGAGAAGGGGGCCTTATAACAAATGAATAATGGTGGAAGTTTAGACTCCTCATTCAGCCTCTGCTGGTATTCCTGGGGTGAGACCACACTTTTTTCTGTGGTGTTTGCTGGAGTAGAGTGGTTATGTTCTAAAGATTCTGTCTTGTTAGGCACTTCCCTGGTACTTTGATTAGAAAGAGCAGACTTTTGCATAAATTTTTTTTAATATACTGTTGGTGTTTCCAAATTGCCGGCTTCTTCAGGTTGACATCTGAGATACACAAGGCAAGAAGAAAACCCAGAGAATTTTCTACCGTATTGTCCCTCATGTTATGAGATCCCTATATGGTCTGCTTTCTTCTTTTCTCCTTTTAGAGTCTTTTCATGTTTGTTTTATAGATAATATCCAGGGTTTTTGGTTGTTCTTAGCAAGAAGAATAGGGAAAAGTATACCTGCTTCTTCTTCCTGAAAGCAGAAGCTCTCTGGGAGGTTTTTTAGTTTTTGCTTTCTGGAGTTTTTCTTTTTTGCATTATTATTATTATTTTGAGAAATTTTTGCTATAGGGGCACATGTGTCCACTGGAGAGAGTGATAGAACATAAGAAATCACCCCTGCGGGGAAGATGGCTTTGTTACAATCCCTTCTCCTCTATTCTCCTGTCAGGATTTCAGGCAAGCACACATGACTGGCATGAATTTCAAGATGGGACTTGAACCATGGTCCACCATGTGGGAGTCCAGCACTTTAACCACTACACCTCCTGCTGGTCCCAGAGGTTTTTATACACAAGTGAAGGAACAGTAATTTGTAGGGAGGACAGGTGGATAATGATGATAATCTCCATGAAACCCAGTAGAATAAATACTATCTGCCTTAGGCAATAGAGCTTCTTGGAAGATCCAGATTTGAATGAACACTATTAATGGATGGTAGAGGAGTGGGAGTACACAAGGTTGCTTGCTATAGAAGCGGGCCTGGAATTCTAGGAGACAAGATGGAAAGGATTGAGAGGGTCAGGAAGAGCCAGAAAGTTGAAAAGCAAAGGAAAGAAATCCTTGACAGGGAGTATGTAAGGGGAGCTTATATTTGAGAGATGACTCGGATGTGACTAGTAAGATTGACTGCCTTAGCAGTCACAGATAGATATGGTGTCACATTAGAGCCTGATAAAAGTACACGCCTGGCTTCCCAGTGACTGGGAAGTGAATTCTGCTATAATTGGGTACAGGTAGATAGAAGCAGGCATGGCACCTGCAACATTTTGTCCTATTTCCCTAGAAACACCCAGCCCTTTGTATCAACCAAGTACAGAAATGAAGTGTTTAATTGCCAAAGTGTCACAGAGAGTAGTGGATCACTCCTTCACTCAATCCTACCCCTTATATTGTCATTCTAAGAGGGTTTTCACACAAACTAGTAGGATTCTTATTCATCAAGGCTTCTGGAGTATACGGTTTTGAAATATTTAATATTGAGGTTCTCACCTTAAAACAAATTGTTGCTGGTATAATAATCATAATCATAATAATAAATTTATCAAGTGCTTATTAGATGCCATGTACGGTTCTAAGTGCTTGACATGCTTTAAATGATTTAATCCTTATGGTGACCTTATACAGTAGATACTAATTATTGTACTCACTGCATTTTATGCATGAGAAAACTGGGGATGTGACAAAGAAATTGGAAATATGTTCAAAACTTCCACTGAATTAAAAACTGGCACAGCCATCTTGTCTGTTACCACATTTCATTACACGAGAATCAAAAAAAAAAAAAAGATGTTTTTCAGTTCTTTCCTAAATAACTACTACAATCTAGCTCTTGTATTATTTCAGTTGCTGGGGTAAAAAGTAATGGATGCTGGTCTTATTTGTTTCATCCCTGGAAAAATCCCTTGATCCATTATCCCTATTTTTCCTGCCTCTTTAAAATTGGGACAGGCCACCACCCCTCTAGCTGCAGAGAACAAAAGCAATAAGATCGTATTGCAAAACATTTTTTTAAAAAAATTGAGCTAAACTATTATTCAGCCCACAGGGAGCTGGGTGGTGGCTGAAGAAGAAGGAAAATAGCAGGAAATGGGGTGAGGGAGAACCACAGAGGAGAAGAGGGGTTGCCAAGAATGGTAGAAACAAAGGGGACAAAGGCCTAGGGACACTTGGAGATGCCAGAGGCTTGTTTTCAACCTTATCCACCCCACGTTGTCTGTAGGATACTTCAGGCAGAGCTTGTGGACTTACCTCCGTGCCTCACAGTTGGCTACATCAATGTCAAATAATTTAGTCATTGAAAGAGCCTCTTTGGACTTTTTTCCCAAGTCCTCACCTTTGTCGCCCTCATCTACCTTGCCAAAGGTTCCCAATAGATGATTTTGAGGTTCATAGACATTGACTTTACTTCATGCACAAATATGCCTGAGCAGAGCCCTGAGCTGTTGCCCAATGGTGTGTGTGTGTCCACGTGCATGCACACATGTGTGTGTTTACATGTGTGGGTCCTCACAGCCCAATTCTCTTGACTGACATGGGATCAGTGTCACACAGATCACATCTATCTTCACAAAGGAAAACAAAAAAGAAGAAAATTGAATGTGATCTTATTAAACAACATTTTTAAACACTGAAAATTCCCCCTTAGTGACGCACTTCCAGGGTGGGACAAACTTGGATCCTTTTGGAATCAAAACTATAAACAGAAAATTCCTCATTCCTGGATTGAAGGCCATCACAGATTAACTTACTGCCTGAAAATATGCAGATTCTCCCGTCAAATTGGCACAGACTCTGAGCAGACTTGAGGAATTCCATGCTGTCACTTTTTAGGAAAACTTGAATAATGGAAGACCCAAGCTCAGACTCTGCTTCTGTCTTCTTTTCTAAGAGGACTGCTGGCTCATGCTTCTCACCAAAATTTACCCCCTCCCCAAAGAAACACTTCTCCCCTCACCTCTGTTTGTAAAGAATGGCATATAAATAGATTTTGAAACAAATAAATAAAAACACAAGCTTTTATGTCTTTTCTGCATCCATCTCCTTTCCTGTCCTGCATCATTCCATGGAATATACTGCTGACAGATCAAAGGGTCCTGAAATAGTTTCCACCACATCACATCTCTATTTAAGCACATTCCATGATTCCCTTTGCCTACAGGATAAATTCCCAAATTCTAGACTTTTTTTTCTCCCACTCGTCTATTATACAATCCACTCGCTTCAGCATCCTTCTAAATATGTCTTCCTTATCCCACCTTATTTCTCTTAACCTCTTACTCATCTCAACCCTCAATGGCGTTCTCCCTTCCACATACCTTAAACCTTCAGACCTCTAGTTCTCCAAGTCTGGTTTCCAGACCACCAACATGAGCGTCACCTGAGAACTGGTTAGACACATGAGGGCTTGGACTTCACTCCAGACCTGCTGACTCAGAAACTCTGGAGATGGAAACCCACAAGCTTATTTAATAGTCACTCCAGCTTCTAGAATCTTTTTTGGCTCATATATCACCTCTCATTGATGCTTTCCTGATCATCACTGCTTTTGTCTAAGCTCTCAAGAGCTTCCATGTTTGTCCACCTCATTGGGCGACCACCTTGTGCAGCCTCGTTTGTAGTTTAGCTGCCTTTTAAAGACGCTGAGAATAATTTCCATCCCTTCCTTCTTTTCTTTCTTTCGTTCTATAATCTCTTTCTTCCTCTTCTCCCTTCCTTCCTAATCCACCACAAGCCGCAGCACAGACACTCAGTCAGCAATCGTTGATTAGCTGTGGTTAGGTAACTGAGCACAGTCCATATGTTTTGGTAATATCGTTCCAGCATTGAAGTCTGCAAGAAAGATAAAACCTTCCAAAACCTGTCCTTTAGTTCCTGCAGCAGAAACAAAATACCATGGCTGATGGCTCATGGCCGTGACTCTCCTAGGACTTCCTGAGGTCTAATATTCTAGGAACACTGTAAATGACTGATACAGACCACTTATGTGTTAATTACCAATGACTAAAGCAGGTCCCGGAAAAATCTTGCTATAGCAAACTTTATTGACTCAATCAGGCTACTCAAGTTGAAAGGTCCCTAAATGGCAAATCAGAAAGCTCAATCTGATTAACCATTAAGTCTTTGCGGCAGCCCGCCCACCCGTGCCTCACTCCCCAGTGAAGTGATTCCGAGCATGGAATCGTCATGGCTTTCTGAGTCTGCTGGTAAAATAAGGGCCATGAGCTGGACCGTCAGCTCTCACTATTTCAATAATACCACCTCCTTTTATTATTTCCTCCCTTCCCTGCTCAACATGAACCTCACATTTTCATCTACAAGGCAATCTGCTGCTAAATGCCATGATGACCAAAGAGAAGTTAAGAAGCAACCAGGTTATTAGAA
>NW_006160080.1:2353182-2370322 GCF_000334495.1 Tupaia belangeri chinensis | reverse complement strand
AAAGAGTCTTTGTAATACACCTCTAAGGATAAAAGGAGATTATGGTTTTTATTCCACAACTCTACTCTGGCCTGGGTGTTTCAACAAGATTTATAGTTAGTATTCAGAACCCCTTCTGAGATTCTGACTGCTTTTAGAGGAGTGAACTCCAAAACTTTTTGATCCAAGCACCTATATCAATAACTTTTTGTAGACGTTTTTGCCTTAGGGTGTGTGCACTCACCAGAGAGAGAGAGACAGAAACATTGAAAGAGAAGTGAGAAATCAGCTCCTGAGGGGGTCATGCCACAGTCCCTTCTCCTCCATTCCCCTCCCAGGATTTTGGGCACACAAGCACATGTGCCTGGCGCGAGTTTCAATACACCAAATCCAGGACTGGAACTGTGGTTGGCCATGCAGGAAATAAGTGACATAACTGCTGTGCCTTCTGCTGGCCCCACAAGAAAAATAATTTGAGCATGAAACACCAATAAAGACACATTGCTTAAAAATTACATTCATGTACTACTTCTCTAATATATTATGTGCAGAGGGAAATGCATATACAAAAAAATGAAAAGTATGGAGAAAAGATAAAATGAATGTTTCTTAAGAGAGATTTTTGCTATAGGAATTGTTTGCTCACTGGAGAGACAGAGAGACAGAAAGTGAGGGAGAAAGGGAAAGTGAGGGATGGCCACGCTGCAATCCCTTCTCCTCCATTCTCCTCTTAGGTGTTTGAGCATGCACCCACACATGCCCAGAGTGAGTTTTAAGCCTCCAGGTCCAGGATTTGAACCACAGTTGGCTATGTGGAGATCGATTGCCTTAACCACTATACTACCTGCTGGCTCCCAAATGAATAATACTTTAAAAAACTTTTCCAACTGTGATGTCTTCCTACAATTACTAATTTTTTGAGAGGTTTTTGCTATAGGGCACATACGCTCACCAGAGAGACAGAAAGCGAGAAATCACTCCCCAAGGGGGGATGGCCACAACTCAATCTCTTCTCCTCCATTCTCCTCTCGGGATCTTGGGCATGCACACACACGTGCCTGGCGTGAGTTTAAGACACCGGGTCTGGGACTTGAATCACGGTCGACTACATGGGAGTCCAGCAACGTAGCCATTACGCCAACTACTGGTCCCGCTACCATTATTTTCTAATAGCTCTAGAAGCAACACACAGCCACAGAAAGGTCCATTGCACTGACAGACACTATCCCCTTGGCCACTATAGCAGCTCTCTACAGGAGGTTTCTATTAAGTCATAGTACCCATATCTCTCTGCACAAAAATCCTTCTCTTTTTACATGTGATCATTATGCATGAGAGAGGCCTAAAATGTTAAGGGCCTAAAACCCCTAAGGGATGGGAGTCGGTAGATAAATACTCCAACTTCTTCCCACCTCAGAGGGACAATTAGCTTCCATACACTCTCTCAGAGGGTCCCCAGCAGCATAGAGCCCCAGATGCCAAAAGTGGTAACCTATTCATCAAAATACCCTTTAATGGCTTTCTTGTCTTTGTATGTTACTTCCCTACTCCATTGTGGTGCTTCTGAAATAATTTCCAAATTAAGATACTTGCACCTAAATCCTTGTCTTAGGGTCTATCTTGGGGGAACCACAAAATAAAATAATTGCCAATGGTATACATGGAATGGTGTCCTCAGTAATTCAATAATTCTTTTTTTGTAGTCTGATTAGAATGCCATTATTTTATGCAATATGGCTGATGCTGAGCTGTGATAGGGTGAGAGAATTGTCGGTGCCACTACTTTCTTCCTCACTTGTAAGCTTGCATTCATGGTAGTATCTTGATCTATGGTTTCTTTTCAGGGATTTTTAAAATTTCCACAGGGCATGTACATTCACCAGAGAGAGACAGAGAAAGAAACAGAGAGAGAGCACTTCCCAATGGGGTGTGATCACATCATAATCCCTTCTCCTTCATCTCTCTATCCCGTTGGGGTTTTGGGACATGCGGGCACACACACTCAGCATGTTTTGAAGGGATTTTGGAAGTCACAATCCTATTTTGAGAGGATTACTAGTTATAACTGGATAATATAATTTGTAGTACTACCTAACTAGAAGCATATAAATGATAATACTTTGCAATAAGCTTATAAGAGTGATTACATGAGGGCCACACTGTCAACTCTTCTCCTTCCCAAGACACCTCAAAAACCACTTCCCCAGGACAGTTCAAAAACCATGTGGGATGCATGACCCTCTCATACAGACAAAGAGTGGGGACTGGCAGCAATCTATATATTAAATAGCAGCAGTGACACTGAATCTATCTGTCTGTCTATCATCTATTCATTCTAACACTTGTTCCCTATATCTCAATGTATTCTCTCATTCACACCTAGGGTTCAGTCACCCCATTTTGGAGACTGCTGCTCTAAGAATCTAAAGCCATGTCTAAACTGCCAAAGTCAAGTGGAAGATTGAGGCCAGTAAAGACTGTACCAGTTCACAGGGTAATCACTTACCACTGGGGGTGGTGGGAGTGTGATAGGGTAGGCAGTATTTCCATGAATTGATGTCATGGGTCCTTGAGTTATTTAGTTCTGTGCCAGAAGGAATAAAGAGAAGTTAGATACATGAAGTACAGAGGTAGAAAAGGCTGGAAAATTTGAAATAAGGACAAGACAAAAGAAGGTAAAATTTTGGTTTTGCCTGGTTTCATGGCATGGTTTGCTCCTCAATGGAGAAAGATATTCAGATCCCTTTTAGGAGATAATCTGGTGAGACTGGAGACAACTATTTTTTTGCTTTGGGGCTCAGGTGACAAATAATATCACATAGTGCAGAAGAGAGACATTCTCTGGACTGCTAGCCAAAACAGAATGTCTCACCACTGCTGCATCATGGACTATTTAAGGAGGATGACAAGAGAGTACATTTGTTGGGGGAGGGGGTTGGAATTAGCAGCAGCACTGGGAAGAGGCCTTCACTCCATGTCTAAGCAGATGACACTGACAAGGGGAAGCCATTGTAGGAGAGCAGTAAATTTTGATCATGGGAGATGTGTGGGGTCTGAAGTTGCCATACTGGCTCATGAGCTCCCTGTGAAATCCTGCCAAGGCCATCCAGGAAATACTTGATTGGGAAAGGGAGGACTTTTTCCAGAAAGATAGTAACTGAATAAACAGGTGGAGTTAAGAGTCAGGAAGTTTGTATTAATTTGAACTCATTCATATCCCTAAGGAGGTGTTTGGGTTACAATAACAATTAGGATTCTTTTACTACCAAATAAGCAAATGATTACTTAACATCAAATCATAATTTCTGCACTTTGCTTTGGACTGCAGAGTTGACCACACTGCAGATAAAACACTGACTTTTTATCTGTCTACTTCACATTAGGGTAGTCTTTGGTGCAGGGAATATTCTGAAGCATCAGACGATGATAAATACATCAGATGACAATAAATAAGAATAATCAGGATGGAAACTAATAATAATAGTGTTTCTTCTAAGTAGGTTTGCAAGGGCAGACTTGCTTCTTGCTCCCCTGAGTTGCAGAATTATAGATGTTAGAGTCTGCCCTGCAAATGAGTACAACTCTCCTCTTGGTGAATCATTTGTACATTACATGAATGATATTTTGTGGACTTGACCCTTGGATTCTTCCACGTTGAGCAGTAATTTATACTACAGACTAATGCTTGTACCCGTAATTTATAAACCTGATCATTTCCACCCAAATCCTTGCCATCTCACCTCCTTGTACAGGCATGATTTAATAGCTCAGCTGGGAGGTGAAATCTCAAATTACCAAAGCATCATAACTTTTCCCATGAATATTGTAAGGCATGCAGAAGGAAGCTAAGACCCCTGAACACCTCAGGCAGGAGCATCCACTAGCTGGAAGATAGATACTTTTGGAAAGTTGGCTCACATTTTCAATGAATGTGAAAAGCCATTGCATGTGCTGGAGAAATTTTGGGGGTAAGAGCATTTCGACCTTTTAGGTGTATTAGTAGATTGTCCAAAGATCTACAAATCTATTTCCAGTGAGTACTGGGTTATTGGAAAGGTCATGACATATTTTTTTCTATGCAAAAACGCATCATGACTTTTCCAAAAACCCAATAGTTTCCCATGGTTCAAAACATCAAATAATCATAGCCCAATAGCCAAATGTATAGACTTTTTAAATTGGGTAGTGAAGCAGATCTAATTTTTATTCAGGATGCAAAAAGTTTTCCTGGGGGTTTTCTTATTTTGGAAGGGAGAGGCAGCAGGGGAAGGAGCCTCTTATATAGAGTTTCTTTAAGAAAGAATTTCCCAGGGCCAGGAGGTGCTGTGGTGGTTGAGGTGCTGGACTCCCACATGGCCAACCACGGTTCAAGTCTTGGACCTGGTGGATTTCTTTGTTTCTCTCTCATGAGAGCATGTGAGCATCTATAGCAAATTTAAAAATAATAATAAATTAATTAATTAAACTTAAAAATAATTCTTAAAAAAAGAATTTCCCTTTGGAAAAATGTCTAAATCCGTATTATATATATATATTCTTTTTCTTTTTTTTAGGTTGACTTTTAGAAATCTAAAGGAAAACTCATTTTTAATCAGAAAGTGGCCAGCTTTTACCTGAAATCCTGTATATACTATTGAGAATAAACATTTAGTTTAGTGACTAAGGGCAAATAAAACTTACAATAAAAACGTGACTTATGAGAAATTGCCGTGGATAATCTAAAAGTCAGCAGCTCAAAGGAAGACATAAGTAATGGTTTCACAAACTTATTCAAATGCCAATAATAATTTAATATTGTCTCTCTAAAAATAAGCACTCTAGTTGGTCATTATTATCTCAAAATGAATTCAGTAACATTAATTAAGTCCCCTCCAAACAGTATGATTAAGAGACAATTAATAACAGACATTTAATACCAGTTGTTTCTGTTGAGTCTTTTCATGCATTTGCCAAATAGGCAAAAGGTTTACTTCACTGTCACAGTGTATCTTCCAGCGAATGTTATGTTTGGAGTTTGAAAGCAGTGCCCTGGAAAACAGTGTGCTGTTACCATGGTCTTGGAATGTCATAATCCTGAATTCTGCAACCATCCTGTAGCCAAATGTCCAAGCAATTTCAGGCAAGCGATCTAATGCTTCAGGTCCTCTGGTTTCTAATCCCGTCATAAAACAAATATAATAAGAACCTCTCTCAGCTTTTAAAAACTCTTTCCACCCTTGCTTCAAGGCTGTTCTTCAAGAGCTTTCTAATCCCTTTACTTTGCCCACCTCTTAGTGGCATAGCTAATATATTTGACACCTGGAGCAGATAATTTTTTAAAATGTCCTTTCTTTCCATGCCAAAATTATTATTAGTATTAATCATATGATAGTCATAATAATCATTTTCTGGGATTATTCTTGATTTTTAAAATAAGCAGTTAATACTTAAAATGAAGTTTTGGTCTGAACAAGATGGTTGAGACCCATGTCTGCTTGTCCCTATTTGCTGAGTACAGCAATAAGCCCTGGAAAAAACTCTGACAGGCAATCAATGGAGCACTCTGAAAGATAATAAGAGGAATTTGAGCTAGTTTGGGATCCCAGGACTGGAAGAACAAGACAGCACGGTGCCTTACCCTACCCAACAGAAAAAGGCAACCTGGCCTGGGATTTCCAGATCCCCCAGTCAGACCACACAAGGCAGCCCAGGTAGGCTCATTCCTACAATAGATCAAATAATAGTCCCTCTGACAACACAAGGTAAGTCTACAGTACTGGCAAAGAGGATGAATCAGGAGTTCCACAAAATATAAATAGCTAAGACAAGATTTTTTATCCCCTGACAGATACTAGACACCCCTCTCCTGCTGAGAGATAATGGGTGGCTGGTTGGCATTAGCAAGAGAGATCTTAGCATGTACAACATGCTCCTTGGCTGATGAAGTGTTTATCATCCCTACAGGCTAGAGACCCTTCCTCCACTTCAAGACACCAGAGGACCCCGCTTGAGGAAATCCCTTCGGTCTACTCATACAGCACTACCGAGGACCAGAGGGATCCCCAGTAGCACGAGATAAACCAAGCACACCAAAAATTATTGCAAAAGTTCTGAAAACTAAAGCATCATTGGAACCACAGTTCATGAAAGTATCAAAAGGTCAAGACCTGCATGCTAAACCCAAACAAGGTGATTGTCTGCTAAACTAAGATATTTTAGTAGGACCTAGAGGGGGCAGTCAGCGGTGTACCAGTAAAGCACAACATTCTGCGATGTGGGCCCACATGGTAAGGTTCCAGGTTCATATTTGGACACCTCACTGTGTATGGCACATACATATATGCCCACGATCTGGGGCTGACTGGAGCTGGGGTGGGTTGTGGTGTCAGGACCCTGTCAGGGATGCTGTATCTTTCTCTCTCTCTCCTCTTCTCTTTGCCTCTCTTGCTTATGGAATAAATAAATGAACTTAAAATAATAAGACCTAGAGTCTCCTAACATAATAGCAAAACTTTCCAGGTTACAATAGACAATCATCCATCATATCAAGAGTCCGGGAACTCATGTTTGAATTGAAAAACAAACAAAAATCAAACAATAATACAAAGAGATGAATTAGATGCAGGAATTATCTGACAATAAATTTAAAGCAAAAATAATTTTAAAAGCCCAGAAGGTCCATTTTTTACGCTGTAAAGATGTACAATAATTAAATGTAGAATAATAATAATAATAATGAAAAAAGCTTCAACAGCAATAACAAATTCTTATGAAACAAAGTTTTAAAATAGAAAACCTCAGAAAAGAAATATAATTACAAAAAAGAATAAAATGAAAATCTCATAAATGAAAAATATGATACCCTAAATTTAAAAACATACTGGATGAACTCAATAGTGCTGCAAGTATGTCAGCAGATAGAATCAGTAAAGAGAAGAAATTAATAAAGTTTACCCAGTCTGAAAAACAGAAAATAAACTGGAAAAAAAGTGAACAGACTCTGAAAGCCCTGTGGAAGGATAACAAAGGATTCAACATTCATATCATGAGAGTTCCAGAAGAAGAGAGAATAGACTGAAATATTAGAAGTGATGACTGAAAATACCCCAATTGGGGCAAAAGAAAACACACGGATTGAAGAAGCTGAGCACACCACAAATGGACCAAATCTAAAGAAATTCATATCAAGACACAGCATAAACTGAAAACTAGAGGCAAAATAAGATAACAAAAACAGCTAGAGAGAATTGATTCATTATCTATCAGAGACCACCAATTTGAATGACAGTGGATTTCTCATTTGAAACCATGGAGGCCAGAAACAAAAAGTGGTACAATATTTTTCCAGTTCTGAAAGAAAAGAATTGCCAACTCAGAATATCCTTCAGGAATGAAGACATGAAGGAAAACTAAGACTTTGTCAGCATCAGACATACCTGTAAATATTGATGAAATAAAAGTATTCGAAAAGAAAGAAATTACAATAAAAGAAATCTTGGAGCATCAAGAATGAAGAAAGAGGGCCAGCAGGAGATGGGGTGGTTAAGGCACTGAACTCCCATATGGCCAACTGTGGTTCGAGTCCCAGACCTGGTAGTTTGAAAATCATGCCAGGTGTGTGTATATGCATGCCCCAAATCCCAGGAGGAGAATAGAGAAGGGATTGTGGTGTGGCCATCACTCCTGGGGGATGATTTCTCACTTTTCCTCTCTCTCTCTCTCTGGTAAATGCACGTGTCCTATGGCAAAAACAAAGACAAAAAGATGAAGAAAGAACAACAGAAAGAGTGAATGAAATATCACTACATAATGTATACTATATTTCTCACAAGTTTTATAAATTGCATTTGATGATTAAAACAAAGGTTATAATATCACCTGATAATGTATCAGACAATAGTATTTGAAAGCAAGAGACCTAAATACAAGTTAAGTTTCTATACTTTAATCAAAGTGGCAAAATGTTGGTATCAGTAGACTGTGATGCATCACATAGCTACTTATAAAACTCAGAGCAACCATGAAGAAACTTATTATACAAAAAGACACAGTCAGAAACACTATAAGTAATTAAAGACGGATTTCTAAAAAAAGTTTGAGTAACCCACAGGAAGGCAAGAAGAAACAGAATAATGAGAAACAGAGAAAACAATCACAAAGCAAACAATAAACTCGGAGACTTAGGCTCTAACATATCAATAATGATCTGAAATGTAAATGTCCTCAATACATCAACTAAAGGTAGAGAATGGCAGAGTGGATATTAAAAATGACTCAATTAGGGGCCTGCAGGTGGCATGGTGGTTGGGAGCACTGGACTCCCACATGACCGAGCGCGGTTCAAGTCCTGGACCTGGTGGTTTGCTTTCTCACTTTCCATCTCTCTCTCTCTCTCTCTCTCTCTCTCTCTCTCTCTGTCCCTCATTGTTCAAATTAAAATAAATAAGTAAATAAATAAAGTTAAATAAAATAATTCTTTAAAAAATATTCAGTTACATGTGGTTAAAAATACCCACAAATTCAGTGATATAGATAAGTTGAAACTAAAAGGATGAAAATGATATAATATGCAAACATTACTTAAAACAATTAGGGCCCAGTCATGGTTGCCTGCCATGCTAAGATACTGTGTTCCACATTATGAGATCACATGGGAGGCCTAGGTGTAATTCCAGCTCCAATCTAAAGGCTGGATGTGGTGGCATATGTCTGTAATCCCAGCAACTGGGGGAAGCTGAGGCAGGAGGATTGGAAGCTCAAGGTTGGCCTGGCCGACATAGTAAGATTCTGTCTAGAACAAAGCCAGGTGGGTACCAGCAGATGGCGTAATGGTTACATTGCTGGACTCCCATGTAGTCAACTGCGGTTTGAGTCCCAGACCCGGCAACTTAAAACTCATGCTGGGCACGTGTGCATGTGTGCCCAAGATTCGAGAGAATGGATTGCAGCGTAGCCATCCTTCCTGGGAGGGGGGATTTCTTGCTTTCTGTCTATCTCTGTCTCTCTGGTGAGTACACGCACCCTATAACAAAAATCTCTCTAAAAAGAAGAAAAGAGCCTGGTGTGGTGGTGCATGCCCATAGACCCAGCCAGAAGGCTGAAGAAGGATAAGAACATAATGAGGCTCTTTTTAAAAAAACAAAACAAAACAATTAGGAGAGTCTATACTAGTATAAAATAGACTTCAAAGAAAAAGAGAATTGCTAGAGGCAAATAGGACATTAACGTGCTGCAGACAGAGAAAGGCATTACATAATGGAAGAAGGATCAATACACCAAGAAGCTATAGCTACTATAAATATGCATGCACACCGCAACAGAGCCTCAAAATGAATGAAGCATAAACTATTATAATAGAGCTGAAAAGAAAACAACACATTTATAATTATAGTTAGTGTCTTCAATGCTTCCATCTCAGCAATTGATAGAATTACTAGACAGAAATAGGATATAAATGATTTGAGCAATACAATCAACCAGCAGGATCCTATTGACATATATGAAACACCCCACTCAAAACAACAGAATGCAGATTTTTTAAAGCATCCCTATAACAGTCTTTGAGATAGACAATATTGTGAGCCATAAAACAAATCTCAGTACATTTGAAAGAGCTGAAATCATACACAGCATGTTTTCTGACAATAATGGAATCAAACTAGAAATAAGTGATGGAAAAAAAGAACAGAAAAAGCTCTGAACACACTTCTTAAAAATCATATTTTTAAGAGGATCTCTCTAAGGAAATTTTATATATATATAAAAGAGGTGGGGCCAGACAGATGAACATGAGACTCTGGCAAACTAATTCAACTTCGGAAGCCAGGTTTGCATTCGGAGAACTTCCTACACTGTATACACAGTACTCATGTCTGGGCTGTTTTAAGCCAGAGGAGGATTGTAACATCAACACATTGTTGTGATTTCTCTGTGTCTCTTTCTGTCTCTCTCACTTAGGGAAGAAATCTATAAATTAAATAAGTAAAAAGAAAAGATAACAAACAAGGTCTCAAATCAATAACCTAAGTCGCTACCTCAAGAAACTAGGGGAAAAAAAGAGTAAAATAAGCCCAAAGCAAACAGAAGAAAGGAAATAATAAAAAATAGAAATCAATAAAACTGAAAAATCAGAATACAATAATAAATCTGAAAGAAATAAAATGCTGGTTCATCAGTAAATAAAATAAACTTAATAAAGTTATAGCGCAGATAATAAAAATTTAAAAACAGAGAAAAAACAAGTCACCAATATCAGGAATAAAACAGAGAATATCATTACAGATCTCTTAACCATTGGAAGGATAATAATGAGATTCTACAAACAATTTACACTAGTACATTTAATAACTTGGAAGAAATGTACAATTTTTCTGTAACCACAAACTACCAAAACTCAAACAAGACAAATAGATAATCTGAATTGTCTGATAACCAGTAGGAAAAAAAAGTGAAATTGTACTTTTAAAACTCTTGCAAAAATAAATCTCCTGGCTAAGACAATTTCATTGGGAACAATGAAAGGAGAATTAACAAAAATTATGCATGATCTTTTCCAGAAAATAGAAGAGAAAAAAAAATTCCAACTTCCACTATGAGACAAATATTATTCTGGTACTAAAACAAGACAAAATAGTACAAAAAAGGAAAACTCTATACCAATATTGTTCACAAACTTGTACATAAAAGTCCTCAATAAAATAGCAAGTCAAATTCAACAATGTACAAAAAGAACAAACCACGACAAAGTAGAATTTAGTCCAGATATGAAAGAGAGATTTAAAAATAAATCAATATAAACCATCATTTCAAGAGGATAAAAAAGAAAAGCTAGGGGACCAGCAGGTGGCATGGTGGTGAAGGTGCTGGACACTCCTACATGGCTGACCACAGTTCAAGTCCTGGATCTGGTAGCTTGCTTTCTCACTTTCCCACTCTCTCTTTCTAAATGAATGAATTAATAAAATAAAATAAAATAAATCTTTAAAAAAACAAGAAAAGAAAAACTAGATAATTAATATTAATTGATGCCAAGAATTTGATAAAATTGAGCACTTATTCATAATAAAACTCTCAGCAAGTTAGGAATAGAGGGAATTGTCTCTACCTGACAAAGAGTATCTTTAGTAAACCTGTAGATAACATTGTGTTTAAAAGATTTTCTTAAAGGAAGCATGCATTCACCAGAAAGGCAAAGAGAGAGAGGGAAAGTGAGAATGCACTCCCGCCCCTAAGGGGCATAGTCATGCCACAATCCCTTCTCTTCCACTTCTCCCGTTTTTTTTGGATTTGGGGCATGTGCACACATGTACCTGGCATGTTTTTCAGGCCACCAAGTCTAGGACTTAAACCACATGGTTGGCCATGTGGGATCCAGCTGCCTTAACCATCAGGCCACATGGGCTAACTTGATAATATCATATGTAATGGTGAAAAAGTGAGTGCTTGATTGAGAACAAGGTAAGGATGTCTAACCTCACTACTCATACTCAAACTAGAAAGTAAGTTCTAGCCACTGCAATAAGGCAAGAAAAAAATAAAAGCATATATATTGGAAAGAAAAAGATGAAGTTGTTCCTTTTTGCAGATGATGTGATTGCCTATGTAGAAAATCCAAGAAAACCTTTCAAAAAGAAAATACCCAGTAGAACTAATAATTCTAGTAATTAAGTTCAGAAAGGTCATAGAATACACAAAAAATCAATCTTATTTCTATGTACTAATAATGAATATATGGAAACCAAAATTTAATACACAATACTATTTATAATCACTCCAAAGAAAACAAAACATACAGGGCTAAACATAACATAACAAAATATGTATAGGAGTTGAGTGCTAAAAATGACAAAATGTTGATAAAAGAAATCAAAGAAGATCTTTTTTTAAAGAGAGGTGTTTTTTTTTTTTTTTTTTTTTTTTTTTTTGCTATAGGTCATGTGTGCTTGCCAAAGACACAGAGAGAGATAGAGAAAGAAAAAGCGAGAAATCACCCCCCCCCAGGGGGGATGGCTACACTGAAATCCCTTCTCCTCCATTCTCCTCTCTGGATTTTGGGCATACACAGACATGTGCCTGACATGAGTTTCAAGCCTCTGAGTTTGGGACTTGAACCAAAGTTGGCCATGAGGGAGTTCAGCAATGTAACGATTATGCCATCTGCTGGTACTGAAAGCAAAGAAGATCTTAATAAATGAAAATACATTCCATGTTCATGAATTGGATGATCGAATATACAAAAGATATCACTTTACCTCACATTGGTCTATAGAGTTAAAAGAAATTTCTATCAAAATACCAGCAGCTAATAGAGTTAAAAGAAATTTCTATCTAAATACCAGCAGCTATTTTGTAGCCATAGACAAGTTTATTCTAAAATTTATATAAAAAGGCAAAGGAACTATAATAGCTAAAAATATCTTGGAAAAGAAAAACAAAGTGGGAAAAATTTTACCTGATATCAATGTTTACTTCATAGCTACAGTAATCACGATTACGTGTGGGCAGAGGAATAGACACATAGATAAATGAATGGGATAAAGAATCCAGAAATAGACCTCAAAAATATGGCCAGCTGATTTTTTTATAAAGGTATAAAAATAACTCAAAAGAGGAAAATTAGCTTTTTCAACAAATTGGACAATCATAGGCAAAAAATAAAATGAACCAAAAGGTTTTGCTTAGCAAAAGAGCATTTTAAGAGGATGAGAATGCAAGATATAGAACTGAGAGAGAATATTTACAACCCACATATCTAACAAAAGATTAATATCTGGAATATATAAAGAAGTCTTAAATTCAATAATAAAAAACCCAATTATAAAATGGTAAAAAGATATGAATAGATATTTCACTAAAGAGGATATACAGATGGCAAATAAGCACATGAAAAGATGTTCAATATCACTATTAGGGAAATACAAGCTAAAACATAATGAGCTTTTACCACACACCTATTAGAATAGCTAAAATAAAAAAAATGGCCTAACATCAAATACTGGTAAGTACATGGAGAAACCAGTTCCTTCATGTATTTCTGGTGGGAATGTAAAAATTACAACCATTCTATAAAACAGTTTAACATGTTTTTTTTCTAAATAATTATTTTATTATTTATTTATTCATTCATTGATTTTTTTTTTAATTTGACCAGAGGGTGAGAGTGAGAGAGAGAGAGGAAGTGAGAAAGCAAGCCACCAGGTCCAGGACTCAAACCCCAGTCAGCCATGGGGGAGTGTCCAGCACCTTAACCACCACGCCACCCGCTGGTCCCCCCCCCCTTTTTTTATACTAAGGGTCCATTACTATACAACCTAGCAAATGAACTTTTGGGGATTTATCTTAGAGAAGTGAAAACTACTTCTGTTCACATAAAAACTTGTACACATATGTTCATAATAGCCCAAAGCTGAGAACAGCTCAGACGTGCTCCAACAAGTGAATGTTTGAGTAAGCCATGGTCCATTTCGTGGACTACTACTCTGCATTTACAAGGAACAATGATATATGCAGCAACATGAACCAATTTCTGGTGAATTACGCTAAGTGAAAAAAAAGCCAATCCCAAAAGGTTACAGACTGTATGATTCCATGCACATAAGATCTTTTTATTATTATTACCAGACGCAACATGTATGAGAGAGAGAGAGAGAGCGTGCACCCCCAATGAGGTATTGTCATAGCACAGTCCTTTTCCCCCCATTTCTCCATCCCATCAGGATTTTGGGCATACAGGCACATGCACTTGGTGTTTTTCAAGCTGTTAAGGTCAAGATTTGTACTGTAGGATCTGGTTTCCTCTGCACAGCACTTAACCACTGAGCAACAGGGCCAACCTCCAAATTTTTTGAAATGACAGAAGTTTAGAAATGGAGAACAGAATAGTGCTTGTCAGTGGTTAAGAATGTGGCAGAGGGGTGGAAGAGAGGTGGGTGTGGCTATAAAAAGGGAATAGGAGTGATCCTTGTGGTGATGAAAATGTCCTGCAAATTCACAGTGGTGTGAATACAAAAGTCTACTCATGTAATAAAATTGCACAGAATAAAACACACACACACAAACTAGAGAAGTCTGAATAAGATTGATAAACTGTGGACCAGCAGATGGAATAATGGCTATGTCGCTGGACTCCCATGTAGTCGACCGCAGTTTGAGTCCCTGACCTGGTGGCTTAAACTCATACCGGGCACTTGTACGTGCGTGACCAAGATCCCAAGAGGAGAATGGAGGAGAAGGGATTGCAGCGTGGCCATCCCCCTTGGGGGGGGTGATTTCTTGCTTTCTGTCTCTGTCTCTCTCTTTCTGGCGAGTACACATGCCCTATAGAAAAACTTCTCCAAAAAGAAAAAAAAGATCAATAAACTGTATCAATGTCAATATCCTGGTTGTGATACTGCACCATAGTTTTGTAAGATTTTTTTAAGCTTAATTTTAAGTTTATGGACTCATTTTTTTTCTATGAATGAGAGAGACAGAAAAGAGAGAGAGATAACAAGCCCACAACAAGGTCTTGACACCATGCTCTACCCTCAGCCAGTCCCAGATTATAGGCACAAGTATGCCCAACGTACTCAGGGTGGTCTCTGAACATGAACTTGTAAACCTTCCCATGTGTGTCAACCTCAAAGAACGCAAGTGAGCCAGTGTCTGGCCTCCTATGTTATTTTTGTTTTCATTCAACTTTATACGTCACCATTGTTTATAAATTTGCTGTAGGGCACACATGAGAGAGAGAGAGAGAAAGTGAGAAAACAAGCCACCAGGTCTGGAACTCAAACTGTAGTCGGCAATGTGGGAGTCCAGTGCTCCTATCACCATGCCACCTGCTGGCCCAACTTTTTTTTTTTTTTTTTTGAAAGGTTTTTCCTATAGGGCTCGTGCACTTGCCAGAGAGACAGAGAGAGAGACAGAGAGACAGAAAGTGAGAAATCGCCCCTCAGGGGGATGGCCATGCTGTAATCCCTTCTCCTCCATTCTCTTCTTGGGGATCTTGGGCACGCACACACACACACACCCGGCGTGAGTCTAAGCCACCGGGTCTGGGACTTGAATCGTGGTCAACTACATGGGAGTTCAGCAACATAGCCATTAACCCATCTGCTGATCTCCCAACTATGTTATTTCTTACAGCTGCATATGAATCTATAATTGTGTCAAAACATTTTATTAAAAAAAATAAAAAGGACTACAAAATAGAACAGTCCAGATATAGACTCCATTACATAGATTATTATTTACTAAAATAGACAAATCAATGAAGAAGGAGTTTAACATTAAATAATGTTTACAATGAGTCAACTATTTGGGGAAAAATGATACTAGAGTCCCACCTTACAACACAAACAAACAAACAAAAACATAACAACACAGAAAATGGGTAGATTTACTCTTCCAAAACTTTAAAACTTATCTATATAAAATGGCAGCCCAAACTCATGGAACAAAAACAAAAAATAAAAGGGGCATATAATTTTTTGCCATTACGGCATAAAATAATTTCATGTTACATAAAGGAAACATACATTAATAAGATGCAAAAGCTGTGATTTAACTGAAAAGCAGGTGAAGGCAATAAGCTGACGGTTCCACTAGATTTATAAGTAGCAACACACAGATAAAAAATGACCCACCTACCTAGTAATCAGAGAAGTACATTCTAAAACAAAACGGGGCAAATTTGCTGGCCTAGGCTGGTGAGTATGCATGAGGCAGGTACCTTGGACATAACATTTGGAGTGGTACATAAAATATCCTTTTAAAAATCAGTTTGGCTACACGTATTTCTGTGTCTGCCCCAGAAATATTACAGCTGTGTATTTATTCCAAGAAATAATTATTAATGGGAAACACTGATATAGACAAGGATACTAACTGTAATGTTCTTGATAACAGTAGAATTTAGAAAGAGCCTACACTTCCAATAGTAGGGGATACAGTATGTATATGGTGATGAATCCAGTTAATAAAACTGTGTACAACTGTTGACAATGTTTATTGTAATTACACATTATTATTAGAATGCTATGGAAAAGTGCTTATTAATTGAAGATTTAATAGACAAGAGGCAAGACTAAAATCATATGTAATACTTTATCAGTTGAGTAAATACTATAAAGAGAAAAGTTTGAGGGAAATATAAAAGTCATTCAAAGTTGTTATGAGCAAATGTTTATACTGAGATACAAATGCATTTTACACTTACATTTAATTTTTAATGACTATTATAATGAACGATTCTTTTTTGTTTGTTTTCCTCATAGGGCATGAGTGCTCACCAGAGAGAGACAGAGAGAGGGAAAGTGAGAAATCACCCCCAGGAGGGATAGCCATATGCAATCCCCTTTCCTCCGTTCTCCCCTTGGGATTGTGGGCATATATGCACATGTGCCTAGCATGATTTTCAAGCCTCCGGGTCTGGGACTTGAATCATGGTTAGCCATGTGGGAGTCCAGCACCTTAACCACCATGCCACTTGCTGGCCCCAATGGTTCATTTTAAAAAGAATAGATTACATGTATTCTATAGTATTTCTACATTAAGTGTAAATATTTTAAAACAATAATGTTGGATTTTTCAGGGTCACCTCTATTTCCTCCAAAATGTTTCTTCCTCAAAAACAAAGACTGAGACTCCCAAAATATTCAGACAAAAAGCCATTTTAAAGCTGAGGTGTGTACTGGCCTATTCAGGGAAGCTATGCTCTAAACTTCATCCTCTAGACTCCTGAAATATTCAGACAAGTAAAGGAGAAATTTTGTCACAGAATGACCAGAAACTACCGCAGAGGCACAGGAAACATGAGAAAAAAAGAAAATGTCTCTCCTCTAAGGGAAAAGAACAATCCCTCATCATCCACAGACAGTACAGAAGAACTCGTGGAAATGTCTGATAGAGAATTCAGAATATTCATAGTGACAAAACTAAACGAGATGCAAGAGTTGAGAGATAATGAACTCCAGAAGATCCAGAAGAAAAGAGAACAAGTTCCAGGAGGTGTGGAAGTTCTTCCATGATCCAAAAGAGGAAATGCACGCTATAAAAAAGAATCAAATGGAGCTATTAGAGATGAAGGCTGCCATTCAGGAAATCAAAACCTCTCTCAAAAGTATTAGAAGTAGATTAGTCCATGCAGAAAATTGAATCTCAGATGTAGAAGGCAAAACCTCTGATCTAGAAAAAACAACCA
>NW_006160080.1:2340685-2352992 GCF_000334495.1 Tupaia belangeri chinensis | reverse complement strand
ACAAAGACAAGATACTAAAATTGACAAGAGAGAAATGTCAGGTTACTTATAAAGGTTATCCAATCAGGCTAACCTCTGACCTCTCACCAGAAACAATATGAGCAAGAAACTATTGGGAACATATATTCAAAGTGTTAAGTGAAAAACAGTTTCAATCAAGAATACTATACCCAGCAAGATTATCTTTTGTATGGAAAGAAAGGATAAAAACATTCTCAGAAAAACAAGACCTGAAAGAATTTGTCAATAGCAGACCCACTCTTCAAGTAGTTCTGAAAGGAGTGCTCAACCAGGAAAACTAAAGACACATACAGAAATAGGAGAGCAAAAGGCAATCAAGAAAATGACCAATTTAATGCTAGGGACAAGAAATATCAATTATAACGTTGAATGTTACCTTCCATGATTTTAATGGAAAGATTGGACCACAGTAATACTGCATACTCAACAGAAGAGAGTTTGAACATAAGACTCAACCGGCGAAATAGAATTTTATGACTTTAGAGTAAAACATTATTGATTTTTTTTTAGTATGCTTTGCTATCCCAATTTAAGCATTTTACTCTCTTCTGAGTTGTTGATAGGTTCAGCAATTTGTTAAAATATTTTTCTTGTTTGTTTCTTTAAATGGAAACAAACTTTTCTTCCTTCCTGACCCCTCTGGAATTGGAAAATATTTGGGAGTATTCTTATTTTGTGGCAGAAGGGTTATTTGTATAAGTTCAATAATGCTTGTTGCACTGATTCAGAAATTGGAAATACTCATTATTGGACAGAGCTTTGACTAGAACGTCATATCTGAAGATTAACCAGGAAAATATTGAACTAAGGTGGATTTCGAGTAAGCCAACAGAAGCTCTTAGAAAGATGGCCTGGCACCATAAATAGCTCTGCCTGGCAGAGAGGATTAGAGAAGATATATGAAAGAATTTATAGCATAAAATAACCTGGACTTTTCCAGCCCAGCATTGTAATCAGTAGAGATTGCAAAAGAGCAACCATACCAGAGGACTGTCTTGAGAAAGACTTTGAAGGAAGAAAAAGAGACTGATCTTTGCTAGCAGATGGTATATCACAGAATACACTTGGACAGGGCTGAATTGAGAAGGTTTATGTGTGACTAGTGTGCCAGGCATTTGCTTTTCAACAATTTGAGTAGTTGACATCTAAAATTTTCTCAAAAATATTTTTAACTATATTGTCTCTGTTGTTATAGAGTCACAAACAAAATTATACAAAATTATAAGAAACATTTTGAATATTATCTTTATAATTTGGTATTTTGAAATTTTGAAAGTTCTTTATTAAATGTCAAGAACTACGGAGTATGAGCAAAACTGTTTGGGTACATAAAGTAATTGTGGAAAAATGTAAAAATAAAGGAAATAAAAATTAAAAAGACCCATCTAACCAAAGCAGTGACAGAGGTAATAATCTAGAATGATGGTAGTCTGCAGTTTATGCAACATTCTTGTCAAATTTTATGGGACCAGCAGTTAGCGTAATGGCTATGTTGCTGAACTCCCATGTAGTCGACAGCTGTTCGAGTCCTGGACCAGGTGGCTTAAACTCACGCCGGGCACGTGTGCATGTGTGCCCAAGATCCCGAGAGGAGAATGGAGGAGAAGGGATTGCGGTGTGGCCATCCCCCCTGGGGGGTGATTTCTTGCTTTCTGTCTCTCTGTCTCTCTCTGTCTTTCTAGTAAGCGCATGCACCCTATAGAAAAAAAGAAAGAAAGAAAGAAACAAAAAAACCCACCTTTCCAAAAATTTTAGGATGGTTCTTTTTTAAGGTTTTTGCTTGACAGAGAGACAGTGAAAGGCAAAGTGAGAAATCACCTCCCAGAGGAGATGGCCATGCTGCAATCCTTTCTCCACCATTCTCCTCCTGGGATTTAAGGCACCATGTTAGGGAATGAGAATCCAGTTCTTTCCCACGTGCATAGCGACTGGGGATCAGAGATTGATGGGAACCACGTGAGCAGGGTTTGGTGGTGGAGCTCACTTCCACTGGCAGGCTTGAGAGCAATGCAGAGTCAGGCCCAGAAGCGTAGTTCTATGGCTGGGTCAACGTGGGAAGTGGTCATGGGGACAATGACTGGTGAATGCTGTGACTCCAAGGGTGAGTGATTCCCATGAGGAGCTTAGAGGAGAGAAGCCAGCCTCATGTCAGATTCAGCACACTGGTGTTTCCACAAAGATAACCCTAGGGGTAAAAAGTATTAGAAAATGCAGGACCAGCAGTTGGCATAATGGCTATGTTGCTGGAATCCCATGTAGTCGACTGGGGTTTGAGTCCCAAACCCAGAGGCTTAAACTCACACTGGGCGCATGTGCGTGCAGGCCCAAGATCCTGAGAGGAGAATTGGAGGAGAAGGAATTGCGGCGTGGCCATCCCCCTGGGGGGGTGATTTCTCACTTTCTGTCTCTCGCTGTCTTTCTGGTGAGTACACAAAAAAAAAAAAAAAAAAAAAGCATTAGAAAATTCACCTAAGAGGTGCTAAGGTCTGAAAGCAGCAGGTGATGTGGTGGTTAAGGCACTGGACTCCCACATGGCTAACTGAGATTTGAGTCCTAGACCAGGCAGCTTGAAAATCATGCTGGGCGCATGTGTGCGTGTGTCTAAGATCCCAAGAGGAGACTGGAGGAGAAGGGGTTGGGGTGTGGAATGATTTCTCACTTTTCCTCTCACCCTCTCTGGTGAGCACACCTGCATTAAAAAAAAAAATCAGACAGAGGGTCTGAGGTCAGCAGGGGCTGACAGTGAGCAATCTTGTGAGGACATTTAGATGTCGCCCTGGCCCCAGGCCCCAAGGGTCACAAAGGTAAAGCACAGCATTTAAAAATGCTAACCAGCCTCTACAAGAGAGATTTTACACTTACTCTCTTTTCCTCCTTTTATAAAATTGCTCCATTCATAAAATTCTACAATTTGCGGTCTCCGCAGTGAAGAAAAATGAAATGATTACAGTCCTTTTCGTATTAGACATTGATGTCCTGTTCAGAAGTGAATGGCCTTGCAACTCCTTTCATCCTTTGAACTTACAGCAACAAAAACCTTGCCAGTGACATCGGAGAGACTTGCAATGTGTGAATGAGGACAAACCTAACAGGCCATTGACACACAGAGGGGGTTAGGAACAGGCAGTGCATGTGAGCATAGGTTGGTTTCTGAATGCTGGCTAGCTGGTCAGGCAGACTATGGGTGGGGCACTAATCACTTCAAACAGCTGAAGGGCTTAGCAGCTGACAGTCCTTATAGCTCTGCTCCCAGATCATTGCAGAGGGAATCTCGCCCTCACCACAGTGCCAGGCACTGGGGGACTTTGGTTTTAGGTGATGGCAGACATTTCTGGGCCACTGCTTGCTGTCCTAACGCTCTTGCTTTAAAGTGTCTCTGTATTTATTCCTGAAAATCTATTTTGGATAATATTCCAATTAATGCTCTTACTCAGAAACTCTGGCTTATTTGTGAAATAAAAAAAAAAACAAAGGTCTGATGCCTGGGAAATGAAGAGGACTTGGCATGTGTGAAGAGGTGCATGCTTGTGGACATGTGTGTCTGTATAATTCCTCTGTGTGCACCTCTCGAGCCTCATTTTCACAGTTGAGAGGCTGGGTTCTGTCACCCCTGAGCTTTCCTATCCCTGCTCCTTCCTGTGACAGTATTTCAACCTCAGGCATGCCACAGTTGGCTCAGGTATCCCATCCAACAAAATATATCCATTGCACCCAAACAAATCTGGATCTATTTTCCATGGAACTATTGGGTAGTCTGGAAAGTCATGACACATGTTTGCATAGAAAAACACAGAAAGGGGGTCAGCAGATGGCGTCATTGGACTCCCACGTGACTGATTGTGGTTGGAATCCTGGACTCTGTGGCTTAAAACTCACGCCGGATGCATGTGTGTGAGTGCCCAAAATCCCGAGAGGAGAGTGGAGGAGAAGGTATTGTGGTATGGCCATTCCCCGGTGTGTGTGTGGGTGATCTCTCACTTTCTGTCTGTGTCTCTGGAAGTGCACATGCCCTATAGCAAAAATCTCTCTCTAAAAAAAAAAAAAAAAAAAAAAAAAAAAAAAAAAAACAAAAAAAAAAAAAAAAAAGGCAGAAAAAAAGAAAAACAGAAAAATGCATGACTTTCCCGATGAACTAATAAAATTCCCTTGACTCCAGTTGTCTATCCTGCCTATGATTTTTTTCCAGTGCTTTCTGGATTACTTATATGGACTCTACTCAGTCTCACACAACCTAGCTTCTCACTCGGCTTGTACAGGGCTCCCTGCTGACTTGAGCAAACCCTGGTAGCCTCCACTGGCTGGTCCATGACTCCAACCCCAAACCCACTTTGCCACATCCATCTCACACATGGAAAAGGAAGGTGTGTTTGTGGGTAACAATACTTATAGGAGATCGTGGCTATCAGAGCTCCTGAGGACTAGGAGACTGAGCACAAATGTGAAGGGACGTAATAATGAACGATTACTTACCAAAGGCCTCCAACATGGAGAGAACTAATGTAGATTCTGTAGGAGACACAAGCCAGGAGTCCTCTCTTAGGTTTATAATCTGGTGAGAAAGGCAAGCTATAAGGAGAGAATGAAAGCCGCTGTGGGCATCTAGTCCCAGAAAACAGTCCCAGAAAAAGCAGTGACAGAGCAGGAGAGAGAAATATTCTGCCCTGATCCCTGGCACAGGAGTCTCATCCCTTTGTCAGAGACAGGAACATACCTTTAAGGCACTGTGAGAATGAAAGCTGCCATGGGCATGGCTGTCCTTCCAAGTTCGGCAGAGCCATGGACTTCAACCACGTTCTAGTTAAGATTATTTCCTTCAGTTGTCCTTAGGGTCAGATTTTGATACCAACTTCTGACCTAGTTCTTCCCTACATGTGTTTTTGTTAGATCTCTTGACTCTAGAATGACTCTTTTTTTTTACTAAAACTAAACAGACACAATCCTGTTACTGTGTGTATATCTTAGGATGCTTTCAACTGCAAGCAAGAGACCTGACTCAAAGAAGCCTAACCTTTAAAGCAGTATAATAGTTGACATAACAGGAAGTGCAAGGGCACATGGCTCTAGAGTTGGTTCTTCTAGTAGTTCAATAACATAGTCAGGGTCCCAAGTTCTTTCTCCATTTTTCATTACACTGCCTTGAGCATCGGCTCTCTCTGAGGCTTGATTCCTAGTGTCATAGTGAGCATCCATCTTGGTTTGCTGGGAAGACCCAGTTTATAGCTTTTGCCCAGAAATGACTATTAATAACAACCCCTTTCACCCTCAGTCATGTCCTTGTTTAGATGATCAATTCTATGGTCACCTGCATCATGTGTTTGCTGCCAGTTGCAAATGGGGTTACATTATTCTCATGTCTATCAAGAGAGGGGGGATTCTCTTCTAGAGAGCAAGAACTTACTTGTGGGCCTCAAGCAATTCTCTCTTCCCATTTATCTGGCCTAAATTCTAGCAGGAGGGATGCAATTTTTCTTAGATCGAAAAGACCCACCCTAAAACTAGGATTTAATTCTAAGATATCTAGGTCTCACAGGTGAGGGATAGATATCTGAACATTTGTGTTCTGTTAGGATAGAGAAACAGGGAGTACAGAATGAAGCAGCCATAAGCAAAGCCCTTTATAATGAGCCTGCTTCTTACTCATGATAGCATCTTTAAAAATTCCTGTGAAATGAAATGTTCTATGGATGGTGAGACTAGACAGGGCTACAACTGGACGAGTGATTTCAGTGCAGGGCAAGGACGATGCTTTATTTCTCTTTGTTTTCTCACATGTGGCTAGTATTATAAAGCAATAGCTGTTCAATATACGCTTATTGATGGCCTAACTGAAGGACTGACTCACATATCCTTTGATTCAGTCTTTGTTAATTTATTATAAAGTTGTTTGTTATTTATTTTATTCATAATAAAAAGCAAGAGAGAGAGAGAGAGAGAGAAAGCACCCATGACAGGGTCTCACATGCCACAGTCCCATTTCCCTGACTCTCCAGTTCCTCGGGATTCTAGGAACATGTGCAAGCACACATGTCTTCAAGTCAACTCAGGGATCTGGACCTCAATCAATCATATGGCATTCAGCACTGTGATCCAGTTTGCTGCGGACTGCCACCAGGCTGGGCCAGTCTTTGCTAATTCTATCCAAAGAGCATAATATAGCTCATATGAAATCTTCAAATAAAAAATACTGAAGCTCCCCTCTCCCACACACAGACCATACTAGATATCGCTGTTCTACCAAAATAGACAAAACTTTTCCTTTACTCTGTGAGCTCTGCACATTCCTCAGGCAAAAATGTTATTCACCCTGGGCTGTTTCTCTGAATGCTTCCCATCTTGTTTCTCCAAGCCTAGGCATGATTTCAAACCTGTGTGCTTTAATTACCCCTCATAGTTTCAACATTTAACCTTTTGCATTGTGATTACGTTTTCAAATGTCCACTTTGTTCAATCATTCAATCACTCAGGTAAATATTATGAACCATTAAAACACTTTCAAAACAAAGTTTCGGTATTAAATACATCATTTAACTTCAGTAAAGTATAGAACCCTTAAGAACATACGGGACCAGCAGTTAGCGTCATGGCTATGTCGCTAAACTCCCATGTAGTCGACCGCGGTTCGAGTCCCGGACCCGGTGGCTTAAACTCATGCCAGGCGCGTGTGCGTGCGTGCGTGCGTGATTTCTTGCTTTCTGTCTCTCTGTCTCTCTCTGTCTTCTGGCATGTTTCTGGCATGTGCCCTATAGCAAAAAACTTCTCCAAAAAAAAAAAAAAAAAAAGAACAGAACATACAGAGCCCTTGGGTTGGCTCTATAGCTTAGCAGTTAAGGGAGCCAGATCCACGTGGCTAATTGTGTAGTTTGAATCCTGGTCACAGTGACTTGAAAAATATGCCAGGCACATGTGCCATGTGCATATATGCCCCAAATCCCAACATGAGAGAGAAATGGAGGAAAAGGGATTGCAGCGTCAATGACTATGCCCCATTGAGGGGGCTCTCTTTTCTTATGAGCACATACACATGTGTACATGTATGTACATGGGAGAGTGAGTGCATGTACCCTCTGTTGCAATTTTAAAAAATATAGAGCCCTTAAGAATCTCTTGAAAACAATGGATTCACACCAGATACGGGTGTTTCATACACGTGAACACTAAACTGATACCTACTATTTCAAAGTTTCCAGGAACCCCTTAAGAAATCTATATGTTGTTCATGCAAGTCAGGTCATATCATGTTGGTCAGCCCCACGGTGATGGGCTCAGCTACCAACTCAATTCACATATGTCTTCTACAGAGCTCACGAATACACATTGGTTCACACAATACCCAAGACCTAACGACTCCAAAATCTAGATCTCCAGCTTAGATTTTGAACTTCAGACCAGCTCTTCCAAATGCTTACTCTTCATATTTATGTGCCTACATGACAGGCACCTACAGTTCAAGGGCTTCTAACCAGAACTCCCTGGTGCAGACACTGATGCTGCTCTACCCGCATCCATCTGGTGCTGCCATTTTAATGTGATCTATAGACATCCAGCTGCCCGGGTCTTCGCTTTGTGCTTAAAAAGGACTCTGCCAATGCCGGGTGGCAGATGAGAACTGCCAGATAGCACCCCCTGTACTACCCTCAATTAGCTTCCTCACCTGTTTAGTGAGTGTTTTGTATCATTTTTGTATCATGTCCAAGAGCTTCCTGGTGGCCTTTATAATAAGGCCTTGATAACTAGCCTTGATAACAAACCCTGTATTGACTTTCCTTTTGTCTTCCTTCCCCTCTCCAGCCTGTGTTTCCTTCACCTTCCAAATCTATTTTCTGTACTCAAATCCTTGACTCAGGATCTGCTTCTGGGAGAATCTGTGACACTCATCATCTCCAGCCTCGAATATGCTTCTCTGCCTAGAGACTTTAATTTCAGCAACTAACCCCTACCCACCCCACCACTAGAGTCAGAAAACCAGGCATCAGTGGTCCTGATTCCTCTGTTTCCTCCTTCATTAAGCTCTGTTGATTCTATATCCTGAGTACCACTAGATTCAAGTTCCTGCTCCTCATCTCTGCTGGCACTGCCTTGATTCCAACTGATCATTGCAACAGCCTCTCTTACCTGGTCTCCTGGATGCCAGTCTCACCTACTTCCAATCGGCCCTCCATACTGACCAACCAAGTGATCCTACCTAATCAAATCTTACCTTGTCATTCCCTTGCTTAAAATCCTTCAATGGTTCCCACTAAGTGTAAGAAGAAGCTCCTTTATAGGACAGACCAGAGACTTCAAGTGACCCCTAGCATCCCCTCCCCCCGGCCCTATACTCCTCACGACCTATCCTACAGGCTCACAAAACATTTACAGCTTCTAGATTGTTTTCTGCATCCAGCTTTGGTGACTGCTGTTCCCTTTACTTAGAATGCTTTCTTCTTACTTTGAAAAACTTCTAGTTATCTTTTAGTGCTCAACAACTGTCACTATCTCTGTGCAACCTTTTCTGATGCCTCTGTTCATGCCATTTCCTGCTCCTTCTGAATATGGGATGGATATAGGCCCACTCCTTAGGTGTTTCCCTAACCCATTTACAACTCACTGGTACCATAGAGTAACACATTGTATTCTTAACACTTTATTTCCTCATCTGTGAGCAAATTGAGGTCAGCAACCATATATGAACCTTTTCTCTAACTGAAGTCCTTAGTTCAGTAACTAGGCATCCAGTAGGTACTTAATAGCTGCTTCCTGAATATGTGAATGATGCACCCATCTGGCAAGTATGGGAAAACTAGATGATGAGGAGATGCTACATTAGAGAAGCAAGAGATAGAGAAAAGAATTAGATCTGAGATTTGGAATTTCTTGGGTCCTTATTTGAAATTGTCAAATATTAGAATTACAGATCTCTAAAATCATCCTGACCTACCCTAGTGCCCTAACCTAGAAGATTTTTGTTGTTCTTTCCTGCTCTTTGGGCATACCTTCTATTCCCTCCATTTTTGTAGGCATCCCTTTAATGGTATGAACATACTGGGTTGTCGGGAAAAGTCGTGACATATTTTTCTATGCAAAAATGCATCACTTTTCCAACGACCCAATAATCCTTCCGTATTAATGTCCTATTTCTGTCTCAAAGCACCCCCTGCTGCTCACCCTCACAAATCTGGACCTGCCCTTTACAGATCCCTTTTCCTTCCCTCTGCAAGTGCAGCCACAGTGAAAATGCAGAAGGGTGCCACTGTACATTACTTTGGGAATGGGGGCCACAATGCCTATTTGTTATGCATTAATCTGAATCAATATAATTTTTCCTGAAAACATAAGTACCTCAAAGGGCAGCAAATATGAATCACAACTACCAGCAAAGATCAAATATTAACCCAGGGTTGTGATGAGGCCAATAACGAAATAGGCTAGTAATTGTCTTCTAGGATGACAATCCCTACCTTACACACATACCCCCTCAGCACACACAGAACCTTTATGGATCTTTCATCCACAAACTTGCCCAATTATAACCGGCCAGCTCTGTCTTTAGCTGTATTCAGGCTAGGTCTTGGCAACTGAGACCTCACATACCTGATCCAAGAATTCAGGACACTTACAAGATCTACTCAGGAAGGATTTGGTTACTGAGATAGTTAAAGAAACATCCACCGACAAACATTTTCACAGATACCATTAATTTACCCAGGCTAATTTAAAACCCCCAAAGCCTGATTGAAACAAGGAAGAACTAATAATTTCTGTTGACATTCATTATCATCAATTCTTTTTTTTTCTACTTAGAAACATTTTATTTAAATGTGCCAGATAAAAACCCACATTTTCAGAACATAGGGTATTAATACATTCAACAAAAATGTATATTACCTTACTGCTGAAAGTGTACAGAGTAATAATCAAAACTCATTTTGATTAAGATTGTTGAAACATCCTTCCTAGGTTACACCTTACAAACATCACAAATCCCTTATAATAAGGTAAACAAAATAATTTTTCCCTAAAGGGTGAACTTGAGAACTTCAGTCCATTCTTTCAGGATTTACACTTCTGCATGGACTTCCTGATGGGAAATGACTTCTTTTTGGAGATGGAGGTCTGGACTTTGATCAGCTACTTCTTGGTCATGAGAGAGACCTGGATCTAGGGACCAGTAGTTGGCGTAATGGCTATGTTGCTGGACTCCCATGTAGTTGACTGCGGTTCAGGTCCCGGCCCTGGTCGCTTAAACTCACTCTGGGCGTGTGTGCGTGTGTGCCCAAGATCCCGAGAAGAGAATGGAGGAGAAGGGATTGCAGCATGGCCATCCACCCTGGGGGGTGATTTCTCGCTCTCTGTCTCTCTGGAGAGCACATGCGCCTTATAGCAAAAGAGAGAGAGAGAGAGAGACCTGGATCTTGATCTTGACGGGTTTGGAAATACCTCGGTCCTTTTATAGACCCAGACTTAGATCTTCTGAGAGAAGCTGATCTTCATCTACAAAGAGACACAGATCTTGATCGTCGAGGATGCTGATCTTGACTTCTGTCCCCTGCTCCTGCTCTGTGAGTGAGAATATGACCTTCCTCTGGATCGTGAATGTGATCTAGACCGTGACCTGCTTCTTCTTCGCTGGCTATAACGATGACAATCATAAGCATAATATCCCTTTTCACCACACTCATAGCATCTATCATTGGGATCAAAGGGACAGCGAGCAGATGGTCTATCAAAACGAGATCTCCGAGGCATGCCCGTTGATAGCTCAACCTTCACTCGGGAACCACAAATCACCTTTCCATCCAGTCCTCGTACTGTATCTTCTACATCTCTGGGATCTTCGAATTTCACAAAGGCAAATCCTCGAGGATTTCTTGCAATCCATACAGTTCTTAAGGGACCATAATAACCGAAAGCCCTTTCTAACTCGCCTTTACCAGCACCAGTTCCCAGGTTACCAACATACACCTTCGTTTCTCCTCCATACCGCCCAAAACATGACATAGGACCAGCCCGTGTGCTCCGCTCTGTAGCTCACAGTGACCAGGGCTCATGTAACACGCAAACTGTCACACACCCTCTCCTGCCAACAGTCCTGGCAGCAATACCCATTATCATCAATTCTTAAGCTTGGATTATGTGTCTTTCTGCCCCTGTGTTGACTGAGTACTTCTTAATTTAATTCTCTTTAAAAAGAAGAGATTCAGTGTTGAGAAATGGTATTGCCAGGATTGACTTCTCCACGAGTCACAGAAGGCACAGTGCCTGGGGCCCCACAGTCATTTTAGGGTCCTCCGTAACACTTAATTTCCCTTAAAATCAGGAGAGAAATGATCTTTTTAGGTTGAAGAAAATGTTTTAGTAGAGGATACTAAGATATTCACCTCTACACAAAGGCAATTGTGAAATGTAATTTTACAGAGGAAGACGTCTGCAAAGGGCCCAGAAAAGTCACAATGGCCCTGGTTACTACACAACATGGTTAGGACAGAGCCTTTCAAACAACAGGTCGGGCCCGGGACTAATTATAAAGGGGGCAGGCTGCTCTCTGGGTATTTCACTGAGGGTTCACCCAGATTCTATAAGAGGGAAGTCATGGTTCATGCGCCCAGTGTTGGGACTTGAGGGGAGTTGAGCATGCCAAGAACAGAGATTCTGACTGCTCTCTGCAAGTATGAAAGTCATTTCTCCTTGGCAATTCTCTCTCAAATATTGCCCTCCCATTTTGATTAATAGGAAAAAAAAAGCTTTGCATCTTTAGGAATTAATTAAATCAATGTAGCTAATTCCTTTGCTCCCTTAAAACATTTTATAAATGTAGGTTTTCTTTTTCCTAAATTTAAAATGATCAATACTGCTACTGATATGTAATATTTACTTACTGGTGAGCGGCCATATATATTCATTTTCTCTGTAACTCCAGTTCTTAACCCATGTCTGGCGAACACTGGGTGCTTAATAAATGTCAGAGTCATACATGAATCACCTCTTGTGCGGAAATACAATTACGTACGTGGACTAATTTTGTCTTCACTATCTCCCACCTTGTGAGAAGAATCTTCCATCTAATCATAATTGGCATTTTAGGGTGATCACTGGGCCCTTCCCCCCTTCCCCGCCTCCATCAGCCAGCCACCTCCTTCCCTAGGCTCCCTTCCTCTCTCTTCATTCTGGGGTCTGGAATGGTCCCCAGCCGGCCAGGAGGCAGCGGGGTCTTCACTCCTCTGACCCTCCCCGGTGCCTCCCCCGCAACCTCGCCGCCAAGGTCGCCCCTTCCTCCTGGCACCCCGCGCCGCCCAGAGCCACGCCCTCC
>NW_006160080.1:2325485-2340150 GCF_000334495.1 Tupaia belangeri chinensis | reverse complement strand
GGTTTTGGGCCGCCACCCGCGCTGGCACCGGGCGCAGAGGGCGGCGCACGGCGGACTCCGTGTCCGGGCACCGCACCGGGCCGCCTCCGGATCTGCCGTTCTGCCCCGGCCCGGAAAACCCGGCGCCTTCCAAGGCCCTTCGAAAGATGGATTCTGTTGACGTATCTGGCGGCCCTGGCGAGCCGGGTGGAAAGTTGGGTTTTGCCAGATCGCACTGGGCTTCTCTTTGTGACGCTCGGCCAGTCCCGCTATCCCCCGGAGCCGGGTGAGTGTGCGTCGGCGCTCCGGGAGCCCTGGTGCCCCCCAATGCCCAGACCCGGGGTGGCCGCACCAGCTCAGGCTTTCTGCCATGTTAAGACACCGAGCAGCGTTATCGCCGCGTTTTTGCGTGCATTTCGGTGGCGCCTTTGGCTGCGGAGGGAGTTACTGCTTCTCTCCGCTTCGGCTTTTTCGGGGTTGGGGTTGTGCTCGGTGCGTTTGCTTGTTTGCCGTTTAAAGCCCGACTATTGTTCAGGATAAGCTCCGCCTGGGTGGGGAAATGGCATCCCACCACAGTTGCTGGCAAGGATAGAAATGTTGCCAAACAGCTGCTGCTTTGTGTTTTCCTATCTGAAGTCCCTGGAGTAGGTTTGGGGCACGACGGAGGGACGGAGAGAGGGATGGGGCACGGAGGAAGAAGGTAGCTTTGGAGGAGAGGATTGCCAGCCACCCCCTGGCACGCGGTTGGCCTCCCTTTCTGCCTGCCAAACTTTTATGAATATTCCTTTTGTGACAGGGTGAAGCTTCATGAATTTAGCCCAGTTTTCCAAGGAAAAGCAACCCGGCTTTAACAATGGTTTGAGAACTTAATCAATGAGAAAGGCAGGGGAGGAGGAGGCGGCGCTGACACCATGTCGGGGAGGTGGCTGCTTCTTGCAGAGTCAGGTAGAGGAGAGGTGGGCAGGGCAGGACGCAGCGCCAGGGTGGCCACGCTCCCCGAACTGTTGGTAGCTCTCACCTGTGCCCGCTGGTGCCACCCACCGTCGTGCCCTAGCTACCCAGAACCCAGCCACGGGGCCGCTTGTGGCAGTGCGAGGGCCGGGGCCCCCTCGTCTACCGTTTTTGAAGGATGTGTAAATATTTTGCTGAGGATAAGTGACATCAACAGAATGATATTCCGCAGAGCCCGGGTGTGCAGCGATGATAAATAGATATGGCCAAACAAAGTTTGGATAACCGCGTATTCTCATGGCTCGCTCTGTTTCATTTGGGTCTTTGTTTTTGTTGGTTTAGCATTATCTCGAATCCTCTGGTGTGATCCCTTTATTTAGCTGATTCTTGGAAGCTTCTCTTTAGAACAGAGAGAAAAGCAGCCAGCAGGGAGAAAACAATTCTTCCCCTTCCATGCATCAGGCAAGGTTTTCTGTGCTTTTCGGGGGAATCTTTCTTGCTATTTTCTAGACATCACTCTTCCTCATTTTGAGTTACCAGAATTGTTTGCTGGTAGATCAAGAGACTTGTAATAACTTTGAAAATGTGGTGTGAATGTGCCTTTGTTACCGTGGAGGGGGGCAGCAGGGAGGTTTTTTTTGGGGGGGGGGGAAGCCATTAAGCAGGGCGGCATTGTGCTCCCACCCACTGTTTTTCCCTCATGTTTTCTTCTCCAGGGGAACACAGGGATTTGTGCCACTTGCAAAAGCCAGAGGTGGACTGGAAGGCATAGAATCACAAGCATGGTGGCATCCCAGTTTTTCTGCCCCTTAGAGGCCCAGAGAAGTCCCCCTTGCCCCCCCCACACACACCCACACACACACACACACACGTCCGGCAAATGTGCATTCTCTTCTCATCCTGACAGATGACCACCACAGGCATCCCTGAGGTGGCCAGGCACCCTGAGCCAGGTTAGACCTTGGGGTACAGACTGCTTCAGCACCAGCTCAGGGGGCCATTCAGCCACACAGGGGGTCCCTTTATTATGTCAAGAAGCCCAGATCTGCAGCAAGGAGGTTTGGCCCAGGGAAACCTGCATATTTCAGGAACAAATGAGGAAACATTTGCCAAGTGATGCCAATGGCCAGCATGAGAACTTGCTTGGTGGGCAGTTGGGCAAGGACTGTAAAATCGATTTCAAAATCTGGTATTCAGAAAACAGCCACTGAGACGGGGCTGTGTGAACTGCAAGAAGAAAAGGCGAGGGCTGGGAGTGTGGGACTAGATGTTGTAGGCAGTGCTGTAGCGCCAGCAGCCAGAGGGCTCTCTCCATAATGACCCTGAGACTGAGGATTGGACCAGCCTCTCAAATCCAAATCCACTTACCCAGAGTGGAGGAGATACTCGGCACGCACAGACAGTCTCGGTGTGCTCTGAAACTACAATGAGAAAATAGCAAGGGTCTGTTCTCTGGCTCCTCCCCTGCCCTTAGACTTTGGGGAGGAAGGCAGAGGAGGGAAATACATTGGGAGGAACTGCCAGTTGTTGCCCTCTGTCTGCCAGGCATGTCACCTGTGGGAAACCTTCTCAGCAACCCTACGATGGAAGTGTCATTCCATAGATAAGGAATCTGAGGCTCGCAGGAATTTCTAGTGGCCAATCTGATTCCAGATTTTGGTGGTTATGATTTTTTAATTTTTAATTTATTATTATTATTTATTACTTTATGCATTCGATCACTATACATCATTTAGCTTGTAGAGCAAATTTACCAAACATGAAGTACACCTCAGACCACTCCAGCTGAGAATACTATACACCTTATCATCAATAGGTAATAAACCATTTTGGTGTCCCAAAAGATGGTTATGATTTAATGTGGCAACGTGTCCCTCTACCCCTGCTCCAAGTGTCTTATTTGTTTCTCCCCAAAGTCAGAGTCCTCAGCCTCTTCCCTTCACAAAATATGATACCTAATTGGTGGATATGGGTGCGGGGAGCCCACCAGGGAGACAGCCCCTTCACCCACCGTGCATGCTTGTGCAAAGTAGATGGAACCAGAATAGTCCCCAGCTGTTAGGCTGTTGGAAAAGTCATGATGCATTTTTGCATAGAAAAAATATGTCATGACTTTCCCGACCATCCAATATCTCAGATGGAAAGACTACCTTTTCATCTTTGAATCCCCAACAGCCAACTATTGTGTAATACATGAGTTGAGAGACTAAATGCAGGAGCTTATTGAGTGAATGATGGGGGAAGTGAGGTGTAAACATTGTGTATGGGGGTGGGGAGAGTGAGGAGGAGAAAACCAGCAGAGATTTGTATGGTTGGTTGGAGACTCAAAATTCCTGAGGCCGTGCTCCAGTTTTAGCCCATTTGTAGTTCCAAGGTGACAAGCCCTGATTTAATCCTTACAACATCCATGTGAGATGGGCAATATGCCCATCTTGTAAATGAGGAGAACTGAGGCTCACACAGGTTAAAAAATTAACCCATAGGTCTGTGGTGGAACCAAAGGGTGGATGAGTATTTTTGACTCAACTGTCTCAAATAAACAAATACTTGAAGTGATGTAAGAAGGAGACTTGCTCTTGGGTTGCCAGAAGAGTCATGATGTATTTTCCTGTATTTTTCAATGCAAAAGTGCATTAGGACTTTTCTGATAACCCAATACATTGCCAAAGTAGTCCCCTTAGCCCCCTTCTTGTCACATGGTAGCCTTTAACCCCTTAGAAATTCTGGAGCCATTGCGAGAGCTGGGATTTGAATTCATGTATAAGCTACTTCTGACTATGCTGCCGCCCTGATCAGAATGTGAGGGGCCTTCAGAGAATAAGCCTCTCTGGGAGAGGGGAAGATGGCTTATTGCACTATTCCCATGCACAGAAGCCTCTGTGAGATTCTGAATTAAGCGTGATTTGGGGATCAGGGTGACATCCTTGCTGTAGAGTTGGTAGTTCTAGTCTTTGGAGAATGATTCCGATTACCTCTTCTTCCTCCCACCTGATCATCTGCCTGAGTGCCCATCGTCTTGTTCTTTCCAGACACAAAGCCTCCATGGCTCACCAGTTTTGATGAGCCTCTTGAGTCTACTGCTCCCCTGTGTTCTGATGGCACTAGTGAGGAGGTGATTTTGGTGGCCACATTCATACTTCTGGATCTCACACACGACCCTCCTCTCTCTAGCCAAGAAAACACACATGAACACACATGCACGTGCAGACACAGGCACATGTAATTTGATCACATTTGTATCTGCTGCACCAAATTAGATTGCAACCCCAGAATTGTTATAGAAAAAAGTACATGACTTTAGTGATCTCCTGTCCCAGCCCCTGCCCTGCACAACCAGAACAGCTCAGATGGAGGTGATGCAACTCGCAGATGCCTTGAACAATGATCATTCTCGCTGGCCTCTCCACTGCTGTGGGGCAGCCCCCCACAACTGAGGCATGATCAGTCTTAGTCCCTTTGGCTGCTATAATAAAATACAAAAAAACTTGGTGGCTTATAAACAACAGAAATTTATTTCTCACAGTTCTGGAGGATGAGGTCAAGATGAAGGCAGTGTCTGCTAAGGGCCTACTTCCTGTTCATGCACTGTGCCTTCTCATTGTGTCTTCACATGGTGCAAGGGGCAGGAGAGTTCTCAGGAGTCTACTTTATAAAGGCGTTAATTCCATTCATGAGGACTCTGCCCTCATGACCTAATCACCTTCCAAAGACCCCACTTTCTAATACTGTCATCCAAGAATTATGATGTCAACAGATGAATTTAGATGAATTTACCATTGTAGACAATGCATAAAAGCCCATTTTAATCTCCACATCAAGGTAGGGCTTGGCTCCTAGTACATCCCAATCCATATAGTTCTAATTTTTGCTATAATTACTAGCTCTAACAACTCCGTAATTCTAGAGAATTTTGGAGCACACCCTACTCATACCTGTCACTCCTCTTCCCACAGCTTTGTCTTTCTTTTTAGGTTTGCTATAGGGTGTGTGCAGTCACCAGAGAGAGATAGAGAGATAAAAAGAGAAATCACGTCCCAGGGGAAATGGCCACACCACAATCCTCCATTCTCCTTTAGGAATTTTAGACATGCACACACATGTGCCCTGAATAGTTGTCACACCACTGGGTCTGGGACTTGAACCGTTGCTGTCACCCTATGGGATCCAGCCGCCTTAACCTCATTACCTGCTGGATATTCCCATGGCTTTTTATTCTATCAGCACAGCACTGTCTAATAAAACTGCCTATGATGATGGAAGTGTCTTACGTCTGCACTGTGTCATGCAGTAGCAACTAGCCCCCTGTGGCTATATAGCACTTGCAAGGTGGCCTAGTCCAAATTAGGATGTGCTATATAACATGTGTGCTGGATTTCTAAAACTTAGTGTAAAAATACAAAATAGCTCATTCATAATCTTATATTAATCACATTGCGAAATGATAATATTTTGAATACACAGCCATGCACTAAATAACAATGGTTTGCTCCATGACGGATATACATATACAACAGTGGTCCCGTAAGATTATAATAGACTATACCATCTAGCTTAAGTGTGTCATAGGCTTGTGTAAGTACACTATGATGTTCACACAACCAAATTGCCTAATGATGTATTTCTTAGAAAGTATCCCTGTTGGTAAGTGACACTTGACTGTCTTGGTGAAATAAGATACAGTGTTAACATTGATATCACCTGTGTACGTTTTTAATGCGCCTATTAGAAAACGTAAACTTACATATGTATTTCCGTTAGACAGTGCTTCTCTGTCACACACTGACCTCCAACCTTGTGACTTTGACTTCTCACAGCACCTCCAGAGGGCATAAATGGCCTCCATCTCAATGGCAGGTGGGAGGCAGGGCACTGACTCAGGGGGGGGGTTCCCCCCCCCCCCAGCCACAACAACCCAGCGTCAGGCGATTTTGATTTGGGGTAGCTAAGGTGCCATTTTTGAGGGGGTCCCCTTCCAGCCTAACCATGAGCATGTTTGCTCAGTCCTGTCCCATGAAGAAGGCAGGTTCTAGGAAGCTAATGGAGATAGCAAGGTGGAGTGGGGGCTGGGGACAGGCACAGCAGGACTGACCTGAACAAAATGGCCCCTTCCCACCCTTCACCCCACTCAGCCCACTCCAGGCTGCCCTCCCTCTTCATCCACTGGAGAGTCGCTTCCTGACTGAGCCAGTGACTTCCTTGACTCCAGGTCTAGTGGCAGCATTAAAATTATATTCTTTCCAGAGAATTGTGCTTGGAGAACAATGTCTCCAGTGGACACCCTCATGGTGCAAGTGGGTTATTTGGGCCTGGGACCACCCATAATGAAGAGAAAGGAGAAAAGAGGATGCACAGTCATTTCATGGCAGCTCGGGCGTGGTGGCGCCCGCCCTATGGCATTTCATGGCAGCTCGATGAGAACAAGACAAGGACATAAATAACATTTCTGTGAGGGAGACAGGATAAATGCAAGCAAATCCAATTTCACCCAGCCACAGAGCTGCAGGTGAGGACACCTGACCAGAGGAAAGCGGAAGGGATTGGGGCAAGGCTGTGGCTGGCATCAGGTTATCATGTCAGTCATGGTCACTCATGTGGGAGCCCTTCCCTGGGCGCTGGGCATGGTGTGAATAGACGGAGAGGGCTGGAATAATGAACTTGGGACTGCAGTGATTTATAGGGCAGGCGCCTGGGGCTCTGGCTCCTGAAGGGGCTGCCCCCACGGGGGACCCTTGGCTGACCTCGTTGGGCTCCTTGCAAGGAGCTCGTTTTGTTTCCCATGGCAGAAGCAGACTGTTTACTGGAGCACAGGAAGAATCCGACATTCTGGCGAAAAATAATTCATTAACAGCCAGGGTATTACCAGCTCCCTGGAAAAGCTCCTCCAGCTGCACTGTAGCAACTGTTCTTTTTCAGCAGCAGAATCGGGCCACGCTGGCAGCCAAGACTGGGTGTGTTTGGGCGTTTTTGTTGTTGTTATTATTTTTGCCTTTGTGTGTACAACCACTTTTGCCTTATAATTCAGAGAAAGGAACGGAGGCCTAGAAGGGTCGAAATAGTGTAGCTGTCAGCCATTCTTTCCTTCATGGTTTTGTCCTAGAAGCTCTAGGCTGACTGTAGGAACATGGATTTCCCCCTGGCCAAAGCCCCCCACACGCCCCAAGCTAGAGGCTCACAAAATGTTCCAGAACTAAAGGAATTTAGGGAATCACAACACCTGCTCTTAAGACCCTCTGAAAGCAATTGGCTGAAGCTTCCCCTGTCCCCACCCCTCCCAACATGCTCACACCAGGCAGAAAGTCCTATCTCGGCTGCGTGGAATTCTTTTGCTTGCTGTTAATTGGCACAGTGGGGCCAAAGTGTGTGATTCATCATCCTAGTTTTGAGGGCATTTGGAAAGCCAGGCAAGCATAACCAAGAGAATGGGCTGCATGTTTTGCTCACTAAAGAATGATTGAATCGACAGTAAATAAAATGGAATGATTCAGGAAGCTTTTCATGCTCTAGAAAAATCTGCTTTAAAGAAGAAAGGTTTTTGTCTGCTTGTTTGTTTTTTTATTACCTTATGCTCAGAAGTGTGTACCAAGCTAGCAAGAAATGGGACAGAATGGCATGTCCTTGTTTTAGTTGTTTTTTTTTTTTTTTTTTTTTAAATATAAAAAAAAACTCATTTCCCGGGTTAACCTCGAAAACTGTGTTCTACTTCCGCCTGGAAACCAAAGCGGCTATGCCTAAAGCCCATCTATTTAGAAATTACACAACTACTACAAGTAGACTCACTGTACTTTCTCCTATATTTGAGATGAAAATCATAATTCAGGGATTTACCACCATTAGTTCACCCTTCGAACATGAAATCATAATTACAGTAGTGGCTGGGGGAATTTTTTTTTTTTTTTTTTTTTTAAAAATCAAAACAACTCTAATTGCAGGTTAAGTAAGATACGATGTATTGATTTTTGGTTTTGTATTGAACATAACTAGATAATCATTTTAGTTTATGAGATATTAATTTCCATCCATTTAGACTGACGAAATATGCAGCTGAAGTGCACTGCACCCACCCCCACCATCATCCTGGTATTCCTTCAGTGTTCCTAGATGCAGATCAAGAACTTACTTCCTTGATGTGGAAAAGGAGTAAACATGCACTTAGTTGACTATATGTAAACCCCCCTTAGAGTTCAGAGAACATGGGATCTTTTCCCTGTGGTGATGGGCAAGATTATGAATTGTAAAGGCTTGATATGGAGTAGTTTCCTCACTTTGGCCTGGCTGACATTTTGCGCCAGATCATTCTTCATTGTGGGGAGCTGCCCTGCGCACCATACATGTTTAGCAGAATCCCTGGCCTCTGCCCACCAGATGCCACTAGCATCTCCCCCTCCACTCCAGACTTTCTGAAATGTCCCCTCTGGGACAAAGTTACCCTGGTTGACAACCACTGGTCTAGACCAAAATTTAATAAAGTAATTAGTGGTTTTCGTAAAAGTCAATTTGAAATCATAAAAGACACTATTTCTCCTTCTGACTTTTCTGTATACAGTTCATGGGGGCAATTAATTAACAGTTGGAAGTGGGTCATGTGCCTGATTTAATTCCACAATTGGTGGAAGGGTCTATAAGGTTGTATAAGCACAGAGACTTTTTTCAGGCGGACAATTGAATAAGCCTCAGGTAATTGGAGGGCACATTGTTAGAAATAGCAGCTTCTCTGGTTTTTCATAAAGGGAACAGGTTTATTCCTCTGTAATTTCTTTATCATATGCACTTGATTCCAGCATGACTTCAAAGCTACCAGCCATCTTCCTCCACTCTCACTCCCTCCCTACTGTCATTTGTCCTGTAGTCCTAAGCCCCAGCCAATTAATTTAGCCCTTTAGTGTACTTGTGAGAGCTCTGCTCGTAACACTGTAATAGACTCATTTCAGATTGTGGCAGCCCTTTTACCCACTACTAAATTCTGTTTTTTCCTGTACTATTGAGAGAGAGAGAGAGTCAAGGGTGGATAGATAAAGCATTCTTCACAAGTATTGGACACTCAGATTCAGGTGGTCCTCACCACCCTTCTCAATTTCATTTCCTCTTACACACAATTGTTTTCTTATAGTAATCCGGTTTGGGAAATGCCTCCAAGAAAGAGACATCATTAGAGCTCCTTCAGGCAGTTAGAGCCCAGTAATGCCTACAGGCAGGAAGAACTGATGAAATGTTGCCGCTGGGACAAGCCCGCAGCCATCTTTCTGGTAGTCCCTGGAAAGGCTAGAAAGAAGAGTCTTGCATTACTCAGGGAAAGCGTCATGGGGTAACCCATGGCCTGCCCATATACAGAAATGGGATGGGTGTTTAGAGGACAGGGGGTGGGAAGAGAAGTGGATCGCTCATCAGGCAGGGAAAGTATCCTCACATCATGCTGCCCTGCCAGTCTCCCGGAGTGGGGCAGGCGTTGGGGATGCTGGTGGAGGGTAGGAGCAGGTGCTTGGTGCAGAAATCAATAGAGGCTGCTTCATTTTGGAGCCATCCAAGGTAGGCTGACCTTTTCCAGAGTCCACAGGAGTTCAGAGTGTCGTGTGTGGAAGATGCAAAGGTGAGCACTTAAGGGTTTGTCAAGCTAGCAATATACCTTCACTGGAGAGTCCTAACCTCGCTCAAAGAGCAGTTTGAGTCTTCATTGTCATTGTGAAGGGAGAGGCAGTGAGCTGGCAGGCTTCCACAGTGTTCTGGGCCCAGGTGGATAAATAATTGATTTGCAGCACGTGACACTTGGTCATTCTAAGTTGCCAGCCCCTCACAGGCCAGGATTCGGGTGATGGTTGCAACACTGGGAGAGGAAACAGGATCATAAATCTGGGCTTTGGAGGCCAGTTCTGTGGTGCAGAGGCCACTGAGGCCACCGCTGTGTGCTGCAGCAGCAAACAGACAGGTCCGAGTGGTATGTTGTTCCTCAAAATAATGGCAATGGAAATGGCTGTGAAAAACATTTAGACCCTTGTCATAAAAATGCAAACAGTCTTCCTGCTATAGGGAAAAGCTAAATAAACTCTATTGCAGCTGTATTAAGTAGACACAGATTTGAAAATCAGTTTCTTTTTTTTTTTTTTCCCTGAGACACTTATTTATAGCAGGTTGGGCAAAGGCTGCCACTATCTTTCGTGACTCCGGAAGAGTGTTTTCCAGATGGTCCTTACTGTTTTTCTCTTTATTAAGCTTAGCTGAACACGGCTTCACTTGGAAAGGGTCATAGAAACTGGTGTTTTTTTTTTTTTCAGATTACAATGGCCATTGATTGGCTAACAGATCAATGCATGGGGATGGATTGAGTCTAGCTGATGAATTTCCGTTCGCTTTTTACTCATAAGCAAAATGTCAAGGAAAGCTCAAAATTGGGGTGCTTTTGATATACATCATAGGTTTGAAAACTATACGGGGATATATTTCCTACTCATTTACCTTGAAATATTTTCCTAAAATGATGCTCTTCTCTTTGCTAAAGCTCTGCGACGTTATCGTTTCCTTTCCAACATCTAAACAATGTCCAGATACATTTCAGATTGAGCAATTAGCTCTGGCTGCAATTTCCTCTTATAAAAAAAGTCACTAACCCTCTAGACTAAATATAAAATGATTGAATGTGAAAATATCGATATGAGACCATTTGTTCTAAGATCCTTTGTGGCTTATCACTTGCATTTTAAGAAGGTTAGAAAAAGCCTATTCTGCCCTGTTCTTCCATGTCGGGTGCACCCGCACCAGAGCCTTCAAGCTTTGTGCTCTTAGGAGCTGGGCAGCTGGTTTTCGAGGTCCTCAGGGCTGAAGCTTATAGCCCAAACCCCATGGGGAACCATCTTGGAATGTCACATACACCAGGGGTCTCCACACACCAGCCTTGCAGGTCATTGCCTGTAGGGGGCAAGATTTCTGCCCATTCACAGTGAAATGGAAGAAAAGTGCAAATGCAGGGAATTTTTGTTTCTTTTCTTTTTCTTCCTTTCCTTCCTTCCTTCTTTCTTTATTTTTTTAAATTTTTTTATTTTTATTTTTTTTTAGCTAAACCATTTCCATTCTACAAAACTGGCCTTTAGTCTAAAATGGCCTTTTCCATTTTCTTGGAATTAAAGCCTGTTTTATAACTGATTGAAACAGTGGATGGCATTTCTATTTTAACATCTTTATTTGACAAAGTTGAAAGTTGTCTGACTCCTAATGGAGCCTCCATTTTTAAAAAAATGTTACTCATCTGTGGCTTTAGAAAGTCTGGAGGCCTCTACTCAGGAGGTCTGAGTAGATCTGGGAGGGAAGCCTTTGTTGTGATTCCTGAATTGGGGAAACCGACCTGTGCAAGGGTTCTGGGGCCGCTGCCCTGAGTACTTTACCTCCTCTGATCCCTCACTCACAGAGCTGGCTTTGTCCAAAGCCCACATGAAGAACCCACTTGCCTCTTCAGAGGAATTTGAGGGGCAAAACTGGCCTCTGGGACACTACACATGAGCATTCAGCCTTGGTGCTGAGAGCCTCAACCTTTTATTTTGGCTCCTGATGGCAACACTAGTGCCAGTTCTTATGGGCTTGATCCTCCTTCATCCTCTCGTCACCACTACCATGAGCACAGGCCTCAAAAGACTTCCTTAGTGTGGCTCCAGTTTCCTCAGAGATGCATTTCTCATTCATGTTGCTCCTCCCTTGGCTGCTATTCCACACTCTCATGTCAGCTTCCCCTTGCTAAAGCACCCCGATAGTCTTGCCACCCTGCCTCAAGAACGTTCAGTGACTCCCTATTTCCTAGTAAGTTACAATACAATTCCACATATGAAGCCCTCTCACCATTTACCCCTTCCTCCCCTTCCCAGATTGGCCTTCGATGGTGCCTCATGGAAGAGTGTCTTTGGGTTGTACTATAACTCTGGGTTGGATTTCGTTTGTTTTCTTATTGGGGTGCGGGGAGATTTACGAGAAGGTTATGAGATCTCTTGGACATCTCTATAGATGAAGAAAACCTTGAGTCCTAATGAAATGGACTGTGCCAGGGATTGTGGCCTTTATGGGAAAGGAAGCAGGGGAGGAGGAAAGGGTGGGAGAAGGGAAAAGAGGGGAAGGGAGGAAAGAAGAAAAGAAAGAAAGAGGGAGGGAGGGAAGAAGGAAGGAAGAGTGAACCAACTCTGCACGATATGCAGCTTTCTGACTTCAAGAATCATAACCTTGCTACAAGTCTCTTACTACTGTGGCCACCTTTCAGGCCTGCCAACAAGCAGGTATTACCTGGTGATGGCACTGCTGGCTTTCCTGTTGAAAATGGGGCTCTGAAACCTGCCATGGAACTGTAAAGGAAGGAGTACATCTTAGCCAATGCGCACTGCCCACTCCATTATGAAACGTCCAGTGACTGCTCATAACATCCTAAAAGTGACGATACTACCTATCATTTCCCCAGCTCCTGCTATACGCTGGACGGCTGCATTAGATGATTTACCTATGTTATTTTATTTCTAAGGCCATCCTAACCATAGCGGGTAGGAGGCATTATAAGCTTCATTTCAGAGGAGGACTCAGGGGCTCAGAGATGGTCAGTAACTTACACAAGGTCACACCACTTACGGAGGTGGAACCAACTGGCATTCTATACAGCCTGACTCAGTAGCACTTTCTGCACTGATAGAAACACCCTGCGCTGCCCTATGAAGTAGCCACTAGCTATGAGGAGTGGGTGAGCACTAGAATCCTGGCTGGCGTGGCTGAGCCCATCTTGTTCATTTCCATTTAAACTGCTGCATGTGGCTGGTGGCTGCTGTGTTGGATAGCACAGCTCTGGAATACCCTTGTTTTACTGTACCATTCCACCCCTCTGATCTCTAGTTTTGATTCTTCTGCCCCAGGGTGCCCACCAACTTTCCACCTCTCCTCTTCCCTCTCAATCCAACACAACTTGTCCTTTTCTCAAGTCCTGCAGAACAGTGGCTCTCAGTCTGTAGTGTATACTTGAATTGCCTCCAGGCCGCAGAGAGCAGTGGGCGCTGGCTCAGATCAGCTGGGAGAAGCTTCCTTCCGGCTGTTGTCCTGGGGAGCTGACCCTCCCAGTCTCACTTTATTTGGATGACAGGTTTGGTCAGTCCCGTGGTGATTATTTTTGAGTGCATAAATTTTAATTTGGGGCTTTTTGGGGAGGAGGAAGAGAGCCACTCACAGGGTGAAGGCAGAGTCTCTCAGACATGCCCAACTTTCCTGGCAGCCAGGTTCATTTGCTGTCCTATCTGCTGCTCTCTGTAATTAAACAGGGGCAGGGAAGATCTCCAGGAAAGAAAACAAGTGAAACAAACGAGACAGACAGCTAACCAAGCAGTTATCTTCCCCTCCCCTACCCCTTATTTCTTCACTTTCATTAAAGGTGTTTGCCCATTCTGGAGGGCAAAAGCCAGATGCCCAGGGGCAGGACTGGAGGCAAAAGAAGGCTCGAAATGTCCTTGGAAAGTGGACTGTGGTATCAGCCACTTGACTCTCGATTTCAATTTCAACAGTGCAGAGAATGTTTTTCTTGTTTTAAAAAAATATACAGGTGGAAAGAAGTAGCTGACAATACTCATGAAAATGGCTGTTAAGCTGTCTTCCTTATGAATATTTGTAAAATAAAACCCTGGTCTTTTTCTTCTAAGTGCGCAAATCTGTTTTTCTCCCATACGATGTATGCTTTTTTTTCTGTTCTTGCTCTGTTTTCCTCTTTTTTGTGTGTGCTTTGTTTTTTGAGGGTAGAAATCATGTGTCCTTTTTTGTGGTTTGGTCTCAAACCAACATTCATTCTCTTGAGCCAGGCAGCACTTCCTAAAGCTCATTTTAATCACAATCTCGGACGGTTCAACCCTCATTGGCTACTGGCAGTGTTCGCTGTAGCACTCAGATGCTGATATGTTGAAAACAAAAGCACAGACACACTAGTTTCTCCCAGTTTGTCTGTTTTCAAAAGCAAGTCTTCAAAGGCATGAGCTCAGGGCCTTGTTTCTATTATTGTAGGGGTTCTGTCCCCATTAATTGGTGGTGGAATGTCAAGTTCTTGTGTTTGGAGTATTTCCATCTTCCTAGCTCTTAGCCCTGTGCCATCTACCCATGAGAGAGCCAGCAAATACAAGCACACCAGCGGGTGTGAGAGAGAGCCCTGGCCCTCTCTCGTCTTTATCGCCACCATTCATCAGGGGCCGAGGCCACTTCACTGTAGTCGAATGAATCAGCTCTCAACTCCATCACCGGAATACAAAACTATTCATTACCCAGCCATATGGGACAGCTCTTTGCTTCCTTCCGATCTGTGGCTCACCCCCCTCTTTTTCTAAAGAGAACACCACCAAAGGCTCTACCTTTATCCTTCATCCTTTTCACTGCTTCTGTGGCCGGAACTGAAAGAATCCATATTCTTCCATCCAAGATGGAGTTGAAGCACCTGGCTGGGAATTTAATATCCTTGCTTCCACTGAAAACACACAGTGATTTTTAGAAGCAGCAATTTTCATTTGCAGGCAAGGAAATAGATGGCAAAAGGGCAGGTTCGGAGTGATGAGCAGGGAGCAAATCATAACGGGGCTTAGCCCAGGTGAAGAACTTGGACTTCATCTAGAGCAGTTTCAAGGCGGCTAGTGGCATTATCTAATGTACCTGTTTGGTCTTTTTCCCAGTGGAGAGTGAGCTGAGAGAGGTGGGCAGGAGCTGGGGATGGTTAGGGGAAAGAAGTTCCAAAAGGCTGTTGCAATAGTCCAGG
>NW_006160080.1:2261523-2325294 GCF_000334495.1 Tupaia belangeri chinensis | reverse complement strand
AGAGGACCTGACCTCCCTTTTGCAACCATGGGTGGTCACAGCCCAGGCCTAGGTGAGTGGTTTGAAAATTTTGGTGTGCCCTAGTCCTCCGAGCCTCTATTTCTGTAGAAAATGCAATAGAGAAAAAGGAATGGATCAGAAGAGCTTCTTAAAACCACCCTGGGGATAAAAACCAAATCCAAGAGACATAGTCAACAGCCAGGAGCACCTTCAGTCAGCAGCTCTAAATATGCCTTGCAAGTACATACACTTTAAATAGGTCGGAACCCAAGCAGTGGGAAAACATGGGGTGACCCTGCTGTTTCAGGCTTGGCCCAGGCCCAAGTGAGGGAGAGAGGTTTGGCTGGTGGCCTGCCACTAGTGTGACCAACCATCCTGTCCCTGTTTGCTCAGGATTGAGAGGGTTCCAACCAGGACAAGTTGGTCTCTCCACCTGTCAGGGGAAGTATTTCAACAAGGACAGCTGAACTGGTCAGGGCCAAAGCAGTGGAGACTGAGTTCAGCCAGGGGAACTGGTATGGAGAGGCCACCATAGAGCAGAAAAGGAGCTTAAGAATAGAAAAAGCAAGGCCAGATTGATTCTAAGTCCTTTCAAATAGCTTTGGTTCCAAATGCTTCTCTTAAAAATAGGAGTCTGGGGGCTAGCAGATAGCATGGTGGTTAAGGTGTTGGACTCCCATGTGGCAGACTGTGGTTCAAGTCCTGGACCTGGCAGCTTGCTTTTTCACTCTTTCTCTCATCAAACTGAAGAATAATAATACATAAAATTGAATAAATATTTTTTTTAAAAAAATAAATAAACAGGAGTCTGGGCTGACCCATGGCACAGTGGTTAGGGTGGCTGGATCCCACATGGCCAACTACACATTTTGAGTCTGAGACCTGGAAGCTTGTGAAACAGGCTGAGTGTGTGTGCATGCATGCCCAAAATCCTGAAAGGAGAGAGAAATCTTGTGATATGACCATTCCCATGAAGGATGCTTTCTCGCTTTCTCTCTCTGTCTCTCTCCAGCCAGTACATGCGCCTTTGGCCAAAATTTAAAAAACAAAGCAGGGGGAGAGGGGTGAAGTCTGAGAACTCCATTCTGCTTTCCTGGAAACTAGACTGTGCCTCGTCCTTCTTATACTCAACTGAGGTCTTGTCTGGACATTTCAGGTGAATTTCAGGTGAGAGAACAATCTTTTCCATCCTGCCAGAATCTGGGACTTGCAAGTTCATAACCAAACGTGAGAAAATTTTTAACTAGGTCCTGGGTGAGAAAAACAATTTCTTTACATAATGCATTTCTCTACCCTTAAAAATCATGACTGATAAAGACTTTTTTTTTTTGAGCTGCAAAATGCAGAATCCTTTGTAGCAGCAAACCATTCAGATCTTCATTTGCAAAGCAACTGTAGCATTCTATTATTCATAATTCTTTAGAAACCAAATTACTATTTTTTCTGTCTTCAAAAGCTTCCCTTCCCCACCCCCATCCCAGTGCTTTCTCTTGCAAAATAAACCTCGGTAAATAAACAGACAACGTGTTGCAAATGGTAGGAACAGAGGACTGCTTGGAATGGGAAGCTAACCAAAGGGATTTTTCCTGTTACGGCTTGGCACCAGCCTTCGGTTCCATGTATTGGGTCGTTGGAAAAGTCATGACGTGTTTTTCTATGCAAAAATGTGTTATGACTTTTCCAGTGACCCAATAGGAAGGCAGGGAAATGCAGACTGAGGTGACACCTCATCTTAGGAAACCAGTGACCGGGAAAAGTGCTCAGAATCCATTCTCATGGTTGCATATGAACCCTTAGCAGTAGGAATAAGGAGGGCAGTCTAGGAGAAATTCTGTTTGGGGCAATAAAAGAATCTAGGGAGGCCCAGCTGGTGGCACAACAATGGTTCTACATGGACCCAGATGAGCGGGTCCCTGGTTCATGTCCTGGAGCATCCTTGTACATACTGGGGTTGTACATGTATGTACCTATGATCTGGGCTGGCTCAGGAGGGGATAGATCATGGTGTGAGGACCCGGTTGTGGATTCTGTCTGTCCCAAAATAAATAAATAAACAACAAAAGAAGAAGAAGAAGAAAGAAAGAGGGAAATAGAGGAAGGTGTGAAAAAAGCAAGAATGAAATTCCTCTGGCCACATGGCTTAGATAGTGAAGGCCCTAAATGGGACTTGAATCTTTGGAAAGAGCCCCCAACCATGCCCTAAAATGAGTCTGAGAGTGAAAACGAGCTTTGTCATTTACTTGTGTCCTTCGATATCACTGGATGAAGAGTGAATATTAGGCAGAGCAAGACTGCCTACAGTTTATCATTCTCCAAGCATCGAGGACATGGCCAGTAAAAGCTTAAATAATAGTATCAGCATTTAAAAAAGGTTTTCTGTTTCACATACGCTTTAAATAGGTCAGAATTTCTAAGCAATGGGGCGACATGGTTTATTCTTTTCTTGGTAATGTTTGGTTTTTAAAGCCAGCTATATGGATGGGGGAAATCCTAAATATTATCCATCATGGATTTTTATTTGGGTTTTTTTGTCTAAACTCTTAACAAACATAAAGAAAAGTGCACATGCTGTTAAGTGTACAGCTTGAAGATTTTTCACAAGTAGCAAACCCATGTGGCCAGCACCCTGATGGAGACGTGGGCCGCACCATCCTCCAGAAGGCCCCCCCTGTGTCCTCTTCATTACCCTCATCAACATAGCTACTGTCTTCCAATAGCATAGAGTAGTTGTGTCTCACACAGAATTTTTAAAATTTTGTGTATGACTATCAAAAAAAAGTCATTGTAATTTTTCTGGGGTGGGAGAGCAGAGGGAGCAGACATTTTGCAACGGTTTCCTTTCTCTGGCTGCCCTGAGTTAGGCCTGTTAAGCAGGAAGTCTCCAAGCTGGGTACCTGCTGGTATCGGGTTTGGGGCAGACTGGTCTCTGCTGCTCAGGACAATGCCCAGGCTGCAAGCCAGTAACCAGTTCTTGGCACCACCTCTGCCAAAGGCAACCACCAAGCTGCCTGATCTGCCTGGTGAAAGCCTCTGTCGGATCTTGCACAGACACATGTCTGGAAGTGCCGAGGGAGGACAGGACAACAAAATGGCCGAGAGTCCTCTGAGCGTATTGGCCTCTGGAAAGCAGGGCCTGGCGTGCCCACCAAAAAATGGACATTTTACTCCAACTTCCAAATGAGAGTATGATTGATGCATTTCGCTTCCTCATAGGTTTCTGTCGTATTTTTCGATGTGATTTCTGCCCCATTTTCTTTTTGCTGCAGGAGGCAAACAGTACGAAGGCAGGAATAAAGCTATGGAACATCCATCGTAATGTGTCTGGAGCGGCATCAGAAAGGGACTTATTTGTTCTCCTGGGCTGTGGAGTGCCGAGTGATTGAATGCTCGCCAAGCTGTCAGTTTTATGAAACAAATTCCCTAACCCCCTTGGCCTGGAGCTTTGCTCAGGCTGAGATGGAAAAGAAATAAGTTTTACTAGAAAACTCGTTGCTAAAATCTAAGATAAGATTTCAGAGTTACTCCTCTCCTAAGAATAAAATGAAATATTAAAGAAAGCATTCAATGGGGGGGACTCTTAGGGAACCTCATTTCTCAGTTCTTGGTTAACAAACTATGTTAATAAAAATATTTAGACTTTGGTGATACATAATGCATTTTTATTCCTGGTGAGCTGGCCTGTTTGTATACACAGATGTTTCCTGTGGTCCCTTCTATCATTGCTTCTGTTTTTTTCTGAAACAATATTTCTAGCAGGAAATAGAATCTTATGCTAAGAACCTAAGCCTCTCCAGATCCTGTTAGTTTCACTGAGGATATTTTCATTTCTAGATTCAAGACTTGGGGGAGTTGGGTGGGAATCTTCTTTTCTTCAAGAACATAGAAAATACTTCTAATAAAAAGCTAATGCAACAAATCCACTCTATTGAGACATTAGACGGTCCTGTCTTGGCTTCCAGATTAGACCTGACCGATTCATCCAGGCACATTCATTGCTGAAGGGCAGATGGCTTTTCTGTCTCCTTTCTCACTGTCAAAGCCGCCATGAGTAATGTCTGCCCTTTCATACAGTCCTTAGGTGTGTTCAGCTGGGTCGTACACATTTTCCAGAGCATTGTTCTCACAGCGCTGCAGTTTCCTTTCCAGCACCAGGAGCACTGTGGCAACCCAGCTCACCAGCTCACTTTCCCTGCCACTCTTCGGAGCACACGGAAGTAAATTCAAAATGAAATCCACAGGCAAGTGTGCTGAGGAAGGAAAAGAGGTTTTACACACTAGCACTTTTCAAAAGAGAGAGAGAGGGAGAGAGAGAGAGAGAGAGAAAGAAAAAGATGAACCTGTCTTAATTCAAAAATGGCACAAGGCCCTAATGAAAAAAATCCAGCTCAAGATTCAGTCCCTAATATCTCAGTGATGAGTGTGTATTCCTCCTGTGGCTGCCCCTGTGAGTGAATTCTGCAATAATCAGGCAGTGCATTGAAATAAGATATCATTCGATGGTACTTCAGGAGTGAGACATCACCCTGGCGGACTGACTGGCCAGTTACTGCCTAAGTGTCGGAAGTGGAAGGGAAGAGGCACAAGGAAGCCTCGTCTTCCGGTTCCTTGGAGTTTTATTTTCTTTACCTTTTTGGTAAATACTGTTGTTCTGTGATCATGAAAGTAAGACATATTTTTTTAAAATTTACAAATATGGAAAGATGACAGGAGATAAACTTCAGTCATGATTCTACCACACAGTGATTCTCAGTGTCAGTGGTTCTGAGTCATTTCCTTGGAGCCTTTTTTTTTGTTTGTTTTCTATAGGCAAACCCTTTGTTTTTTTTCTTCAGGACTTTAGGAGGTATGTTCCACAATACAAAGTCTTCTTACACTTAAACTGATTTTTCCCAACACACCATTAACGTACGTTTCTCTAATCATCAACATCAAGAATGAAAGGTATTGAGAACCAGCAGTTAGCGTAAGGGCTATGTTGCTGGACTCCCATGTAGTCAACCGCGGTTCGCGTCCCGGACCCGGTGGCTTAAAACTCACGCCGGGCACGTGTGCGTGTGTGCCCAAGATCCTGGGAGGAGAATGGAGGAGAAGGGATTGCGGCGTGACCATCCCCCCTGGGGGTGATTTCTCGCTTTCTGTCTCTCTGTCTCTCTCTGTCTGTCTGGCGAGCTCACGCGTCCTATAGCAAAAACCTCTCAAAAAAAAAAAAAAGAATGAAAAGTATCTATTTTATTACCTCTTGTGTATGACAAAAACTTGTAGCATAGTTACCACCCCTTCCACTGCACATCTCCAAATTCTGGTTTATTGCTCCATCTCTCCAATACCTATAATGGTCCCTGGCATTTAGCAGTTGCTTAATAAATTCTAATGAATCAATGAAAGAATGATGACAATTTATCCTCCTATTACTCCCAGGAGGTAAGCACTGGCTGCTCAGGTCGACCTCTTTTCACTATCCTTCGTCATCTCTCCCTAGCAGTCAGATTAAGCCATAGGTCCCTCCCCACAACCACCCCACTGTCCACTGAGTCTGCTCTCCCTGGTTTTCTGTGTGTGGGACTGGGGAGGGGTGGAAAGGAGGGGTGAAGATATTGAGGGCCCAGTCTTTGGACCCAAACCAACCAAATTCTCAGGTCTGACACCTGCTATTTGATGACACAAGTATCTTAATCTCTCTGGGCCTCGGAGATGCCATCTGTACAATGGGTGGTGATGACACCTGCCTGGCAGGATGAGTGACTGGTATGCACAATGCCTGCTACACAGGAGGGATCCATCCTTTGCAGCTACTAGTATTTAGTCCATGATCTTTCCAATGACAACATAATTAAAGAGCCCTTGGGGCTCTGGAGCATTGCCTTCCTGATCACACTTTCAGTTGTTTTATGTAATGAATATAAGAGAAGTTTCAATGAATTTCTTTATGCTTCTGTGCCAAGTTACTCAGAGAAATAGGAAAGAATTGTGTGACCTTTCTGACGATCTGTTTTTGGGCTTCCACTGTCATCGCATGTGCTTTCTCTGTAGCAGGTGTCCTGCTTCACTGTAATTGTGTGTCCACATAGACAACCCCCCCAGGAGGCGATGAATGGGTCTCCCATCTTGGTATTCTCAGCCCAGAACCCACAGTACTTACAACTGAGAAGTCCCTCAAAATATTTATTGATTGAATGGATGAAAGAAAGGAAGAATGAATAGTATCATAATGTACACATCATGGCCCATCTCAACCACACAGATGGACTTTTTACCGTCTCCACATGACAAAAGCAAAGCAAACTAGAATGTAATCTCCAGCTCTCTTAATCTATAATTCAAGCCTCTGACTCACAGACACCTAAGATTGCTTCTGCAAAGTGCCAACTTAAGGGGGGAAAAATGATATTTCCTCTTAGTTACCATGATGAAATCCATGGATTCACTGGCTAGTATTACAAGGTTATTTAGTGGAGGAGGGATGACAATATATGCGCAGTACAACTTCTGGTCTGCAGCTTTTAGTTTGAGTTATATGTGTGTTGGCATCTCTTTCACGCAGAATCTGATGAGCTGGCATTTATTTTTGACAGCATCTCAAATCCTGTGAAAGTCAGAGCTGGGTGCTGGCATTGTTTTTTAGTAATATCTCAGATGGTGGCAGGACAACCTTGATAATAAAAGTCAGAGGGTTTAAAAGATGTCTTCTTAGAATTTTTCCCAAAAAAGAAAAGAAAAGTTCAGCAAAAAAGAGCTTCTGGACTCCCCAAAGCAAAAGCTTCCTTGAACATCAGCTTTTTGCAGACTGAACACAAATTAACATGCACAAACACACAAAGTCAATGAAATCTCTCTCTCTCTCTCTTTCTCTCTCTTATTCACTGTGGCAGCTCTTCCTGCTTAGTCCCCAAAACCTGCTTTGTTCACCTTCCTAGATAACCAGGTAGACTACATTTCCCATACTCCCCTGCAGTTTTATGTGTGTCCATATGCCTGAGTTCTGGTGAATGGGATGTGAGTGAAAATGATGCCTATACCTCTGGTCCAACCATAAAAACTTTCAAAGCTCTTTTCTTATCTACTGGCTGTTTGGGATAAAGCAACCTCCCAGGGTCACCTTGGAAGCCACAGTCAAAGGTGACATACATACATACATACATACACACATACACACATAGAGATAGCAGAGCCTCTGCTGCCTAGGGATGGTTATTGTATGGAACAGAACTGCCTCTTCTGGATGCTCCTCCTCTCCACCTCAGACTATTATATAAAGAAGAAATAAGCTTCCATTATTCAGAAATTACAAGGTTGGACCTATTTGTTAGGCAGCTTATCCTATCTGAACTAAGTCATATTCTTTTTTAAAAAGGTAGTTGACAGGTTTTAAAGGACTTTTATATGCCCAACATTGTTTATGTTAATAGTAATCTTTTCAATAGCTCTGAAAGGTACTCTTATTTTATATCTGTAGACATATTGGGTCATTGGAAAAGTCATAATGTATTTTTCTATGTTTTTTTTCTATGCAAAAATGCATCATGACTTTTCTGATGACCCAGTATTTCCAAGTTGAAAGGGCATGAGTATTTTGTTTGCTATGGAGGCCCCAGGGTTGGTGCAGAGGGTAGCATTGAGTAGATTATCAATGAGGCATATAGATGATGGCAAAGAGGAAGGAAGGTTTGAGAAGGTGAAGTCATGTGCTCAGGCCCCACAGCTGGAAAATGCTGGACCCGTCATTTAATCCCAGTCTGCCTGGTTTCACGATGCAGCTGCCTCTGAGTATCAGTAACTCAAGACTTTAAAAAGAATGAGTGAGGAGGCAGTGATGAGTACTTAGAGAAAATATTTTAGTCTCTCGTCCTGTATTTCTGACTGGAAAAAAAAAGTGACACATTTAAAAGTGAAAACATATAGACATCTAAAGCAAAGAAAGGAACAACCTTCTATAATCTTATCAAAGAAAATTCCTGGTCCATGCTTAGTTTTAGTCTTTAAGTTCTTAACACACTCTCTCTCTCTCTCTCTCTATCAAAAATATTTCATGTTATAAGCAGAAAATCTATATTCTCTCCCATCACATGACTTTTTCACTTATTTTTCCATTATATACATTGAGATTTTTTTCCAAACCAGGACATACCAATCTGTGTCACTGTAACAACTGGGTAATATTCTGTGCAATAACCTGTGAGAATTGGCTTAACTGTTTTTTTCTTGGTTGATACTTACACTGTTTCCAGTCTTTAAAACACAAAAGAGCTATGAAAATTGTGCTTATGCTTGTAGTTTTGGGGTAGATTCCTTAGTGGGAAGTTGTAGGTACACTGATGGGCATTTTTCTTTCTCTTCTACCTGTGTAGATATGTTTCTGCAAAAGGTCCAGAGACTGCAAAGATATTGAGCTGGACTCAGTGGATATAGGTCTTCAAGTTAAGATAACCAAGAAAGGCAGAAGAAAGGACTTCCAGAATCTCAGAAGGGTGTAGCTATGTTCCAAGTCTATGACAAAGACGAAGTGAGAAGTGACACCTTCCGGAAGTTGACTGCTTTCTCCGCATCCTCCTGGCAATGAGGTCAACCTTGTCTAGAGGGTCAGGGCTGATCAGGGTCCAGTTAAAAAAATCCAAAAAAAAAAAAAAAAAAAAAAACATCCACACTTAGAAACTTATATTTTTGAGAGAGATTTTTGCTGTAGGACACATGCACTCACTGGAGAGACAGAGAGACAGAAAGTGAGAAATCACCCCCCAGGGTGGTGGCACACCACAGTTCCTTCTTCCCCATTCTCCTCTCAGGAATTTGGGCATGTACACACACGTGCACGGTGTGAGTTTTAAACTGCCGGGTCTGGGACTCAGATTGCAGTCAACTACGTGGGAGTCCAGCAACATAACTATTTCGCCATCTGCTGGTCTCCACACCAAGAATCTTAATCTCTCCCTAGCAGTCAGATTAAGCTTCACAACCACCCCACTGTTCACTGAATTTGCTCTCCCTGATTTTCCATGGCAGGGGGGATAATAAGGAGTGGGGATGTTGAGGGCCCAGTCCTTAGAGCCAAACGAACCAAATTCTCAGGTCTGAAGACTGTTACTTGATGACACGAGTGTCTTAATCTCTCTGGGCCTCAGCGATGCCATCTGTACAATGGATGGCAGTGATATCTTCCTGGCAGAATGAGTGACAGGTATGAACTTGTAAAGAATGGTTCCTTCCAGAGGAGGGGTAGCAGCCAGTAGGACAGAGAGAGGGAGGAAGAAGGTGTGTGGATATTGTCACAAGGTTCCTGTGGGAGCTGAAGCTGAAGGCTGTAGGACACTCACTCCACAGAACCAGGCGTAAACGCGATGTGCCTGGACAGCTTTGGGGGTGAGTAGGCTGCTTCAGGCAGATGTCTTTGTCTGTGAGCGCAGCTGTGTGTGCTCTGAGGTGTCTCTGTCCATGAGGGTAGTCCCTGGAATGATGATGATGATGATGATGATAATAATGAAGATGAAAGTGGCCATCGTTGGCAGCAGAGGAAGGCGATGATTACCCAAGACAGTACTGGAGTGCTGTGAGCTGACCCTGCTAGGAGAGGGGCTGCCTCTGCTCTGTGTATCTTGGCTCTGTGTGTGTGTGGTGGTGGGGAGTCTACACAGTGAGATCTGGTTGTGAGTGTGTCATGTGTGATGTTGTATAGTGACTGTGAGTGTGTAGTGCTGTGTGTGTGTGTGAGACCATGGGGTGTGTTGCAGCAATCGTGTGAGGTATGACGTGTGTGTGGAGTGGCAGGGTGAGTGGGGCCTGGGGGATGTGTGGGTGTGATGTGGCACGTGAGTGTGTACACTGTGTTGTGTGTATGTACCCTGCTTGTGGATGTGTTAGAGGGAGTATTGATTAAGTTCAAGTTGCCCTCAAAGTCTTCATGCTCACTTTGAATTTTCCCTCCCATCTTCCCTGTTTCCTATGGCAAAAAAAAAAAAAAAAAAATGCCAGCTTTACCTAAGAGATTCCTCTCAACCTCTTTTCCCCCTTGAGAAGCCAGGCTCTAGGGAAAGGCTTCAGTTTTGCTGGTTACTGCTAGAAAGAGGGAGGCAATGTTCTCTAGAGCTGCTGTGTTTTATTTTATTATTCTTTTTACTTAATTATTCTATTAGTCTGTTTTACCTTTTTATTGAGGTATAGATAATGTGCAGTAAAGTGTGCAGAGTACACAGATCCTAAGTGCTAATGGGTCTTAAGTGCAAGTGTATTCACCCATGTAACCACCCCCTCACCCCACCCCCACCCCCCGATCAAAACAGAATACAGCTCCAGCACCCTCAATGCTCCCTGGAGCCCCTTTCTAGTCAGTATCCCCCAAAGGCAAACATTGCTCTGACTTCTGTCTCCCTAGATTAGTTCTGTTAGAATTTCATATAAATGGAATCACACAGTATGTCGTCTTTTGTGTTTGGCTGTTTCCAGTTAGCATAATGCTTATGAGATTCATCCACGTTGTTGCTTGGACCAGTAGTAGCTCCTGCCTTTTTATTGCTGTGTAGAATCTTATTGTATGGATGTATCGCAGTTTGTTTATCCATTCTCCTGCTGATGGACATCTGGGTGGTTTCCAGTTTGGGGCTATTGCAAATAAAGCTGCTACGAATATTCTTGAACATGTCTTTTGATGGCCATATGTAGAGCTGTCTTAATGTTGCCTGTGATAGCATTTGACAAAGATAGAGCTTGCAAAAAATAACCTCCTGCCAAAAATCCAACAACAACAACAACAAAACCCCCAACGTATCCCAGCAGGCTTCCCAGGAAGAATGAAGCAGTCAGCTTCATGAGGCCTGTCTTGAATCAACTTCTGTCCTCTGGGAGAAGATAGCATCACGCTGGGGAGGGTTGCAGGCTCTCCGGGACACAGAGCTCCACTGCCAAATAGACATCATCTCTCCAGGGTTTTGGTATTTGTGGAACCAGGCTTCTCAGCGGTTAAATTATTCTTTGGGGGGTAAATTGGGATCTTCGGAAGGGCTGCTGGCTACTTGGGCTCTGTGAGCTGTGAATTGGGCCCCAATGCCAAGATTTTCCTATTGAGAGCCTAGTGATGCCAAGTGAAGGCAACCTCTGAAGGTGTTCAATTTACTTTTAAGGAGCTCAAAACTTGAGAAAATCTGGCCCGCTGCCTGCAGGTCCACAGGGCAGCAGGAAGGGTTGAAGGAGGAATTAAACAGGCCTCCAGCTGCACAGTCATGGTTTTTGGACTTGTTTGGCATCTATAGCTCCTAACCCCTTGAGAGACTGTCTCTATAGAAGAAGATATCAGGGCCTACACCTCAGTCCTGGGCACGCACCTCTACCTGCCTGTGTGCTTCCTGCCAAGCCGTGTTGCCCTCCATTCTGAGACTTCAGCACTAGCCCTAGGAGCAAGCTCATCTCAAGCTCACGGTGAGGGAGAGGCTCTGGAGCCGATGTCCCCAGGATCTTCCCTCAGCCCATGATGCAATAGAGTCAGAAGCCAGATGCCCCAGCTCCCTCCACTTCAGTGAGAATAATCCCGGGAGGACCAGCCCTGCTTGCCCACAGTGGTCCACTGCTCGTTAATGCAACCTGGATGGGCTGCCTCCCCTTCCCAGCTCACTTCCCTTCTCCCCCATGGGTGCTGCCTGGAACAACCTCTCCCATTGTACACTAACTGTATGCCCTCAGATCTTGCTTTCAGAGTCTTTCGGGGGATTCCAAACTCAGGCCATATACTCCTCCTCAAGGGAAAACACTCTCTGGGACATATGTTAATTATGTATGGGAATTTTGCAGATCCCATGACACCCTTATGCATTGTCCTCTCTGGGGTTCAGCCAAGCCACTGCTAGGTATCTTTGCTGTGGAGAAGTTTGTGATCAAGGGCTAACCCAGGGGACGACAATAATAAATAGTATTTAATTTTCAAGTCGCAATGAGGACAGACAGCCTTGGTCCCACTGCTCCCTGTCACTGTCACTCCTAATACTATGCATGATGGATGTGTAACTGCAGAAAGGTATAAGGAAATGGAATCATTTAAGACACGGGGTCAAGGGGTGGGACTACTATTTAGGGGAATTCTAAGCCGCTCTAGCTCTGCAGAAATGAAATACAGAGCAAGACGGAAAAGGCACAAATTCTATCTCTGCCACAATAGGTTGTTTCCTTAATAAATTAAATATAGTTTTGACTTATTGGAGATGTAAGACTCCTGAATGGATTTTTTATTTTCTTTCTGATTTTCCAAATGCAGTTGCGATGTCAATGTGGAGATTTGCAAAAGAAGTCCAAGAGGAATCTTTTGGGAAAGAAAAATCTTAATGCACAAAGCAGTCCGTTTGTCCAGTTTCTTGTTAATCTTTTTTTTGGAGGGCTATTTTTCCACATAACTCAAGAAAGGAAACTGAGGAGGAAGGTGGGGCTTAGGGCAGAGGGATATAATTAGCTATGACATTCGATGATTTGCGTTTGAGTCTGTGGTTCTGGAAGGATAAACATGCGGACCTAGCTCAGTGGGGCTGGGGTGACCCGGGCCTACAGTGTTTAAAAAGGGCAAGATGTCAAACTGCAGCCACAGACCTTGGTTTATCTATGTGCAGGGCACAGCTGGAGCAGTGGGGCTGTGTGAGGGAATCTGAGGGCACAGACAAGCACAGGCTACAGGAGGCTGGGGATGGTGGGGGGAGGAAAGTGGAGCTTTGGTTTTGAAGGACTCCCCTTTGCCGGATGCCCCTTGCTGCCTGGGGCAAATTTAGAAGCTCACAAGCTGTTTACGTTACATTCTATTAACCTTTCCCCAGCGGCTGTCTTTGCCTGGTCTGATCCACCACAACACCACACATGTTTTTCTAATCGTTTTTGCTGTTTCACTGATTGCAGAATTAGAAGCATCCACTGTCTGGTAAAAGTAGGTCACGGAAGTTCCTGACTTCGCTATGTTGCTAATAGATTTCTGAATGGCAGCTTACGGGCGCCTGAATGTGACATTCGAGCAGCAGAACAATGGTGATCACTCACTGACGGTTTTGCGCTTGAGTCATTCTTTTCTGCAATGTGAACACGTGTGGGGGAGGTCTCACAGAGTACAGGTGCTAAGGAAGAGTCGGTGAGCAGGGAGATGGTCATTTCAAAGCAAATCAGTGCTTTTATCAGGGCCCTATCTCTTCAGGTCCCCGACCCTTGCTGCAGTCTGCCATTTGCCTTTCTCATTGCCACTGTCTTTCCTGGACCACTAGCACACTTTTCTGTAACTCCTGCAGATAATAGCCTTACCCACACAGGATCTCCTTCCAGCAACCCACCACCCTCTCCTCCTATAAACCGCCTAGGAATTGCCATCTCACCTCTCTTCACCCGCTTTCTCCTGAACCCCCCCTTTTTTTATTCTCCTCTTCTTAGGATTTTATTCTCTCCCAGCGTTATTCCAGCTTGAGGATGCTTCAGGCTCACAGAACCCACAGACAGTGAAAAACTGGATTGCCTTATAATAAAATGGTAAAGGCTTTAGGTGGCCTCCAGGAGAAATAGTACACGGAGTCAATATAAAGACCTAGACATTAGCAAATTTGCCGTAAGGGCATGGTGACTATTGAGCAGTTATATAGATGGGCACGCTGCGGGTGTCTCTTACGTGCTCTTTCTTCTTTTTTAAAACAAATATGAGCAAATTTGTTGAGATCACTTCTTTCTTCTAGCCTCAGACAATGGTGATCAAAATCGTGTTCGACCAAAACATATTGCTCGTGTGTGTTCCTGTTTAACTGGAAAATGACAGCACTGATTTCTTTGAAGTTTCATATTCACTCAGAGCCACTCTACAACTGAGTGCTCTAGAATCCAGAATTTCTGCGAGGAGGAGAAAGAATAAATCAACATAAAATGATGTAATAAAATCCTCTTAAATAACAACCAGGTAGTAAATTAACATATACACGACCTTTGAAATGATCCTGTACGGGGAAGTCGAATCCAGCAAACAGCTGGCTGGGTGCCTGCCCTTGACTAATAGGCCGAGAGATACAGCTGCTAGAAAGATATCTGAGAGTGAGTTTTAAATGCAGAAATCTGTCTTTTATTAAAACACACACACACACACACACACACACACACACACACATCAGCGCCTTCGTTTGACAAACCCTAATTTCATTGGGATTGACAGCATTGCCTTTGTCGAGCATACATTTAACAAATGAGATTGAACAAGCACCCCACTCAGTTTCATCTAATTTAATTTGACAGCCAAAGCAGGTAGGTAGAATAATGCACTTACAGGAGAGGTAAGAACGCTCTCCCTGGGGTTAAATGACATGGCTTGCTGAATCAGGCTTAAAGCAAGGATCTCCTCCTTTGCTTTGATATATTTGTTTTGTTTTACCTTTTTGATTGAGGTGTAAGGTGAATAAAGAGAGCTTATCTTAAGTCTACAAGTTAATATATTTTTGCTATGTGTACATTCATAGATATGTAACCACCACCCAAATCAGGATAAAGAACCACTCAAATCAAGCATAGAACATTTCAGTCCCCACTGAAAGTTTACTTCCCAATAAGTCAACCTCTTTCTCATTCCCTCGGGGCAGCCACTACTCTGACCTCTGACAGCAAAAATCAGTTTTGCCTGGTTTTGAACTTTATATAAAATATATCATACAGTGTCGTAGTCCCCTGCTTAACTGCAGCTTGCTTCCCTTGGTTTCAGTTATCCACAGCCACCCACGGTCCAGAAATTCCAGAAGTAAACAATTTATACATTTCAAATAGTGTACAGTTCTGAGTGGTGTAATGAACTCGTGCACCATCCTGCTCGTCCCACCCGGGAAGTGAATCATCCCTCTGTCCTGAGTACCCACCTGTTAGTGACTTCATGCCCATCTCTGTTATTAAACTACTGTGATATCACAGTGTTTGTGTTCAAGTAACCCTTATTTTACTTAATAATGCCCCCCAATGTCCCAAAGAGTAGTGATGCAATTGGTATATGTTAAGGAGAAGCTGTGAAGTGCTTCCAGTAAGGGAGAAGGCCAACGTTCTCCACTTGTACATTGAGGTTGCTAAGCTCTATGGCCTGAAGGAATCTCCTCTCCCAGAAGTTGTGAGGAGAGAAAAAGAAATTCATGCTACTCTTCCTGCACATCTCAAACTGCCCAAGTTACAGCTATGTTGTGTGATAACGTATTACAGTATATGGTTATAATTGTCCTATTATTTGCTGTTGCTAATCCTTTATTGTGCCTAATTTGTAAATCAAACTTTATGATAGGTCTGTATATACAGGAAAAAGCATAGTATGTATAGGGTTCAGCACAATCTATGTTTTCAGGCATCCACTGGAGGTCTTGGAACATATCCCCCCCTCAGATAAGGGGGCCTGCTGTATGTACTTCTATGTCTGGTTTCTGTCATTCAGTGTAACATAGCTGAGATTCAGCCATGTTGTCACCCGGATTGGTAACTCATTCTCTGTTATTGCTTCCTAATACTCCAGTGTACGACTCTAGCACAGTCTATGTATTACCAGTGGGCATTTGAGTTGTCTCTGGTTTTCCCCGGCCTTCAGTTTTAACTTACATTTTCTAGATAGTGTATAGAAGGGCATCCTAGCAATAAAAAAAAATGATACGGCTATGGGTGAACGTGTCTCAAATTGGTGGCAAAATCCACGCACTGCTACATAAAAAGCATTCTGAATCCTGAGTGGCAGGACCATCTTGGGTTCTCTTTGTCCTAAGACTTAAGCCAGCTCCGTGTTCTCTCATCATATCCCTGACAGAACTGTGGAGCAAGACAGACCTTTAGTGCCTCACTTCCCTTGACCCCGATATGGGAGAAAGGGAGGTGAGTTTAGGAAAAAGATGGGCAATGGGACCTGGGATGGGTTTGCAGGCATCCAGGAATGGAGAGGAGCAGTTTATCTTGCATGCTTGGGTATCTGGCACCATGCCCATCTTTGGGCATACTCAGGAACACAGCTTAAATTTGGGCGTCTCTGGGACCAGCAGTTGGTGTAATGGCTATGTTGCTGGGCTCCCATGTAGCCGACTGCAGTTCGAGTCCCAGACCCAGTGGCTTAAACTCACACTGGGCACGTGTGTGTGTGTCCAAGATCCCAAGAGGAGAATGGAGGAGAAGGGATTGCGGCGTGGCCATCCACCCTGGGGGGGGTGATTTCTTGCTTTCTGTCTCTCTGTCTTTCTGGCGAGCACACGTGCCCTATAGCAAAAACTTCGAAAAAGCACAGAAATAAGGGCATCTCTCCTGACCATTCTGACACTTTTTCATTTTCTGAATCTGGGAAATAAACCATCACTGCCAGTCATAAAGGAGCTGACCAGCCAGTATGGCTAGGGCAGACATTTGTCATTGGGTGGGAATGGAGTACAAAAGGATGTCACCTTAGAAGTCTGTCCTCTCTCTTCAGCTGACAGATCAGGCGAGCAGCTGTATATACAGGTGCGACAAGTTGGGAACACCTGGGAGGGGAGAGATGGGTCTGCAAACTGGATCTGGTGGTGTGGAGGGGAGAAGTGAGCTGTTTAACTGCTCTGGTTTGCCTGGAGCTGTTCCAAGGCCTGGGGGCCTCTGGGAAAACCAGGGATGCTCAACAGAGGGGGCTCTTTTCACAGACTTATCTGTGCATTCAGGTAACAAATATTATTAAACTTGTATTATAGATCATGCACCTTGCAAGGTTCGGGGTATAGAGTGGCAACCAGCTAGGCAGTAGTGAGCCCTGACTCCCTTCTAGAGCATGTCCTCTAGCAAAAACAAGACAAAACAAAAAGGTGGGATTTAAAGATGTAACTGCAACACAGTGCAATGCTTACTTTGATGGGGATAATGAGACACTGAGTGTTTTAACTGGGAAAATACCAGAGGCTCTAGAAACAAGTGGGGAAGACAATCCACCATTAGTTATCTCCTTAGCATGGTCACAAACTTCTAGAGCTGTGCAGAAAAGCAATTTACAGCAAAGTATGTTGTACTCCCAATGGCTGTGGAACAAGGGGGTGGTGATGAAAAAGTAGGCAGATTTAGGTCTGTTGGTATCATCCCTTTGTGCCCTTGGGTCCACAGTCGCATCGCCCCATTTCTTCTCCCACTCAGAGAGTCCCTATTGGGTGTTGTAAAGTGGTCAGTGTGAACAGGAGTCCTTGGCATTGTCCATGCCCATAAATTTAGATTGATAAGCATGCCTTGGAAAACCTCCTGCATCGTTTAGGTCATGTAGATAAAATGAGGAGGGGGCAAGGATAATGTACTGGCGTTAATAATTTAGTATGTTTGTAAACAGGGCTCCAGGGTGGAAACACGAGTGCCAGATTTTCTGCATGTTGTGTTACAACAGAACAGCATGTTCTTCTGAGTATCTAAAACTAATGGACATGTACTGTTGCCTAAGAGACCCAGTTATTATTGGCTTAAAAAAAACCCATTTTAATGCACTAGAATATATGGCAGCTGTTATAAGAGCTAAAAGGCCAACCCAAGGCAGGTCGACAGGATACGTACATATATACACATGTTCGTGTATATGTGTGTGTGTGTGTGTGTACATTCCCTGAATATTTCACTTTCCACCCAGGCATCACACAGATCCAATAATAAAAAAAAAATCCATCAAAACTAAAGCTCTTATCTCCATGGGAAAGCCCAAACATTTAGTTAAAAGTCGGGAACACAGTCAAGCAGGATAGGTCTTGAATTTTAGAGTCACTATCTTGTCTTCCTCGGCCCAGCGGGAACTAATGATGTTTCTGTAAGGTGTCCTTTTACTGCTGTCTGTAGAAAAGCTAGGATGGATAGTTTTTCTGGAGGGGAGTTTTCATTTTGTGCTAGAAACAGCACAGATACATTGGGTCATTTTAATTCTTTTCCTACCTTTGCCATCATGCAATTTAAACAGAGTTCTTCCCAAACTCTTCTTTTTCTCTCATCTTGGGAACAAAATCCCACTTGCCCTCCCTGAGTACTGACTCGTTGGGGTTTTCCAACTCTCATGCAGCTCTTTCCAGTCTAGCTTTTGACAGACTGAGGAGGGGTAACACCAGCCTCCGCTGGTTGACCTCTGAGCTTTCCTTTGCAAGGAGGCAATAATGGAGACTTATCCATGAGGAACGAAGTGCTTCTTCCCTTTACAGTTTGACGATGCCTTTCTTTGTAGTTTGTTCAGCACGGCTTGTCCTGATTGACGATTTTTTTTTGCCATCTGGTTTATTTCTCTTGTTGTTTTGTATTGTTTTAAATATGCTTGAGGCCATCTTTAACTGGCTGTATTTTTCCTTAAAAAATAAAAATTTAAAAAGCAAATCATAGAGGAGTGTCATTTGAAGGTTAGGGATGAAAGAGAAGTTTAAATAGGACTCTGCTCTTCCCTGTGAAGTCCAGTAGCTAAAAATAAAGTTCTTTTTACTTGTTGATTATGTAATAGAACACGTTCTCAGATGTGACCGCTGTGGAATGTCGCAGTTGTTTGGAGAATTCTTGTTTGGGTTTTCTTAAATGGAGGTGCAAAGAGTTCTATCACAGAATTGAATTCATTCAGTTAGTTAGTAGTGAGGCACCTACTGGGTGCAAGCCACTTTGTTAGACCCTACTGTGGGCCACTTGATGATGTTGATGAGTTTTAACCAGAGATAGGGCATGCTTTTCACTGGATCACATCTCAGCTTTCATCCTATTAAACCTTGTTATTTTTTCCAAAAATGTGAGAGAGAAATAGGGAATGAGTTCTGTTGTAAGAGGAAAGGATGGAGTTGGGTGGGGGCAGTCTTTGTTTTAAAAAGAGAAGGTACTGCCTGAGTATGGGGGTGCTGTTTGTGTTCTGGGAAGCCATGAAATATCAGTGACCTGGATAACTATGTTCAAACTTTGCTCTTATTAAAACCAGCAGTCCTGGCTTTCCCAGACAAAGAAACTCTGCAACAATTTTGGAAATACATTCACAAGAGTGGGATTCGTAAATGGAACTGTACAGCCATCAGCTGCGCTATTTAGATCTACAGTTGGATGAGCAAAGGGGGAATTTTACAAGTAGGGATTCAAAGCTTTTAAATGAACTTGCCTAATTGGTAGTGGTGATGTAGAGCATCTTGCTGGAAGGAAAACAAATCTCATGGCTAAAAATGTTCCCTTAGATGCAGAAGCAAATGCAGCTTCAAACAGTGCTCGTGCAACATCTTGGTTAAGGATTTTGGAGGAGATTTATTCTTCATGGGTTAGTGCCTGGCACTTGTAAACTGGTCCACACAATTTAGAAACCCCCTCAAGAGGTTCCTAAATCTGGCTGACCCTAGAATCACCTGCAGGGAGTTTTGGACTTACACAGTCCTGAACCCCATCAGATGTATTGGGTCAGGCTCTTGGGGGTCAGGTGGAGAATCTGTGTGCTCAGAGAGCACTCCAAGTGATTTTGATAATTAGCCCTGCTTGAAAATTGCTGGTCTGGTCCATTTCTCTGGACAGGATCCTACTTACACCATCCTAGACAAATCTGGTCCATTTCTCTGGACAGGATCCTACTTTTACCATCCTAGACAATTTTTTGCTACACAGATGGTCACGAAATAGCATCTCAGCACATGCCATTGACTCTGGATTGTGCATTTATTCATTAGCTGAAGCCCAATTTTAAAATCCAATCAACTATATGATTCCTTCAAATGACTGCAAATCAAGTCACATACAGTGCTTCTTGGGGTTTATTTTCGTTCATTATTATTCTACTGAGCACTCAGAAAATCTGACTTTTCCTGGTTGGTGAGCTATGGGCATAAATAGCTTTTGGATCCCTTGGGTGGCAAGATGTTTAAAAGGATAAATGGTGATAAGTGAATGAAAGGATGGACGTTGGTGAGTGAGCAAACATAAATCCAATAAGGCTCTCCTCTAATTCACACACAGTGTGAGGCCCTGTTACAACCTCCCCCACTGACCCTCACAACATCTTTATGGGAGTGTTTTAAACCCCATTTTACACATGGGACAATTGGAGTGATGATCCTACTTTGCAGAGCTGGAGGACAGAGCAAGCTTCAAGTCTAGACCTTCAGGGTTTCCCGTACGTAGGTTCTCCTGCTCTCTTCCACCCTGAGACTGATCCTATGTTTTCTTTTATGATCCATAAAGAACATTCTAAATTTTCTTGGGCTCTGCCCTGGCATTCAGCTTACATAACTGGTTTGGCCCCAGGTGGGACCATCAAGTCCATTCACTTCTCCAGAGACTTCTGTGAGTTATTTAGAGGAAGAGCATAATTCAATTCTGATTTGGCATGTTTGAGAGAAATCAAAGATAGAACCGTTTGTTTTTGCATTATACATAGGTTTTTCTCCATCTCTAGAACATAATTAAGAAAAAAGGGCTCGAGGAATACCAAATTTTGAGCCAAGAGTTAGGAAGCTGCCAAAGGAAGCAAGGATTAGCAGCCTCTGCCTGTGCCATGTGGATCAGGCTGCTCTTAGCTTCTCGGCAGGAGGGAGTGGCTGTGGTTCCAGGAATCAGGAAAGAGAGGGAGGCATGCAGGAAGATCTGTGCCTCTTTCCTGCAGATTCTGCAGAGGTGCAGCAGAGTTCAGGCTGGCATTCCTCAGGGATTCACAGATGGGCTTGACCTTGATGGCCTTAACACCATTTTCCTTACTTGTCTGAAAGGTGGTTTCTGGACCAAGGCCAGGGCAACTCACCCATGGCACTCCTGACATTTGGCACTGGAACATTCTTTGTCCTGGGGAAAGGGATGTTGTCCTGTGCACTGTAGAATGCCTATGGCCTCCACCCATTAGATGCCAGTAGTACACTCCACCCCCAGTTATGACAACCAAAAGAGTCCCTAGATATTACCAAATTGTCCCCATTGGTGACAAGGATAGAACTGTGCCAGGTTGAAAATCACTGGTCTGGAACTATAGTAGAAATGATCAGGGAAGAAAAGATTTGATATGGGGGCAGAGGCAGGCATTGATTTAGAAATGATGGTGGGACCCCCAGAGTTCCCACCTCTCCACCTTTTTTCAGCCTACAGAAGTGGCACCAGGAAGTAGTGCATAAAGTGTATGGAACTTCACCACCTGGAGTTCCCTGGACGGATAAGTACCCTTATTGCCTATTTACTTGCTTTCCATTCTTCCATCTTGCTTACCTGTCCTTGGAACACAATGCTGAGGTCTTAGAGACTCTTGATAGCTCAGATTAGTGGCTAAGAGCATAGACTCTGGAACCAAGGCTACAGTGAATTCAAGTCCCAGCTCTGTCACTGGGTAGCAAGTTCTCTATCCTTTCCACACTTCAGTTTCCTCATCTCTAAAGTAGTAATAGCATCTCCCTTGTAGGGCTGTTCACAGAGATTGTATATTTGTAAACATTTAGAAGAATACCTGGCACATAATAAGCACTTTGTATAAGTGTTTGGTAAATAAGCTCAAATAATCAGTGAATGATAGAGCTCTGCTAAATACAGCCATTCAACAAATGTTTATTGTGTGCTGAACAAGGCCCTATCCCTACCTTCCAGAGTAGCCCAAGAGTCTGGCCATGGGCCAGCAGTACTTAGGCAGGGTTCTGAGCCATGATTCTATGACCAGTGGCTGGTGAGAGAATCACACCGTTCATTCACTCTCTTTAAGCACCGGGGGATGCTGTGGGAGCAGAGACTAATGCCATGGTTGTGCCCTCCTTTGTAGTCTCAAAGTCAAGTCTTCTATATACCAAGGGAAATGCCATCTAGCCTTAGCACCTCTCTATGATGCTTCCTACTCATCATAAGTTGAAAGCTACTTTACCCTGCATCAGTTCAACATTCTATGTGACAACAACTCAACTGTATGTAACTTCAGCTGTAACCAAAACAAATTGAAGCCATTTTTTTTTCAATATTTAGTGGCATCTCTGTGAGGAATTCAAGGTATACCTTTAGGCACTCTAGTTGGGAACATTGTCCTCTCTCCTTCCCTCCCTCCCTCTCACCTTTCTCTCTGTCCTCCTCTTCTTTCTTTCTCCAAATAGTCATCGAGCACTGTCCATAAACCAGGCATTATTCTAGGTACTAGGAATATAGCAACAAATGTGGCAGGTGACATCTCTGCTCCAAGGAGCTAGCATTCCAGATGAGGTGGAGGAGAAATCTATAAATAGTAAACAAAAAAGAAAGATACTCTGTGAATGTAAATGTGCTGAAGGAAAGACGCACAGAGACCGATATGAGAGAATAGCTGGGTGGAGTTGGTGGCTATTTCAGATGGTCATAGAACCTTCTCTAAGGAGACGGTTTTGATTTGAGACTTAAAAGTTGAAAAGAACCAGCTGTGGGAAGGGCATTCGAAGCTGAGGAAACAGCCAGTGTAGAGGCCCTGAGACAGGAAAGAGCTTGGTAGCATCTAGGAAAAGAAGTACAGTATTCTAATCTAGGAGGAAAGTGATAGGAGATAAGATCAAGAAGGGTTAAAGTGGGGCCAGACCAGATAGAGCTTTGTAGGATTTGGCTTTCATTTTAAAGTCCAGTGAGTTGCCTTTGGAGAGTTTTATGCTGATGAACAAAACAATCTGATTTATGCTTTAAAGGAAGGAGGGAACAGTCAACTGTGTCCAGCGCTGCTGAGATGAGTAAGATGAGGGCCAAGAGAATCTTTCAGTGGATCTGGCCACTTAAGGTCAACATGACCTTAAGGAGAGCAGTTCCAATGGAGAAGTGGAGAGCAGCTATTCTCCCTACCTTTTGGTTTTAGAATGTACAATCTCACCAAGGAATAGGCATTTGCATTGGTTACGTACTTATTTGATCACTAATTTGATGACATTTTTAATACCACTTTGGTCAGCTTTCAGAGAATTACTTGATTTTTATTCTCCAGTAAAAGACTTACTGTAATAGTTACAATGATGTTGGTGGCAGTGATATTATCCTTGGTGTTCAAGATGTCTCTATAAGCCTACTATCATCCCCTTTGGTGATTTTTTCCTATGTGGGACAGTACCAGTCAGCCACAACCCACCAGAGCCCCTAGCCTCCATGCGATCTATGACCCATCAGTGTTGCAGATTGGCTGGCCAAGGCAGACTAGAGTCTGCCTGTGACTAAGGAAGACTACCCAGACCCCTTATAAATGGGGCAGGTAGGGCACAAAGAGATGCCTTTGGCCACTTCAGTGCCATGTTCCAATGTCTGTCCTCTGTATGGCCTTTCACTTCCCAAGTCCACCCAGCCAGCCCCTTAACCTTGTCTGAACTTTTAAGCCCAAGAATGGTAAGAAATCCCTCAGAATAAATCCTTGAAGAGGCATTTGACAAAGCATATATAAACTTGCACTTGGTGAAAAGTGACTGTAGAAAAAAGCATGTTTAGCACTGGCTTAAATATTACCGTGCTTTTTATGCGGTCTCCCACAGCATTTTGGAACCCAGACATTTTTTCTGACTGATCGTTCCCTTTGATTTTTGCCCCTTCTGCTTTGATTTTGTAACACAAGAATAATATTTTTTCTGGACTAAACTTTTTATAAGTGGTCTTACCCCGGGAATGTTTTTAAATTTAAAGATGATTCTATTTTCTCTTAAGTATGAAGAAATATGTGCACATACAAACACATTTAATAGCTTCAGATGGGATAGTTTAACTTTTTGAAGGCATATTTTCAAATTGTGTTCCTGTTGATTCAAACCCCCCATTCAAAGTCCCGTCATTTTAATGTTGTTACATACCCAGAGGAGAAGGTATCTTATCATCTGTGTGGTAGAGATTGCACCATGAGGGGCAGGCCCCGGTTCTGGACACCTAATGAATAGTGCCTTCAAGATGGACTTAAAGGCAAACCCATTCCATTTTTGTAAAGGGAAGTTTTCTTTTGTTTGTTTTAATGTTTTTCATTTTGCTGTAGGGTGCATGTTCTCACTGGAGAGACAGAGACAAAGAGACAGAAAGCGAGAAATCACCCCCGGAGGGTGGGGGGATGGCCTTGCCGCAGTCCTTTCTCCTCCATTCTCCTCTCAGGATCCTGGGCACACACATACATGCACCTGGTACAAGTTTGAAGCCACCTGGTCCAGGACTTGAACCACAGTCAACTACTTGGGAGTCCAGCGATGTAACCATTACACTATCTATTGGTCCCAAAGGGAAGGTTTTTAACTCCCCCAAGTTAAATAACTATATTCAGTGTGTTGGACAAAACTTAAAAAATGCTGACACCTTTGTTCTTGCCAGCTGGCAGGATTGGGTCATGTCGTTTACCACACTGGGGTCCACGTTGCTGTTAACCCATCCTGGAGGGCTGAGAGAGAGCTGCTCTGCTCAAAATCATGTATCAGATCCTGCCTTAATGTGATTGCTTTAAGGCCTAGGTGACTGACGAGCAGGACCTTCTTATAAGCATTCTCCTATCTAGAAGGATCTCAGAGGCTGATGAACTCTGGAATCTATACTGAATTCTAATCTGGAAGGTCTGTATGAGATCCAAACCCCAATGAAAGAAAAAAAAAATGTGGTCTTGCCAGAGGGTGTCCTTCTTATGCCTCCCCACAGAAGTAGGACAAGAGCACACTTACCCTAGAATGTCTACTTTTTACTTCTATGGCCCACAGATCTCTCTTTGATCATAACTGCAGGCCCTTAGGAGAAAATCCAGCCAGGGCCTGCATTTCCTTGGGGTTATTCCAAAAAGTAGATTTTCTGGGTCAGTAGATATGAATGCTTTTAAATTGCCCTCCAGAAAATTTTTAACCAATTTACTTTCTTGTCAGCAGACATTTTCTATAGTGTGGTATTCACACATTCACTCATTCATTCATGCATCTGTTCATTCATTTATTGATTCAGCACCAACACTGTATTCCAGGCACTGTGAACCTGTAAACAAATAATAATGAATCCCTGCCCCGGATAAGGCTTGGTGAGTTTTCTCTTTGTCTCTTTGAACAGAATTGAGACTGTGTCTAGGGTTCCTGAGGACTGGCCAGGATAAACTCTCTATTCATGTGGTAGAGGGGAGGGCTCCTCAGCCCTGGCCACACATTGGACTCATCTGGGAGCTCACATAAATCCTGGTGCCTGGGCCTGACAGTGGCAGGTTCTGATTTTGCTGGTCTGGGGTGTAGCCTGAGTATCAAGACCTCCCACAGGTCTCCTGTTGAGTCTCTTGTGCAGCCAGAGTTGATCCCCTCTCCCCCCACACACATACACCTTTATCCTGGGAAGGCTGGTCCAGTACAAACCCTGCATCAGGTCTACCACCACCTCTGCTCTTGACCTTAAACACTTGCCACTCCAGACTTGATGCTAGTTACCATTCCCCTCACACATCCCACCCACCATGGGCAGAGAAAGCTGACACCATGCCAGGCCTATGTTTGAACAGACTAACCACTACTCATCTTATTTATTGTTTATTTATAGTTTTAAATACAGTTCTCCCCTTATTTACTTAGTGTTCCTTTAGCTCCATATTTTACTAAGTTCCATGTGCCAGGAACTGTCCTCAGTGTCATGCATGTGTTAACTCACTTACTCCCCTGAACAACCACGCAGCATATGTACCGCTATCACTCCCATTTTACAGATGAGGCAATGGAGGCACATAGCAGTTACGGGACTTGCTCATTCTCACCTAGCCAGTCTGTGGCTGAGCTGGGTACCCTTTCTCGTTTTGTTAAGTAGGGCCCTTCTCTGCCAGCCTGAAGGACTTGTCTTGGATTTGTTATGCCCTTGTATTGTATTTTCTTTCTCAAATTTGAGCTACAGGAGACAAGTGAGTGTATACCCATGAGCTCTACCAGTGTCCCAGTGCTTTCACAATGGCCGAGTGGCTTAGAATGGAGAGCTTAGGAAGAAAGTCATTCAACAGCCAACAGTTTGAGTCACTTTCGTTGCATCCACTGGACTGAGTGGTCTTGGTCTTGTGGAGACACAGCTTAAGTAACTAAAAGCAGATGGCTCTTACCTGTGCCAAGGGACGTCAGGCCCCTTGGCCATTAGTCTGCTCACATATGCGTGCTTTCGGAATTGTCCTCCCAAGGAAAAGGAGAGGCAGGCGGGGAAAAGTCTGGGCGTGATGCAGAAACAGCCTGACTTCGTCTGTCTTTTAAAATACATAGAACTTCTCATCTGCTTATTCTCCTGGGTGAAATCAGAGGCTCTCGGAAGTCAGGAATTGTGATCTCTTGAGTCATAATTTCTGCAGTTCTATCAGAGCCCAGTGTGGAGTTGCAAGCTGGAAGCAGCACGTGGGGCTATTGCTGTAGATGAGTTGGAGAGTGGAGGGGCTGAAATCCCCTCCTGGAAGGAAGGGATTAGCCAGCCAAAAAAGAAAACAGATTTGAGAAATCCATTTACCCTGAACGTTTACCAGGGAATGCAGGTCAGACTTACTCAAATGTCTTTAGTCACGGGTCTCTCTCCTGTTTTTATCTTGTACCCAGCTCAGAGTTTCAAAAGAAAGGGGTAGGTGAACCTTTAAACCCCTGTCCTTAATATTTCCACCCACATTATTAGGAATAAGAATTCTTGTCATCTATTGAACTAAGAGGATAGCCTTATGATACATTAAACTTGTTTATCTATGTGTATTTCTCCATTATTTGTAGGTCATTAGGACAGATTCTTGCTTCTGCTTATATGATCATGGCACCCAACTCAAATTTTGAAAAACATCACTAGCACAACTTTGATTTTTTTTTCTCTTGAATAAATATCACCTATGGTAAGAAAATAATTTGGAAATATTCACATGGCTTTTGACATGGCCCTAAGGAATTAGCCTTTAAAGAATGTCAGCATCCTAATTAGTCTTCAAATAATCTTCTTCATGGCAAAGAACTTCTGCATGGAAGAACACTGTTCCACTATACTATTTGTCACCTCATTACCTGAAAGCTGCTTGCAGGCATTTTGTGGAATTCAAATCATTTCAGGGGCCAGAGGGTAATGTGATGTCACAGAAGATGCACAGAGCCTTGCATTCTAACCATGACCCTGCTCCAACTGTTAGGTTGTCGGAAAAGTCATGACGTATTTTTTCTATGTTTTTCTATGTAAAAATGCATCATGACTTCTCCAACAACCCAAAAGATGTGTGACCTGGACTAAGTCATCTTTTCTGAGCCTTTATTCCTCATCTGTGAAATGGGTTGTGCTAGATAGTCTTCGTAAAATGAAAATTGGAGGGCCATATGTGATCTAGCCTCTGCCTTTCCTTCATAGCACCCTGGATTTTGCTTATTCCCTTCCTTCATTCAAATATGTATTATCTCTCTGTCTCTCTCTCTCTCTCTCTCTCTCTCACACACACACACACACACACACACACTGTTCTTGGAGTGTTGGAATGCTGTTATGCCATGATAATGCCTTTTCTTCTTTCGTATCTTTGCTCAAATGGTTCCACCTCAGAGAGACCTTCCCTGATCACCTTCTCTGAAGTGGTTCCATCTCCACCCCCTCCTCCTTGTTATTTTCAATCCATTTACACAGCTTTACTTTATTCTTCATGCTTAGCACCATCAGAAAGAGTAAGACACCTCAGTGCTGGTGCAGGGATAGACAAACGGATTGATGGCACAGGATAGAAAGTCCAGAGACAGACCGACATGTTGAGTGGAGGTGTCTTCACAAATGTTTGTTTTACTATTTAAAAAAAAATAGGTTTTTGCCATAGGGTGCATGTGCTCACCAGAGAGAGACAGAGAAATGAGAAGAGGGAAAGCAAGAAATAACACCTCAGGAATGATTGCCACATCACAGTCCCTTCTCCATTCTCTTCTTGGGATTTAGGGCATGCACACGCATGCATCTGGTGCAGTTTTCAAGCTGCTAGTCTGAGACTCGAACTATGGAGTCAGCCCAATGGGAATCTAGCACCTTGAACACCATCCTTGCTGCTGGTTCCCTATTATTTTCCATTTTATAGTATTAAAAATAAAAGTTTTGAAAAATAAAACCATGCATGGAATGATGTTATGAACCAAGGATTGTGATTATACAAATTTTATGCACATGAAGTCCCCCCAAAAATTTTTAATGCAGTTTGTCTGGAAAGGACTCCTTATTCAGCTGAGAAGTTGCCATAGACAATCCAGAAAGACCCTTGGATCCCAGACAGGATTTTATGTTGAGCATTCACTAGGCATTGGGCAGTTGTTTTTCCCATTGCACAGGCAAGAAAACTGTAGCTCAGAGAGGTCAAGACACCTTCCCGTGGCCACACAACTCTCAAGGGGTGGAACCAGGATTTGTGCACAGGCCTGACACACGCTCATGCCCGTGCCAGTGGATCATAAAGCTGCTGTTGGCTATTGACGGCTGAACATGGTGAATAGATGTGACTGGGGCCAGCTTCTTACTTGGGGAATATGTTGTTCTCCACCATGCAAAATAGGAGATCTTTGCCTTTAAGGAGTTTACAACTTTCCACTCCAGTTGGCTTTGACTGGTGCCGCATACCAGAGACCCACAGAGATCTCAGTAGCAGCACTTTGAAGGCTCTCCCACAGGAGCCCCTCAGCTGAGCAGCAGTTGTTCACAGACCAACACATTTTGGCTCTTGCTTGCCTTAATACTCCCTCTCCTTTCCCGAATACCAAAATATTGGCATTTCTTGGAAAGTGGTTTTGGCTCACAGCCTGATATCTATCCCACACTCAGGCCAGCTTTCCTTGGGCCTCTGTTATTTTTATTTCATTGAGTGTTTGTGTTTGGGTCTGATGTTACCAACTCCTTAGTACCTGAGGTAATGGGCTCCCTGGCAGGTGCTCTGGGAGACCTCATCACTACGTCACCGCATTGCCACCAGCAGCCTCTGCTCCACCTCCCCTCCCTAGACTGGACTCAGGAGCGGTCAGCATTCACAATGCACACACACAGAAGCGCTGAGGGGGTTTTCCTTTTTGCAGTTATTAGATAGTATTTTTAAATGTCTTGTTTCTTAAATCACGGGATAATTAAGGTGTCCCATGGGTCAGTTTTGACACTTGCATGCACGTGGGTAACTACCACCTAAAAGGGGCTACAAAACATTCCCATCACCTTGGAGAGGCCTTTCAGGTCCCTTCTTAATCCCTTACTGCTCCTTCTTCCCCAGAGCAAGCGCTCTCTGATTTCTGGCAGTACACATCTTTTTGCCTGTTTTTCGATTTTGTGTCAATGATATCTTATTAATTTTTTTTTTTTTTGGAGAGCTTTTTTTTTTTTTTTTTTTTTCGCTATAGGGCGTGTACGCTCGCCAGACAGAGAGAGACATAGAGACAGAAAGCGAGAAATCACCCCCCAGGGGGGATGGTCACACCGCAGTCCCTTCTCCTCCATTCTCCTCTCAAGATCTTGGGCACGCACGCACACGCTCCCGGCCTGAGTTTTAAGCCACCGGGTCTGGGACGTGAACCGTGGTCGACTACATGGGAGTCCAGTGACATAGCCATTACGCTAACTGCTGCTTCCCTGTCAATGATATCTTGTAGCATTCATATGTTCATACCTGGTTTCTTTCCCTCGACACAGTGCCTTCGAAATGTGTCCATGTCCTTGTGTACAACTAGTTCATTGCCACGTGCTGTGGAGTGGTCTTACATTGTGTAGGCCTGGCACGCCTATGTATCCGTTCGCCTATTACCAATTGTTTGAACTGTCACAAGCAGAACTGCTATAAACATTTGTGTGCGAGTCTTGTTCTGAACACGTCTTCATTCTTCTTGGGAGGACACCCACAAGCGGAACTGCTGAGCACAGGGCCAACCGTGACTGAACTTTCTGACCACCTGCCAGGCAGTTCTCCAGAGTGGTGGACCATTTCGCCAGCAGAGTTAACAAGTGTTTCCCTTGCTCCGTATCCTCCCCACCTTCAGTGTTACAGTCTTTTCATTTCAGTCACCTAAGGGATGTGACATGGTCACTTAGGGTTTTTTAAATTATTATTTAAAAGGGCATTCTTCAGGCTTTTCAAGCATGTCTGTCAGTGTCAGCTCAGACACTGAAAAGGTCTTGAGGGAGGGAGACTGGGTGTTAAATTTTTATGGACAGGATATTTCCACTTATCATCCCTGTCCCTAAAGCAGAGTCCTTCCAGCCCCGAGGGCTGTTTGTGAGCTGCCGCAGGGCAAGCCCAAGGCCAAAGCCTGGAAGGGAGGAACTAGGGGAGGGGAAGGAGGCAGGCAAGAGAGGAGGAAAAGAGGAGGGGCTCCTGCTCAGGAAACTCCAAATCATGCTGTGAGCGCAGCAGGACAAGTCTCAGGGCAAATTGTGCCACATACTCGCAGGCACTGATAACCTAGCCTGTGAGTAACTGGCAGGCACAGAGCAGTTCATGAGCCTGTTCAGGGAGCCCCAGCCGGCTGTCCCTTCAGCTGCTGTGAACACTCAAAGCCGCTATAACATTTCCAAGACAGAATGTTGTTACCTTCTCATTGACAAAGGCAACTGACTCTTTCAAAACCAGTTTCCGGGCATGGGACTGGTTAGGAGACAAGTGTTGGAACCAGCCCTGGAGGTGCCAGTTACTGGCTTTCCTGGATTCTCCAGCCCTATCCACACGAGGGTGAAAACTGCCTCTAAAACATTTCAGCCTTTTTGTACTGTCATCGTGGCAAATAGCAAGCCACCAATTTCTCTCTCACTCTCTCTCTCTCTCTCTCTCACTCTCTCTCTCTCTCTCTCTCTCTCTCTCTCACACACACACACACACACACACACAATTCTAATATTCCCAATGCTCTTTAGCCAAGCCTCAAGTATTGATGGAGATGAAGAGAGAAGTAGAATTCCATAGTGGCCTTGAGATGGGGGCCTCTTGATTAGAACTTGAGCTGCCCCACCCTGGGGTGTGTACTCTTGAATAGAACAGTGGCTGGCTGGCTAGGGCTTTACCTGAGCCACAGACAGAATATGTCTCCCTGTAGGTGCTGGGGTATTTTAAGGCAAATTATAGACACTGTAGCCTTGAACCAAGTATCTCTGGAGCCAGGGAACTTAGGCCTAGGGAGAACTTTATCAGCCTTGGTTTAGAGAGCAGCGCTGGCTTCATCAGCTCTGATATTTACTGCAGGGCTTGGGATAAATCTGGGGTTCTTCATTTGTGAAATGGAGACAGTCCCTGCCTACCTCCTGAGACAGTTACAAAGGTTACAAAAGATATTTGTATGGAACCTTTGCACACAAAAGCCCCTACTCTTTAGACATGTTCTGATCAGTCTGGGTGCTTCAGTGTGGCAAGGGGCCTGAGCTGTTAAAATAGGTATTTTTGAGAGGAATCCGGAAAGTGGGCCATAATGTCAAGCATCAGGCAAGGGCTTGCTAGTGGTGCAATTTCAGTGATCACTGGAGGCGGAGCAGACTTCTGAGTGGGCAGTCTTTGCCTAGAAAATCAATAATGTAGAGCACAAGAGAAAGTTGGCCCTACACCCTTGAGCCACAAATGGTGAACTCTCCCAAAGGACATTCCACAGGGACTTTTCCTGTCTAGATCTAGTGTGGGGAATGGGCAGCAATCCCAGCCTTCCTACTCTGCAAATGAACAAACCATCAAAGGCCCAAAGAGAGAGGGGGGGCGGTTTAAGGTCCTAGCAGTTTCCTCTGGTGAGAAGCCAGGTGTGCCAGCTTCCCAGGTATGTTTGCTGGTGGTGTGCCAGGGACCTGCTGTTCTCCACCCCACAGCCCCACCTACTCACATGACCAAGGGCTGCTAGAGGAGCTGCAGGGCTCCAGGGAGAAAAGACCGGAAGCCCTGCCTTTTCCTGCTCCCCAGAGGTAGCACCCCTGTCTCCACCAGCTCTGTGAATGCTGATGAAATGGACTCTTTCAGTAGATATTTATGCAGTAACCAAGCAAAAGATGATCCTTAACTCACATTAATAAATTGATTCAAGTAAGGAGGAACAGCCCAGAGGACTTGATGCTTTCACTGCAGAAAATTTAGCATGTGGAAACTCAGAATTGGGCTCTGGGCACTTGGGCTGCTTCTGTAATTCTGGTATTCAGTCAGTGGATTTTGGGGATGCCCCGAGCAGAGAGGAGCTCCCATGGCAGAGACAAGTCTGCCTGCCCCAGCACTGTTCACAGGGTAGGTCCCACTGAACTAACCCTGTCAGTTAAGGTAATCCTAGCTGCTACTACCAACACATTGAAAATGTATTGTGGCTCAAACACAGTAGAAGTTGATTTCTCACTTAAAGTCTGATATGAATGTTCTGGTGGCAGGTGGCCCTCTCCCAAACCCTGATGTAGGCATGCATTCCTTTCCATCTTGTGACTCCACTGTCGTCAAGAGGTAGCCTCCTACTGATTCTCATGAATTAAGCTGGGAGAAGGAGAAAGGGATTAGAGCTTCACATATGGATGGAAGGTGTGCAGGAGCCAGGCCTGCAAGTGGTGCATATGACATCTACTCACATTCCATTGGCTAGAACTCAACCACATGGCCACACCTAACAGCAAGGGAGGCTGGGAAATGTAGTCCAGAAAGGTGAGGAAAGGGGTTCAGTGAACAGCCCACTAGTCAGCCACAGATGAAATATTCCTGGGAAGGATGGGAATGAATCCCTGTGTGGGGTACAAGCTGGGTCAGTGGCATAGTGAGAGCTGAGCTCCAGAAAGAAGCCAGCACTTGTCTCAGGCTGTGTTCTTGAGGGGCCAGCAATCACTAGCTGCAGTGGCAGCAGTGAGAAGGGACCTTGGGCAGGGCTGAGTCAAGGAAGCAAAGCTAGGTGGGTCTGTCGGAGGCAGTGCAGAAGCTGGCCAAGTAGCTGTAGACTCTAGTCAGAGACAGAAGATGTTCTCCACTTCTCCTTCCCTTCCTCCCCTTCCCTACTCCCATCTGCCCCTCACACATGCTACCAGGAGTCTTTTCTGTCTTTATCCACCTCCCCAGACCTGCTTCCCTGCAGCGAATGTTGTTCATGTTCTGGAAAGCTCTGTTCCTTCCTCCAGCAAAAATAATCATTCCCTGGGGATTCACAGCTCAGTTCCTGGGGCTTGGGGGTGGGAAGCAACAAACCCAACAAACCAAGTCACACCAAGGTGGTGCAGATCTGCTGGGGTTGCTGAGAAACTGAGATGAGAAAAAGCCTATAAAATACCTAGCAGGGTGCCTGGCACATAATAAGCAAATGCTTAGCACATGCTTTACCAATATATCTTGTGTGTGTGTGTGTATGAGGGAGTGATAGGAGAGAGAAAGAAGAGGTAGCTAGCAAACCCCTGCAAAGTAATCCATTTCTTTTTCCCCCCCATTTTAGTAATCTCATTGAATTGATGGCCTTGTGCTCATCAGGGCCTGTGGAGACCTAAAAATTGGTTGGTTGAGTTAGTAGTGCACTAGGGCAAAGGGTTCATTGTTGAGAGACAATCTGAAAACCCTTTGGAAGAGCTAGGCATCCCTCTAATGTTTGAAGCACCCTTCCCCAAGGGCTAATGTCTTTCCCCCACCCAGGCTCTCACCAGCCCTGGGCTCCACCATCCAGCTCCTTAGCCTGTTAGGGGCACACGTGTCCTCCTACGCAGTGCCTCCTGTCCTGCACTCTCTCCTCCTTTTCACCACTGCCTCCCTAGAAATCCTACCCATGTGGCAAGGTCCATTTCACATGTCTGCTGCAGCAATAAAGGCTCACCGACTGGAATTCACAGGGAAAATGCCAGAGGTGGAGCAGGTGAGGAGCAAGTGGAGGGGGGGGGGGCAGCATGATTTCTTGGTCTGGGGATATGGCCTTTACTGTGGAAGGAACAACAGTCGCTTCATTCCTACTGTGTGTGTGTGTGTGTGTGTGTGTGTGTGTGTGTGTAAACTCAGACATTCCAGAACCCTTCCCCCTAAAGAAAATAGGAAATAACATCTATAATCTTCATTGCCAACTGCCTGACATTGTGCCCCCGGTTGTTTTCCTTCCTCATCCCAATTTCATACTGTGGATACTGTATGAAGGGTCTTCAGAACATCACAGAAAATGCATATTATGAAAAACTATGCATGGCTTTCAAATTTTTGCAGTAAACTCTTAACTTTAATTCCACTTTCTACACACTTTTTGACCCTGATATTAACTCCAACTAAGATACTCGCTTTAAGATACAGTGAATTTTTAGGAACTTCAAAAGACTCACCAGTCCTAAGATTCTACAGAGTTTTTTGTGCTCTTGAGAGAGTTTGCCTCCAGGCAGAGGGGTGCTTTGGACAAACAATTACAGAAAGAAGTTTCATCTTTCAAAAGATGAGCATTCTCCACATCTTCTTTCATTGTCTGAGTATTTCTTGGGTCAAGGTTAGTATTATTATTATTATTAAGCAGTATGCAGTCGATGCAGTTAAGTAGTATTTGTTTATTTATTGTTTTTTGGTCCTTGAGTTGGAACACAAGATCACCAGGAATGAAACTCCCTCTGTGACTCATCTTAGGAACATCTTGCATCCCAGCCAGCACAAATATGATTATAAGAACTTTCTAGAGGGCCCCAGTTATATTTTAACAAAGGAACTCTTCGCCAAGCTGACCATCTCTTGAACATTTTTCTTTTGGAAACAGTAATCTCCGGCCTCCTTATGTGCCTTGTTCTTTATGAGAACTTAAGTCATGCTCCACATTAGCTGATTTCTCTGTGGCATGGGCATGGTTATTATAAGAAGGTGCTACTCATTGGGGAGACACCTCATTATGGTGCCTAAATTAGTGAAATTTAGGTGTGTGTATATAATAAGCATGGGACCTTTCCAGGGCATGGCTGATCAGTAGACACTGTTGGTGCCCTGCCCGAACCCTCAGACTCACCTCTATACACCAAAGGCTGCTTAACTGCAGATACCCATGACAGATGCCCTGAGGGTTTGCTCTGGGGTTTTTGTCTCAGGAGCACACTAGGCCTCTGTGCTGGGCTAGCTGGAAGTGCTAAGGTATGAGCACCTCCAGGAGCAGCCCTTGACTAGTGATAAGTGGGACATGGTGAATTTATACCCTGGCTTCCCCGCCCCTCAGCTGCTGCGTGTATCCCACACTGCCTCCTAGCATTTCCTATTGGGATTGAGCTCCAGCTGCCCATAGTGGCAACTTTCTTGATAAATTGGCATCCTTCCTGTCCATATCTCACTGCTTCAATGCTTTGCTGGTGTTTTCTGACATCGTCTCCCAAATAAAGTACTTACAGTCAAATCCTTTCCTTAGGGTCTATTTGTGGGGGAATCCAAGCTAAGATAACTAGCCAGTAGAGTTGCCCAGCCATCACCTTCCCCTCTTCACCCCCTCAACATGTTCATCACCAGTGCTGATGCTCACTAGGTTTCCATTGCAGTCATAGGCCAGAGGAAGCGTGTTGTATGTGAGAGTGTGGTCCTAAGAGCCCCTAACTTGGACATGGAAACCTGCTTAGATAGAAACCAGAGTCTTGAAGGTATCCAGGGCAGGAACAGGGTCTTGTACCATGAAGTGAAGGCAACTTTGGATACTGCTAACATCACTACGCCCAGGAGCCACATACTCAGGAGGTTCCTGTTGGGTGAGCAGTGTTTGCTGATTGAGTCTATGAAGGAATCAGTAGACTCACATTCATATTCTTTCTTAGCTCTGAAGCTTAATGGATGAAGCCATGTCTTCACCTCACCCCATTTTTATTTTTTAAACCACAGGTACCTTTTTGTAAAAAAATTATTTTAAATAAATTATTTTTATTGAATTTTATTTATTATTTTTAAAATTTGCTCTATGGCACATGTGCTCACCAGAGAAAGACAGGCAGACAGACAGACAGACAAAGTGTGAAAGCAAGTCATCAGGCCTGGAACTTGAACTGCATTCAGCCATGTGGGAGTCTAGCACCTCAACCATCATGGCACCTGCTGGCCCCTACAGGTGCCTTTTTCTTGAAAGAGGTTTTTGCTATAGGGCATGTGCACTTACCAGAGAGCCAGAGAGAGATAGAGAGACAGAAAGTGAGCAATCACCCCACAGGGGGCATGGCCGTGCTGCAATCCCTCTCCTCCATTCTCCTCTTGGGATTTTGGGCATGCACACACACATACACACACACACACACACACACACACCCGGCATGAATTTTAAGCCACCAGGTATGGGACTCAAACCGTGATCGACTACATGGCAGTCTAGCGATGTAACCATTACACCATCTGCTGACCCCCACGGGTACCTTTGATTGGAGCCACCAAACTTGGTTATAGTTGTGGGCCTTGCCTTTATGGAGAGATCTCAAGACAGGAAGGCTTCTTCGTAGGTATCTGAAATTTCTTCCATTAGAGTTTTATTTATTTGTCTATAAATTTACCACTGACTGGATTATATTTACTATTCTAATAAAGAAAACAATACTTGAGTCTTATCAGTCATTTGTCTCATTGAGAATGAGATTGAACACCAAAAGAAGATAAATGTACTTTTTTTCCTGAGACTAACAGTACAACCAAGTCACGAGTAAAAACTCTTTAATTGGTAATGTTCTGACAGTGTTGTTTTTTTTTTTTTTTTTTTCTTTTTTTAGAGGTTTTTGCTACAGGGCGTGTACGCTCACCAGAAAGACAGAGAGAGACAGAGAGACAGAAAGCGAGAAATCACCCCCTAGGGGGAATGGCCACGCTGCAATCCCTTCTCCTCCATTCTCTTCTCAGGATCTTGGGCATGCACTCACATGCACCCGGCGTGAATTTAAGCCACCGGGTCCGGGACTCGAACCGCAGTCGACTCCATGGGAGTCCAGTGACATATCCGTTATGCTAATTGCTGGTCCCTTGTTTTGTGTTTTTACTGCAAATGTTCAATATTCTATGTTGGGGGTTAAGTAGCTTTTGTGGGCTAACCTGGAAACCTTATCATCAGGTGTAAGGCTAATTTTATGGTGTCTTGCCAGTTCCTGGCAGTTGCATTTCTTTAAAAAGATGTTTGTCATAGGGTATTTTCACTTGCCATAGAGAGCTGGAGAGAGACAGAAAGAAAGTGAAAAATTACCCCATGGTCATGCCACAATTCCTTCTCCTCCATTCTCCTCTCGGGATTTTGGTCATGCATGTACACACGCCTGGCATGGGCCCAAGTTGCTGGGTCTGGGACTAGAAATGTGGAGTTGGTCATATGGGATCTGACTGCCTTAACCTCCATGCCACCTGCTGGACCCCTGGTGGTTGACTTTAAAACAAACCTTTGAACAAACCAGAGTATGAATATATGAACCCATTCAGATGCAAAGGGGGCATTTGTGATGCTGCTCAAGATGCTCCAAGGAAATAAGACTAGTGAATCTGTTGGTGATGACGATGACAATGAGTATGATAAAGATAAAGACAATGACGGTGGTGACAACAGTGATGACAATGATGTTGTGATGATGGTGCCAATGATGCTGATGATGATGATGACATGATGAGAGACATGATTTACTGAGCGCCCATCTTGTGCCAGGTGTGGTGCCAATCACTTTACTTAGATTCCCTCCTTTAATCATTACATCTACCCCATGTGATAGGTCTATTTTTAAATCCCCTTTTACATAGAGAGAAACTGAGGTTTAGAATTAAGTTGCTCAAGGTCACAAAGCTAGCCAAGTTAGGTAGAGCTAAAGTTTGAACCTAGGACTAACTGAGTCAAAGTTTGTATTCCTAACCACACTCACAGGGGGCCCGGTGCCCAGTGTGAGCCTGGCACTGTCTCCATGCCAGTGGTTGGGAAGGGGCTCACAGGCATTAGGAAAAAGGGAAAATGTGAACTCCAGTCCTTTGTACTTCAGAAATCTGCACCCCTTCCTTCCAGTGACCCCTTAGAGGGTCTATTTCTGGCACACTGGTCTCTGGAAAATGTCCTCCTAATGACATAGGATTATAAACAGTCCTTTTCCCAGAACAAAAATTTAACCTTTGTATCTCAATCTAATTAGAAGTATTTTCTCTTCCAGAAGCAGGTTTTTTTTTTTCCTTTTCTTTGTTCCAAACTTAAGAGGTTTTGTTGTTGTCGTTGTTGCCAAAAATAAAACTTCTAAAAACCACAGTTGATTAAGATAGACTCTGGCCTAAGACCTTAAATGTGACTTTTGCTCCTGCAGGAGGTGATCATTCTGGCACCAGCACTGAAGGTGTTTGGAGTTCTGGGTGTGGAACACAGAGACAGACACTTGCTGACTCTCACAGTCTGCTTTGCACCTGAATGTCCCTGCCACCTACCACAAGTCTTTCTGGCTTCCACCTGTGATACTGCTGTAGCCTCTCACCTGCCACAGAGCTCCACTAAGACTTTCTTGTCTGTCAGGGGCAGCCTTCTCTGGAAAAGAAATATTTGTTCTCCACCTTGGAGAGGTTCTTACACTAACATCGCCCCTATAGCTGCCTGGAAACTAATGTTCTCCCTTTAGAGACTTACTCTTTCGCCTATATGAGAAATGTAGGCCTTGAAATAGTCCTGTTAAAACAGGTGACCCTAAGAGAATGTGGATTTGGTTAATACCTTGGGAACTTAGCATGGCGAGACAGCTACAGGCCTACGGGGATAGTGGCACCAGGGCAGAAGGAATACTGGGAAAGGTATGTCTGGCACAAAGTAGGTGCCCAGATGGTGTTTGAAAGAAGGAACAAATGGACAGACACAAGTCCAGTTCCCTACTTCAGCTCTGTATTCAGGCCTTTGAGGGTCCAAGGGCTGCCATAGATGCTTGTGTGCACAGACTAAAGGTAGGTGGGAGTATGAAATAATAAATGGAAAGACATCTATCATTCTCTCCCAGGGTAAGAAAAGAGGTGGAGCAGTCTTCCAGATCCTTCTGTGCTCTGATAGAACCCAGGGAAGGCTTGGAAGGCCAGGTATGTGATCTGCAGGCTTCCTCCCTCCAATTCTGCTTGATTGCCTACACCTGCCCACCCTTCAGGGCCGACAGCAAGTCCTCCTCCCACAACTCCTGGAAGGCTAGCTTTGACTCCTTCCTGAGGGCACCATCACTTGAGGGAAGCTGAATGAGAGTAGGGCAGGACCCCATGTTATAGAAGATGAAACTGAGTTCCAGGGTATAAATACTTTTCTTTTAGTCATGAAAAGCTCATCTGTGTCTTTCCTTTTTTACTTTTATTTAAATGACTATTAGGTATCACCAACTCAAGGTGATATTTCTTCTCTTTCATCAAGATTCCCACCCATCAAACTGTTTTTGACAATTTGATGATTGATTCAAACTCTCATACAGACTTTGGTGTTAAGTGCTGGTTGCAGTAGAGATGTTCTAATCCCTGTGGGTTGACTCCACTGACTCTACAGCCAGGACGTGTGACTCAAGTGCTCCTCAACATCCCTTGAATTTTAAACTGAAGGCAGTGGGTAAGGCCATGTGCTTTTGAGGAAGGAGCATAGGTCTGGGAGTCAGTGTATTCTATGATGTGTGAACTTGAGTAAATCATTTGACTTTGAGCCTCAGCTTCCTGCTTTGCAAAACCAGAGGGGTGAACTGGGCTCATGATTTTAAGACTCATTCAGGCAGAGAGGTCTTGGTGGTCTCACTGGGCCTTGAGAACTTCATCTCTCCTGCTGAGATACAACATTTTCATCTTACACTCCTATCAGAAAAAAAAAAAAAAACATTTTGAACATCCCCTCAACACACACACACATACATGCATACACATGTGCACACACATATTATTGGATTAATAGACTATATATGTCTTTATTTATTACATGCATTATAAATTATAAAAATAGGAATAAAAAGTGTGAGGTGATACAATGAACAAAAATAGATTTTACGGTTGATCCAGCAGGTGACGTGGTGGTTAAGGCACTGGACTCTCACATAGCCAACTGCAGTTTGAGTCCCGGACACAGCAGCTTAAAAATCATGCCAGGTGCATGTGAGTGCATGCCCAAAATCCTGAGAGGAGAATGGAGGAGAAGGAATTATGATGTGGGCCTCTGTTTCCCTGTGTCTTTCCAGCAAGCACAAATACCTTATGAAAAAAAAATGTTTAAAAAAATACCTTAAAACATAAGTAATAAGTTTTATGGTCCCTCTCTCAAGGAAGACCCTGGAGCACCCTGGTGTTGATGGCCATTTTATGATGTTTGGTCCCACCTCTTTCATTTCACGAATATCAGCTTAGAGCTTATCTTCTCATTCTGTCCTCTGGCAGAACTTACCTGCCCTCACCCTCAAGAAGGTTAGTCCCAGTTGTAATCTGCATGGCCACCACTGTTAGCAAATTAAGTAGTGTGTCAGGGAACTCATTTCCATAGCATATATGGATAGTCATATTCTTTTTGAAGGGCTGTGTAGATCTCTGAATGTAAAAGGCAATCGACCATAAGGTGGGTGACTGTTTTGTGTATTCTTCATATTTTAACAAATTTGGGAATACATTCATGTGGTAATTATGTTCATAACCTTAGTAAAAAAGGCCCTGTGCTGATGTTTAAAGCTCAGAAAATTTAATCACTGGGGCAAGTAATTGACAATTATTACACCCTGTAGGGAGAGAAAACCCATTTTTCACCCAGTTGGAATTATTTCTTAGATATTTAGTGCATCTTAGGTTGTGAATGGTGAAACCACATCCACATTGTATTAAAGGATGAAAATTAGGTTTTTCTCATTTGGTTCATAGTGAGTGTCTGGTGATTTTTATGCAGAAGCAGGTCAGACATAGAGGGTTAGGTTTAAGTACTGGATTGAATGTAGAAAATAGACTCCTAATAAGGTACAGAGGGGAGGGGGCAGGCTTCGCAGCAGCAGCCTCTGGGAAGTCAGCCTTGCAAGAGGGAGAGACATGGTGGCAAGTGAGGAAATGCTGGGAGGGCCAACGGGAGTTGAGGGAGTTTGGGATGTTGACAATTTTGGTCTTTTCTGTGAAGAAAGAAGATCACCACTAAGAAGAATGTCGGCTGACCCACTGTCTGTGCTCTGGCCTTTAGATGACGGCTTCCTAACTGGACTGTACATTAGAGTTACCTGGAGAATTTTTTAAAACTCCAGTGCCAGACAGCATCCCAGAACAATGAAAACAGAGTCATAGGAGCAGGGCCAGGCATTAGTATTTTCAAAACTCCCAGACAATCTCAGTGCACAGATGAGTTTGAGACTCATTGATAGACCAACACTTCTTAGACTGCAGTGTGCACACAGTCACTTGGGATCTTACTGAAAAGCAGATTCTGATTCAGTGGGTCTGGGCTGTGGCCTGAGATTCTGCTTTTCTAGCAAGTTCCTGGTGCTATTGGGCTGCTCTGAGAATCCCTCTTTGAGTAACAAGGACATAGACAACCCCATCTAGGCCAGAAATAATTGATAGTTGCATACATGCTCTATAAAAACAAAGATGTTTTTTATTTTGAAGAAACTTTTTTTTTTTGGAGAGGTTTTTGCTATAGGGCACGTGCACTCACCAAAAAGACAGAGAGAGAAACAGAGAGACAGAAAGTGAGAAATCCCCCCCCATGGGGGATGGCCATGCTGCAATCCCTTCTCCTCCATTCTCCTCTTGGGATCTTGGGCACGCACACACATGCACCCGGTAAGCCACTGGGTCCGGTACTTGAACCACTAGTCCTGGTAGACTACATGGGAGTCCAGCAACATAGCCATAATGCCAACTGCTGGTCCCAAGAAACTTATTTTGATAGAAAAATCTAGACAAAACTTATTTTGGTGGGAAGAGAGCAGGTCACATCTGCAACCTGTTTTGTATGAAAGAGATTCATTCCCAGGAGTAGGGCTGAGACCTTGGCTCTTCCTGAAAACACACACTGGGACAGAGGCCTGGGGAAGAGCTTTCATAGACCTCACCAGAGTCTCATGATCCTGAGGGTGGAATCTGCCATGTGGTCCAGATCTCTGAGGTCGGTTCCCCTAAAGCAGAGCATACCTTCCCATTGACCTCACTTTAGGTAATCTCAGGGGCCAAACAGGACCCTCAAGCAGCAATGACCCCTGGTTTCAGTTGCCATAAGATAAACCCTCCCTACCTCCCCACCTCTCCACCTCCCCACCATACCGAGGTACCCATTCCTGAAGCATTTGTTCTGGGGTGCCTGGAACTAGAAACCAGGAGCCTACTGGCTGCCTTTATAATTGTTTCTATGGTGCAAATTCTTTCAATTCACAAACCAAAATCAAACTTCTGTCTAGAAGGTGATGTGCATCTCTGAGAGGGGCTCCCAGCATGCCTCAGGGCTCTTGTGTAAATTCCTGGCTCAGAAACCAGACTTGGCCTGAGGTGTTTTCAGGGACTGTGTTCTACATCAGCACGGGGTTCTTAGCCACATTCTGCGCTTCTTTCCATTTGATTTGATTTGACACAGGGCCTTCACGGGTACAGAGTGGCATCAGGATAACCTGCAGTGGGGCATAAGGAGTGAGGGTATTTATTTGTGAGTGTGTGTGTGTGTGTGTATGTGTTCACTTGTGCACCTGACTTAGACAATATTAAATACCACAACCAGGAAATCCAAGCTGGGCTTTAGAATCTGGAGAGTAGTCTAAATTGTCTGGGTGGTAAGTGTTTTGCTTTTTAAATTAAGCCATAAATGTTGTTCTGGGGTGCCTGGAACTAGAAACCAGGAGCCTACTGGCTGCCTTTATAATTGTTTCTATGGTGCAAATTCTTTCAATTCACAAACCAAAATCAAACTTCTGTCTAGAAGGTGATGTGGATCTCTGAGAGGGGCTCCCAGCATGCCTCAGGGCTCTTGTGTAAATTCCTGGCTCAGAAACCAGACTTGGCCTGAGGTGTTTTCAGGGACTGTGTTCTACATCAGCACGGGGTTCTTAGCCACATTCTGCGCTTCTTTCCATTTGATTTGATTTGACACAGGGCCTTCACGGGTACAGAGTGGCATCAGGATAACCTGCAGTGGGGCATAAGGAGTGAGGGTATTTATTTGTGAGTGTGTGTGTGTGTGTGTATGTGTTCACTTGTGCACCTGACTTAGACAATATTAAATACCACAACCAGGAAATCCAAGCTGGGCTTTAGAATCTGGAGAGTAGTCTAAATTGTCTGGGTGGTAAGTGTTTTGCTTTTTAAATTAAGCCATAAATGAGTCCTCACTATTAAAACATCAAAATGTACAGAAGCCTAAGGGCTGAAATAGCTGCTTTGTACAAAGTATGAAGAAGAGGCCCAAGAGGCAGGCATGGCCTATGTGGGCATCTGGGAGGCACAGGTGTGGGGCGGGTCAATGCCTGACCATGAGAGCTGGGCCCACCAGCATCACTCCTTGGAAGAAAGCAACCACTTTGATTCTGTTTTTCTGGGGGTTTCAGAGAAACACAGGATGCGTTCATTTGCATCCCACCCATGGGGCTCTTCATTGTCCACGAAGGGCATTCACATGTATTGTCTTGGAGTCTCTCGCCTCTAAAAGGTGGGCCTGTGAAAACAGGGTGAGGATGAGCATGCCAGGCTCAGGGGGGCTTAGATATTAGCTTAGGCACCAACTCATCCAGAAATGTTTCCTGAGTACCCACCATTCACCAGGTATGGTGCCAGGGATGAGGAAGGAGGCAGTGCCATGCTCTCTGAGAAATAAGTAAATGGGCAATCCAGCATGGGGTGACAGGGTCGGGACTGGTCAAGGTCCTGTGGGATCTCAGTGAGGGTGGAGGGAAGAGCTCAGAGGAAGTTACTTGGGCTGAGCCTCCAAAGCCTGATAGGTGAGCAGGAGTTGTCTGGGTGAAGGCAGAGGGCAGAGAGGGCTCCAGACTGAGTGGCAGACCGGGCCTCTGGTATAATTAGGTCTTTGTGAGAATTAGACCAGGGGTTTAGATAACACTTATGCGGTCCCACAGACCTCCAAGCCCAACTCCGAGTCCCACACATTTCCTCCCTGCCTCTCTATCTGCTCTGGGCCCTGAGGCTTTTTCTCAGTCTCTGTCTGGCGGGTGGAGAGGGGCTCACTGGCTATACTGGGGCCAGGATCTGGCAACTGGCCAAGGGCCAAGAGAGTATGGGTCTCCAGTGAGCTGCAAATCCAGATTTTTTACTTCCTGCCCGGCCACACTGCCATTGTTTACTACCTCCAACTCACACCCAGTAATAAATAGTGGGTGCAGGGGGAATGGATGGGAGACCATTTAAAACTTGTGTTTTGCAAAACCCACCCAAAACATTCCCTGTCACCTCTGAAGAAAGTCATGCCTCCTCCACTCTATTAGTCAGTGGCTCTTATGATGCTTCTTGATTTACAGAGGTTCCTGGTCCCCCCTCTGCCCATGCTAGTCAGTAGCTTGGCTGACTGGGGAGGATGGCCTCTAGCTTCTCTGCAGTCATTATCTGGCTTCTTGGCTTGTCCTCAGGGACAGAGACTTGCCCTGTGAACCTTCAATTCATGAGCTAGTTTTATTCTCAGAGCACTGCTGGGACTTCCAGTACTGGCCCTATATGCTCGCACCAGGTGTGCCTGCACTGCCCCAGCTGCTGGCCCTGAGATGGAGGCGATACCTGCTGGCAGGTTGCATGGGGGACGTGGTGCAGAGACAAAGGGGAAGGGCTTCTCTGGGAGGTAGAAGAGTGCATGACAGGGCAGAGTTCACGTTTCCTTCGCCTACGCACCTTTGGGGCCGGTACCATATCTGGGGGGACAGGGTAGAAGAAAATGCCTGTGTCAGTGGGCCTGTGACTCTCCAGGGAAGGGGCTGGGGTGCTCATGGGCCTATTTTCCAGAGCTGTTGTGAGGTTTGGTCAGGGCCTTCCTTCTCCTTTGTCCCGGAGATACTGCCTACTGCTCCCCTCCACTATATCCTGGCCTGACCTGCATCCTGTCTGACCCCAGTGACTTGGGGCCCCAACAGGGCACCTGAAGGCCTCCCTGTAACTCATGGATGCCTAGGTGCGCTCCCACCCATGTGATGTTCATTTCAGGAAGGCAAGCTGGGGATGGGTGAGTACCTGGGGGCAGGCCGAGAGGATGGAAACTCCTTCTAGCCCCTAGTAACAGAACCATAGCCACTTCAGGTTGCGCTCCTCAAGAACAGGAACTTCAGTGACAAGGGGCACAGAGGAGAACCCTAGTAGAGAGAAAAGAGTGAACAGTAGTTCATTCGTCTGCTGGAAAGGACCTGGCCTCCACTTCAAAAGCATCTTACGCTCAAGTGCTCTTTCTTGCATGCCGATGCAGGTGCACACACTTGTGGTGAAGGGGAGGCTGTGAGGATGCTCTCTTGCAATTAAGTGAAACGCAGGGAGAAGTGTGGCCCTCCCAGCTCCTGCAGGCGAAAGGGAGCCTGGGATTGGCCCTGAACTCGAATCCCAGCCTCATTGTACCCTTAAGGTCGTTATTTAAACTCCTTGTGGAATCAGTTCTCCCAGGAATGAAGCAGGCATACTTACAGGATAAGACCCCTCTGATGGGGTGTTCTGAGGTTAAATGAGTTAACGCTTGGGAAGTTCCCTGCAGAGGGTCTGCCTCATGGTAAGCACTCAGTGGGAGGTGATGGAACCTGTGAGAGGCATCCAGCCCAGCAAGGTCTCTACCTCACACTCTGAGCAGAAAGTTCTGGAGGAGGTAGCAGGCCTCAGGCAGAGCCAGGCAGGGAGGGAAGTGAGAGTTCACAGGCAATGAGCTGAAGGTACGTGTGTGGAGGGGTTAGAGGAGGCATCTAAAAGTTTGCCTTCTTTCTCTTGGGAAGGGCTTGAACGGCCAGGGAGGGAGGGAAGCCACCATTTCTGGAAGGGTAGACAGATGGCACTATGAGAAAGCAGTCTCAGCTGGACTGAGTCTAGGAATTCTACAGGAAGCCCAGAGGTGGCACAGAATGTGTCTTGGTGTTCTCTGCTGAGTTACCATTCATCATCAGAATCCATCATGGATCGGCGTTCATGTGTGCCTCCTCTGACTGTGGCTGCTGTTGCTGTCCTTGTCCTCAGCAGTTCCATCTCAGCTTCCCTCAGCCTTTTCTTGTCCCTCCACAAGAGTTCTTATAACAATGGGGGACAGGCTGAACCCTCCTTGAGGAAGTCTTAGGTTCTCAGAGCCTTCACAGGGCTATTTGCAAGTAGCCAGCGAAGATTCATCCTGCTGATGTTGATGCCTCTCCTGACCTAACTCTGTTGCCTTCTTGTCCTAGTAAATCTCTGGCCAAAGACGTGTGCCTCCACTAGACTAATCTCCATGAAAGCAGGGAATTTATCTGTTTCTTTTATGATGGCATCTCCAGTCCTCAGCAAAGTACAGGCATGCAGTGAGCCCTCAGCAAATTAACTGGTTGAACAAATGAATGAGTGAATGAGTGCATGTATGAATGAATGATGTATTGGAGGCTGAATCAGGGAGCACTCATCTTGTGAAGAACACTTCCTGAGGCCTTTCAGCTGGGCCAAGCTCTCTCAGTGTCTCTGGACATAGGCTGCCTCCCAACTCTGCCCAGAGGGGATTAGAAGCCAGCACGCTGAGTTACCTTGTGGTTTCCAGAGGGCACACTATCCATAGGGAGATAGGCTCTGGAGCCTTCTTTCAGAGGTACCTGCCAAGGGTATGGCCCATCAGTCATCCTCCCCAAAGTTGCTTGCACTGCATCTTTCCCCCTCTCCCCTCCTCCTTCTGCCTAAGAGAAACTTCTTGTTCTGTGCATTTGATATATTTTGATCACCTGGAAATACCATGGAGTCATTTGTTAAAGCTGCCTTCCTGTAGTGAGACTTGTTTATTTCCAACCCCATGGTGTGCTGGGCCACCTCTCTTTCTTGTTTGGGAGGTTGTGTTGGTGAATTTGGGAGTGAGGACAGCAGAATGAGAATGAGACTAAGGCTAGATGGCTGGGATAGGTGAGGTCAAGAATCTGAGTTGCCCAAGGCCTGCCCAGCAAAACTGAGGATTATTGAATTATTATTGAGCCCTACCAGACTTCAGGGCTGCACAGATCCCTGAGTTAGACATGGTGCCTGCCTTCTCCATGGTAACGAGGCTAAATATGGACGCGTTTCCATGGAGAGCCATATCGCAGCTGCAGCCCTGCTTCCTCCAGGAAGCTCACGCACTGGACTCCGTTAGCCCCTCGGGAGGTAGCCAAAGGTCTGCAGGAGGTACCGAGGCTATCAGGAAAGCCTGTCTCACCTTGGAGGATTTCTGTTTCCAACAAGTGTTCCATTTCCCCAACCCTAGACTCGTCAGAGTCTCCTTGGCCTCTTGGCAGCTAGATGTTAGGGGAGGTCACAGGTTGGACAGGTGAGATGATTGGGAAAGTGACGCTGAACCCAGTGGCCATTGATGCAAGCCATCCCATCTTCACATTGCTCCAGGGGGTGGGTTTTCTTGTTATTGGGAGGAAAGGGGATGCCATTTGTCGCAGGAAGATAGTGAGACAGCTGTAATGACACTTTTGCAAATGCTCTGTTCTTCAGTCAAACCTCCTTGGGGAAAAAATATTGCACTCAGTTTTTAAAATGCTTTCCAAAGATTCCTGTAACCTAACCATTATTCCACAATTATTGCTACAGAGTTTTATAAATCATTCCTTCCATATTCATAGATGATTCGAAATGCTACAAGGCTTTCTATTCTTCCTTAAAGGAAAGTCTTTACTGCTTATTTGAATTCCAACAAGTTCAATCTTTGCATGTCTTAACTGTCTAACATAGCAACATGGAGCAAAACTTTGTTTTTGTTGAAGGTTGAACGTGTAAGCTGAGTATTAGGCTTGAAAATACCCTGTTTAACCTCACTTGGCTATTTAGTGATGCTGTCATCTGTGTTTACGGCTTAATCTTCTGTTAGATTGGGGCTCTCTACGCACAGCTGATCGTATGAGTATATTCATATATACTGCATTAGAAACGATCTGTAACGTGTCTATACACAGAGGGAGAAGGGTTGTGCTCCCTGCTTAACGAAGATACAGAAAGTTTTCAGAGATATGGGCAGAGCTCTTAAAGCACTTACACATAGTCCCTTGTGGAATATTCACATCATGTGTTCTGTGTTGTAGGTCAAGTGGTATCAGAGCCGAATGATGGACGACCTGCAGTCCCAGAACCTCTCTATGGACATGACCGACTCTCCTCCTGCTTTGGCCAATAACAGACTGGAGAATGGCATGGCCCAGCTGATCACCACCGAGGCCTGGAACATCAACTCCACGGACCTGGTAAAGAAGGCCCTGGTGACTGTGCCGGCCCCTTCCATTCTGAACCCCCCTGCCGAGTCCCAGAGCGGCATGGCTCTGAAGGTGGCAGCCACTGTGCTGCAGCCCCTGTGCCTCGGGGAGAGCCCAGTGGTGATGCCCATTCACATGCAGGTGGAGGGGAGCTCTGCACCCGAGCTCAACCCTAATGGCAATGCCACCTACGTCATGACCGCACAGGGCCCTGTGCAGCTGCCCGTGGTACTGGAGCAGCACGTCTTTCAGCACCTCAACTCCCCTCTGGTCCTGCCACAGGAGGCTCCGTGCTCCTCCAGTGCCATCCACCACAACCTCTTCCAGGGAGGAGGCTCCGTGCTCCTCCAGTGCCATCCACAACAACCTCTTCCAGGAAGCAGAGGCCCCTGAGGCCCAACCCCAGCTCCTGGACCTGAGGATCCCCAGTCAGCCACAGGAGCCCACATTGCCATTTGAAGCTGTGCTCCAGAATCTGTTTCCCTCCCAGGGTGCTCTTGGCCCCCCACCCTGTCAGCCTCCTCCTGGCTATGCCCCTGTGCCCCCTCAGCCCTTTAACTCTCCCTTGTCCCCATTGGTTCCACCAGCCACCCTCTTAGTACCCTACCCTGTGATCGTCCCGTTGCCTGTGCCAGTCCCCATTCCCATCCCCATCCCAGTGCCTCAGAGCTCCGAATCCAAGTTCAGCCCCAGTTTCCCCAAGCCACCACCTTCCTTCAGCCTGCACTCCTTTAAAGGCACCCAGACCCCTCTGGAAAAGGATGAACTGAAACCCTTTGACCTCCTCCAGCCGAAGGACTACTTCCAGCTCAGCCGCCACACAGTCATCAAGATGGGGAGTGAGAATGAAGCCCTGGATCTCTCCATGAAGTCAGTGCCCTGGATCAAAGCTGGTGAAGTCAGCCCCCCAATTTTCCAGGAAGATGCAGCCTTGGACCTGTCACTGGCAGCCCACCGGAAATCGGAGCTTCCCCCAGAGACACTGTTTGACAGCAGTGGGTCAGCAGACAGCCCAGGTCATGCCGTGATGGAGAAACTTTCTGGTGGCATGGAAATGCCCTTTGCCCCTGCCACACCCCAGGAGGCCTCATCCATGATGGATAGCCACACCAGCAGCAGTAATGCCTCTGAGATGCTCAGCCAGCCCAGCCACCCCGGCAGTGAGGTCAAGGCTGAAAAGAACATTGAGATTGTGAGCGAGTCCCAGGCAGCCAAGGTCATCGTCTCCGTTGAAGACGCTGTGCCTACCATCTTCTGTGGCAAGATCAAAGGCCTCTCGGGAGTATCCACCAAAAACTTCTCCTTCAAAAGAGAAGACTCAGTGCTTCAGGGCTACGACATCAACAGCCAAGGAGAAGAATCCATGGGAAACCCAGAGCCCCTTAGGAAACCCGTCAAAAACCGGAGCATAAAGTTAAAGAAAGTGAACTCCCAAGAAATACACATGCTCCCCATCAAAAAACAACGGCTGGCCACCTTTTTTCCAAGGAAGTAAATCATGGCTTTTTAAAATTTTTATGATTATAATATGGGAAAAGGTGCATTGGTTTTATAAAAAGGCATTTAAAACAAATTATCTTTGTTAATTATTTGGGGAGTAGTTGGGAAGTGGAAAGAGGAATTGGCTCTAGAGCCCTGTAAGCTAGTATCATTTTCTTTTTTAATTTTTGACTTTTCACAAATGAATAAATAAGAGCAACCTATTTTTCAAGCAGATTGCACATTTTTTGCAGCTTTAATGGAATATTGGGTGAATCAGAGGGGTAAAAAAGCTATTTTCATTGCCACAAAGTGCTTTGATGATGTAATACCTAATAAAGGGTAGGATGAATATTTCACAATAAATGTTTGTTTGCACTAATTGGTTGCAGTATTCTGTCATTTATAAGATTTTCATTCCTTAACTGCCATGATTCAGCCAAAACACATGTTCGTGAAGAGCTACGAGTTATCTGTATTTACAGACTAAACTCTCCAGGCATATTGAGAAATATTGCCTTATGCCCCACCCATGAAAGAGGATTAGGAGTATGTATGACCTTGAGCAAGTCACTTCCCTTTCTAGGCTTCAGTTTTGTTTTTAAATGTGGCTAAGAGAGGAGGCAGTACCTGAGGCTTCAAGTACCTGAGGCTTCCAGTTCACATACTTCCTGGGTGTGTAGAATTCTGTCCCTGGTCCTTCCATAGACTAAAATAGACACATGTCTAGAAAAGAAACAGTAACCTGCTTCTTCTCTCACCCCAGAGCTGAGCTGGAAAGTGCCTTCTTTTCAAGGGCAATAAGAGCATTGTTCTTGATGATTGAAAATCTTGCAAAAGTATTCCTGCAGGCTACTCAGACAGAGAGGAAAATGAGTTGCCAGTGGATTAGGAGATGCCTCATGAAATTTCCCAGCCTTAGGTAAGGATCTTTGGGGGTGAGGCTGGGGAGGGAAGAGAAGGTCATTCCTTGTCATGTTAGCCCAGTGGTTCTCAAATGGGTAGGACTATGTGCCCCAGGGGACGCCTGACAATGCCTGCAGACACTATGGGTTGTCAAAAACTTGGAGAGAGGGGATGCTACTGGCATCTACTGGGTGCTGTCCATGGATGCTGTCAAATACCCTACAATGCACATGACCTTGTACGGAGGCTGAGAAGCCCCAGGGTAAGCCAGTTCTTGATGGACAGAAGTGTCACACCTGGAAGGAGACAACAGCGTGCTGCTCTTCCCTGACAGCATAAAGCCACCCACACAAATGAGAAACTGTGAGTGTACGTTTAAAATAAACCTGCCACGTGGCACATCACACTTGTGTCTGAAACTGTGCTGGCGAGAGACTGATTATTACATGCCTGCTTTTAAACTTAAAGCTCTTTCTTTCACTTCTTGCAATTAGTATGTATCCAGCTGTTACTGTGAACATGAGCAGGAGGAAAAGCAGTTGCGAGGCTGTTCTTTTATTACCAAGCCCTTTGTGTATAGAGTTATAGTTTTAGCTGGTTCTGTATCAATACACGCAGAGTGGTTTTTCTTTCTCTTGCTCTTTTCCTGGGTTGTTAAAATTTCTTTTTCATAGTGTAACCCAATACCTGTTTCTTATCAGGCTAGTCTCAGGCCACAGCATCCACCCAGACTCCAGCCTTTCAGCTTCTCCATGGCACAGCCTTTCCATTTTTTACCCAATATGGGCTTCCGGCCATGTCTCCTGAGCATGGCACGTGCATTCTAGTTTCCAATAAAACACAAATGCACCTAGGGGCTGGCGTTTCCCATTTGCCTGATGGCTCCTCTTCCCATGCTCACAGCTGCTTCTGCAGCCCTGGACAGGCTTCCTGCACCAGCCTGTCGGCCCATGAGGCTGCTAGCCTGCTTCGGCAGAACAAAACTCACAGCCTGCCCTTTAAAAGCAAGTGCTAGAAGCTGAATGGCATACAGGTAGTGAGGAAGGCAACTGTAGCCTGCAATTCACTTACAAACCTTAAGTCGCAATTTCTCTTTGTTGTATCTGGGATGCCCTTTCCTCTTCAGATGGTGGCTCTAGTTGGGTGAGAAAGGCTGGCTTCCCAGCCAACCCCCAGTCCCAGGATGAATTCCTGGAGCAGGCCCCTCACCCAGCCAGCCATGCCCACTTAAATTCTTTGCCATTCATCTGGGGCCTTTGAGGGAGAGGCTAGTTTTTGGGGACTGACTATAGCAATGGGAGATATGCCCATTGAGATCTGTGGAGGCTTCACACATTGTTGAATGGGGACCAGGTTGCATTACTGGGGCAGCAACACCCTCTGCCTGGCCCACTTCATAGACTTTCGTGAAAATTGGAATCCAGTCCACTTAGCTACAGACAGGCCAGGGAATAAGGAGAAGGGAAAGTGCCTATTGCTGTGGACAGAGTGAGCATGGAGTGCCCTGGAGGCTCAGTTCCATGCCCTTTCCCCTTAGAAGTTGGCAGCCTTTCACACATACCCTTAGGAACTATCACTGGAACTGTGGTCCCTGGTCTAAGGCATGTGATCCCATGGTGAGTCACATGGTGGTGGTGCACACACTCATGCGCCATCTTTTTTCTGTTTGATTTGGCCAACTCCTCACCCCTCATACCATCTCCAGTTGATTTGCTATAGGTGTTGGATGCAGTGTTTGCATTGAGCTTTTTCTCATGACTTAATTTTCTGTCTCTTCTCAAGATGTTTGTGCCAATCTGCCTAAAGATCAGCCTTTCAGGGTCTTTTAGGAAATGTGGTTATTCCCAGGAATGTTGAAATTTGCTCATACATCTCAAAATTGGCTTTAGTTGACTTCAGTTTAGAAAAGATTTAAAAAAAATGTACAAGTCTTGAAGATCCATAGTTGATGGAAGGGATCCTTCTGGTATAGTGAAAACTAGTTTTCTAGAGAGAGGAAAAAGAAAGATTTAAAGAGAATACAGTTCCTGTTCAGGTCAAGGAAATTCAAAGAAAGATTTAAAGAGAATACAGTTCCTGTCCTGGTCAAGGAAAATATTAACAAAGAATAAAAAATTCTAAAGTGAGGACAAAGATTTGTTTAGAAACAAAACTCACACTTTTAGCATGGAAACAAAAATGTCTGTAATGGTCAAAACTTCAAATAAAAAGAAACATGGAAAGAGAGGAGAGAAGAGGGAGGGGAAGAGAGAGAGAGAGAGAAGGTAACCAATTACTGAGAGAGTATTTCATATACTCATTATCTTCATAAATAACATAATTAATAAAACAGAGCAGGAAAGGATTTAGATTCCATTTTACAAGTGAGGAAATTGAGGCTCAGAAGCATTTTCTGCTTTCAATTTTAAACATCAAGAACTCAAAAAAATATGTACTTTGTGATATTCTTCAATAGTGAGTCTGAATCCCAGTGAACCCACAGGAATTGGGGCCAAACCCCAGTATGAATTAGTGAAGAGTCTGAATTACAGATTGTTTTCAATTATTTTCAAGACTGTCCCAGTTAACTGGAGTGCCCAGAGCACTTGGCACAATCATAAAGGGGAGATTTCAAGCTGAAGGGTGGGGATGTCAAGCCTCTAAAAGCCACACTCAAAAGCTGCTAAGCTGAAAACTTTTAACAGCAGGGAAAAAAGCATTAGAGGTCATTCTGGCAGACTTTACTCCTCATGAAATAAAAAAGGCAGTTTTCCACCATGGCTCACTACCACCAGGTCAAATAACTGACCTCCCACCTCAGTGAGACAAAATAGGGTAGAGCTGAGGTCCATAGGGTACCATTTTAATAAACCGATGATTTGTTTTAATTAACACATTAGTTCATTTTATAGGAAGTAGTATATGTGAGTGCATGAATTAGTTCCAAAATATTGCAAACAACCCACCTGCAACTGTTAGTAGACCAGAGGATTTCCAAGGAAAGTGAGATTTTAGCTCCACCCTGCCGAGACTGTGAACAAGTCCAAGTTCAAGGAGATGAACTGTTGAGCTTTACTGTATTAACTCAACTGATACGTTATTGTCTGTCTGATTGTATTCTACACTCAGATAAAACTGTAGACTCACTCCGCTGATAAAGATGACAAAGGTCACCTAGAAACAGACCTCCCCTACTAAGCCATTTTTTAAGCAGGGTCTAGTAAGTCAGAGAATTAGTAGGAATGTAATGAAGCCTTATTACATTAGTAGCACCATGCTATGGGTTCCGAAGGGAATTGGGAATATGGTTTTATTTATGGTGGTTTCAAATAAGGAACTTGAAGATTTTCTTCCATGCAGAAATGTTCATTAGGATATATTTCAAGCCACATTAGAAAAGACCACAACGAACAGACTGAATTCTTTGAAAACAGGAACTGAATTTTCTTTTTTTCATTCTCAAGGTTTCTTGACCTCAGTCCTATCGACATTTGGGGCTGGATGATTCTTTATTGTGGGGAACTGTCCTATGAATTGTAGGATGGTTAGTAGTGTCTGGGGGGCCTTCCCAGAAGATGACAAAACTATCTCCAGACCTTAAGTGTCCTCTGGGGGACAAAGTCCACCCTGATCCAGAACCACTGCTTCATCTTTAGGGCCTAACATATGACCCACAGCAGAGGCTCAAAAAGTTTTTGAGGAGGGGCTGGCAGGTGGCATGGTGGTTAAGGGCGCTGGACTCCCACATGGCCAACTGCAGTTCAAGTCTTAGACCTGACGACTTGGTTTCTCACTTTCTCTTTCTCTGTCTCTCTCCTCTGTCTCCTCTCACTCTGTCCCTCCCTGGTCAAATTTAAATAAATAAATATATATATATATATTAAATAAATAAATATAAATTAAATAAAATAATTCTAAAAAAGAAAAAAAATGCCCTTGAGGAATGAACGCAAACAAGAAATAATCAGGAAGAGGGCTCTGTAGCTGTGGTCTCTGACCCTCCGCTTATAGTTTCTAGTTCACTCCCATGAGGTTGATATGACCAGGAAACTATTTCTTGGTTCCACCATTCACCCATCCAAAAGACTGTCATTCATACAGCGTGAATGAAGCATCTCCCTTGTAAACAGAGTATAGCAGGACAACCCCACCTCGCCAAAAGGGGAGGCACTCCACCAGTCCTGGTGGGATGCCCCATCATTTTACCAACACCATCCTTCAGAAGTCACCCCACAACTGTTTGCTGGTCTTCTTTCCAGGGGAAGCTTGACCTGGGAATTTATAAACATTGCCAGGAAGTTGTTTGGCTTTATTTCCCCTTATTATTATTATTTTTACTTAAATCCTTTTTGCTGTGATGGAGCCCCATGTTTTGTTTATCTTTAGTGGAAGCAAGAGCCAAATTTTGTTTTAGTAGTTCCCAACTTAAGGACCAGATCTTTTTGCAGTCTTCTACCTTCAGACTTGAGTCCTGGCTCCTCTCACTTTCTCTGGATTCCTACCTTATAATGCTTTCATCTTCTAGGTTGCTCTTTCTCCAGTATCTACTTTGTAGAGTCAAAAACTCCAAGTAGGTGATAAAGATGTTCTAAAATTGATTGTGGTGATGGTTGTACAACTCTGTGAATATGCTTTTATAAACTTTGAATTGTACACTTTAAAATGGGTGAATTGTATGGTATGTGAATGATATCTCAATAAAGCTATATTTTAAAAAATAATAAATAGTAGGCAGAAATCAGGAACTGACTATGGGTTTCTCCAAAGCCTCCTAGAACTGAATATTTACTTCCTATCTTTGATAAGTTATATCCCTGTTAATATATCCCCACTTCCCACTGGGCCCACCATTTTTGATCGACTCTGTATCTGGTAACATATCCTCACTTCCTGCTGCATCCCATCTATCTGACTTTCTCATATTTTTCTTTACTTTCTCATCTTTGCTTGGAACATCATTCTCAGTGTCTCATTTCTTAGACTCTAGAATCCCCTCCCTTTGTGATTTGCTCTGAATAGGCCTTCCCAGGCCTTCAGCTTGGTCCTCACTATTTCTGTGCCTGGGTTCAATCTATATTTGTCTATGGGCCTCTTAATTCAAATTAAAAAATCTCATGAAGAAGAGTAGTGTATGAAGAAAGTCGTGAAATTATACCTGCTCTTATCCAGAGTCCCACCCGTCTGCTCCCTCATCCTGCAGGGCCTGCAAGCATGGTTGAGAAAAGCTACTACGTCGTGAGGGCACTGTCCCATCCTCTCAGCACCTTCTCCATCAGGGCCCTGGACACCAGGGCAATGTGCCTCCTACTATTTGGTTTTATATCTTACCCAGCAATAGAGGGGACATTTAGGGCACATGTAATCTAGTGACCTGTGGACTCAGAATTAGGAGACCAAGTTTCAAACCATCATTTTCTCCCCGTCAGGGGGAGCTGGGGCTCAGAGTAACAGTCCAGTATCCAAGCACTGTCCCCCCAAAACACTCAGCCCTCCATTACAGGATGTCAGCAGGTGGCTGTTCCCAAGGTGACCTTTGAAATGACTTGAAATGTGCTCAGGAATTCAGTCTTTAGGGGGCCAGAGCCAGCTTACAGAGTTAACAGGTTTTTTTTGTTAGCAAGTGATGTTTTTTTAATGCAGCTTTATGATTTCAAGTACTGATGGAAACCAGCTAACAAGGTCTTGCCTGGCAGAAGTCCTTGGGGGAATCTTGTTAACATGGATAACATGATTTGTAAAGAGGATATCAACCGTTTGTGAGTGAATGGGTGCTCTGAAAGTACTTGACGGGGATGAGAACAGTCTATGTTCTTTGTGTGGCTGGGGAATGCACCTCGGTTTGCAGAGGGAAGGCTGCATAACGGCGGGCTCATTCTCTAAGCTCTGAAACCTTTTATTGCAACTGTTTTCAATGGGAATCTTTTCAAATGCATTATGCATCTTGACAAAGAAAATCTTACCTTGACTTGTGGTCACTGTTATGAGTATGGCCACTGGCCTGGGCTGGGATGTCATGATGCCCTCCAGGCCGTGAAGGGAGGGATGCTGCCTGTGTCTAGCAGGTATGGGCTCGCCTAGCCCCACACCCACTCCACACTAGTGCCTCTTTCTAGCTTCTTCTCCTTTTCTTCCTCCTCATCCTTCTTTGCATATTTATCTTTGTTTACTTGTTTTTGGCCTCTCTCCCAATCCTGTCCCTTCTCAGCGTGCATGACAGGAAGACATGCCTTGACAGCCATCACCGGCCAATTGGTTCTCATCCGTAAACTGACCCAGAACATGAAATGGTCCCATTACCCTGGTAAGTGCTTCTTCGCCACAGCCCCCTCTAAGGCCCAGCTCCAGTGCTACTGCTGGGAAGAGCCTCCCAGCTCCTTTCCTCCTCATGATTCCCTGCACGGGGTGGGCACACAGCCAGGGAAGGTGTCTTCCATTTTCTTTTATTGAGCAAGTCCTCATCTCTTGAGGGATAAGCTTCCCCAGGTCATGTATTAGGTTGTATTAGGTCGTCAGGAAAGTCATGACGTATTTTTCTATGCCAAAACTCATGTCATGACTTCCCGGGACACCAATAACTAGGACGTCTCCATGTTAGAAGTCAAGAAGGGCATTTCAGAATATCCCGTGACGCCGTGGTCACTGTTATGAGTATGGCCACTGGCCTGGGCTGGGATGTCATGATGCCCTCCAGGCCGTGAAGGGAGGGATGCTGCCTGTGTCTAGCAGGTATGGGCTCGCCTAGCCCCACACCCACTCCACACTAGTGCCTCTTTCTAGCTTCTTCTCCTTTTCTTCCTCCTCATCCTTCTTTGCATATTTATCTTTGTTTACTTGTTTTTGGCCTCTCTCCCAATCCTGTCCCTTCTCAGCGTCCATGACAGGAAGACATGCCTTGACAGCCATCACCGGCCAATTGGTTCTCATCCGTAAACTGACCCAGAACATGAAATGGTCCCATTACCCTGGTAAGTGCTTCTTCGCCACAGCCCCCTCTAAGGCCCAGCTCCAGTGCTACTGCTGGGAAGAGCCTCCCAGCTCCTTTCCTCCTCATGATTCCCTGCACGGGGTGGGCACACAGCCAGGGAAGGTGTCTTCCATTTTCTTTTATTGAGCAAGTCCTCATCTCTTGAGGGATAAGCTTCCCCAGGTCATGTATTAGGTTGTATTAGGTCGTCAGGAAAGTCATGACGTATTTTTCTATGCCAAAATGCATCCTGACTTTCCCAACACTCCAATAATAAGATTGATTACTGTGTCTTCAGTTTGGTTTGGTTTAGTTTGGTTTTTTAATGCCAGAGGTCATGTACACATTCATGTGAGCACGTGCGTGAGAGAAAGCACCCCCAATGGGGCCTCATAACATAGCAGTCCCGTTTCCTCTTAATCTCCATTTTCTCGAGATTCTGGGTACACTCAGGTATGCATGTCCAGTATGTTTTTTAAGCTTTCAGGTCCAGGACTGGAACCCTGGATGTCTGTGTGGGATCTGGCTTCCTCTAGCACAGTGCCGGACCTCCTGCACCATGGAGCCAGCTCTGATCTCAACTTTTAGTCCGTAAGTGCACAAGAGCTGGCAAAGCCTCAGCAATAGCTTACTGAATGGAAACCCAGAGTACTCTGCCTACTTTTGCATGTATCGCTTCTTGGCTACAGTGCCCCCCCCCCCCAGGCTTGGCCACTGTCAGGCCTTTCACTTAGGGTCTGTTTGGGATCCTGGTCAAAGCTGACTTATGCGAACACCAGATGAACACTGTGTTTTAGAAATTTCACCTACAGCCCACCTCTCCTCTTTTATTTATTCTTTAGACCCTTCGCTGTTGCCTCTGTGAAGGTTAAAATTGGTCAGAGCCCATTTGAGCAATCACATGCTTCCAAATTACTGAAGTTTCAATGAATGCTTTACTGCAACTTTTCTTTCTTTCCTTCTCCCTTTCTTCTTCCCTCTCTCCCTCTTTCTTTCCTTTTTTGAACTCCCAGATGTACTGTCTCTGCTTACATCTGGGAGGCACAATAATTTTACAAGTGACAACAATTTTACAAGTGACAATAATTACCACGTTTGTTTCTCAGGCCCCAACTTCCTGACCCCACAGAGATCAGAGGTGCTCGTTTATCCCTCTCTTCCTCTGCAGCTTCCCAGCACGTCTCTCTCCACATGCTCCTGTCTCTCTGCTCGCCTCTTCCTTTTGCCCTCCTCAGATCATGAGGCTAATGCTCCTCCTCTTCCTCCCCCTCCTCTATCTCTCCGTCATGGACTCTGTCCCAGGCCCACAGCTCTCATTCTGCGTGCTCTCCTGTGGCACCCTCATACATTCTTGTAGTTGTTTCCAAAATCTGTATTGTGTTTATTCTTCTCTGCCTCCAGTCCTGGCTTCTCTTTGTGTGTATCTCTGTCTCTGTGTGTGTCTCTCTAACCTGCCATCTTCATCCTCATCAGCCTAAACAATAACTCATCATCTCCCTTCCTCACTCCTCCCCTGGATCCAAGGTGCCATCTCTGCTGCAGCCCTTATTCTGGCTCTCCAGGCATGAAATGTGGAGCTATTCTGCTCACACTGCAAACCTTAGTCCTCCGATTCTCCATCTCTCTATGGTACTGGGACGTGTGCCACGCATGTTTTCTAAGTCTCCAGGACTAGGACTCAAACCCTGGTAGGCCATGTCAGATCTGACTCCCTCTGCACGGTGCCCAAGCACTGTGCTACAGGGACAGCCCCACGCTGAGTGTTCTTGACCCAGCCCACATCATCTTAGGCTCTTAAAATGGCCTCAGAACTGGGTCAGGGCCATGCCTCTATTTCTAGTCCCCCTGAACCTCCCCATATACTGCCTCAGGAATACTTTTGGTAGTAGGCGGGTCTTTCCATGTCGTTCTGCCGCATGAAAAGCATGGGGGATAGCCTCCAACCACCTGTGGCCTCACATGTCAGAAGGCTCTGGGCCTGGAACTCCTCCCTTCACCCCTGAGCCTAGCCCAGGGATGCAGAAGGACTAGCAGTTCCTAATGTGACCTTGGTGGCTCCACACTTGAGTCCCCTCTTCTCGACATTCCCTCCCCACCTTCTTACTCTGGTTAGTCCTTCAAATTTTAGCTCAAAACAACACCTTCTCCAGAAAGTTTTCTATGACTGCTGCAGTGCAAGCAAAGAGCCCCCCTTCTGCCCTCTCATAGCAACGTGTGCACACATATGTCATCTCATCTATCTCATTCAATTGAAAGTATACCTCCATCGGGGCCAGTAGGTGGCCTTGTGGTTAGGGCGCTGGACACTCCTACATGGCTGACTGCGGTTCAAGTCCTGGACCTGGTGGCTTGCTTTCTCATGTTCCCTCTCTCTCTCTGTGTCTCTCTCTAGTCAAATTAAAAATAAGTGAATGAATACATGAAATTAAATTTAAAAAAAGAAAGTATGTCTCCATCTACCCCACTGTACTATAAAGTCTTCTATGATCAAGGTCATGGTTATTGTATCTCATGCACCCAGCATGGTGCTTGGCATATAGGGGGCCCTCAGTAAATGCATGTAGAGTGGACTGAACTCACAGGGAAAGTAAAAGTATGCTCTCTCTTATCCAAAGCAACATAGCACATGGAAACCCAACATATAAAATAGAAATATGTCAGGCCAGGCCTATGGCTTAGTGGTTAAGGAAGCTGAATCCCATGGCCAACTGCGTGGTTCGAATCCAACCCCTGGTATCTTGAAAAAACACACCAGGTCTGTGTGAAGGCATGCCTGAAATCTTGACAGGATGGAGAAATGGAGAAGGAATTGCAGTGTGATTACACCCTACTGGGGGTGGTTTCTCCCGCTCCTTCTCTCCTTCTCTCTCTCTCTCTCTCTCTCTCTCTGTCTCTCTCTGGCAAGCACACATGCCTTCTGGCAATTTTTTTTAAATGCACAAATATCTAGAATCTGTAATTCATTTAGCAAAAATTTAAAAAAATGCACTACTTGATTCTTTTAAATCATATGGTTCACTGCGCTTTCAAAAGACATTTGTGGGACATTGTTGATGTAAACATGAATAGTATCTCCAACTGGACTGGTGAGAAATGTATTCCTGTTGGAACACTCACTTTACAGGCTAAGTGATGTATGTGATTAAATGTATAAAAGAAATTAAAATAAAATAAAATATTTTAAAAAGAAATATACATAGAGCACAAAGCAAGCAATTGTCAAAATCTAATCTCTAGCATTCACCTTCTCAGAGTCTGTGGATTTATTTATAGAGACTATGCATGGATTACTGAACGAATAATGAGAATATTTTAAATCTTTCAACTGGCTGAACATTTAAATCCTCCTGTAGATCCAGGCATCCCTCTATCTTTTTTTTTTTTTTTTTTTTTGCTACAGGGCGTGTGCACTCGCCAGACAGACAGAGAGAGACAGAGAGACAGAAAGCGAGAAATCACCCCCCAGGGGGGATGGCCACACCACAATCCCTTCTCCTCCATTCTCCTCTCAGGATCTTGGGCACGCACGCACACGTGCCCAGCATGAGTTTTAAGCCACCGGGTCCGGGACGCGAACCATGGTCGACTACGTGGGAGTCCAGCAACATAGCCATTACGCTAACTGCTGGTTACCGGTATCCCTCTATCTTGAAAATATCCCAGCACAAGCTGTTTCTGCATCAGAACTAGAAGCAGTTTGTGTCACTGTACCTAGGTGAGGGGGTGACTAGGAACCCTCAGTAGAAGTTAAGAGTGATGGCTCTAGAGACACAGAGTCTGGATTTAATTCCTATCTTTTCTCCTTTCTAGCTGTGTGACTTTGGGTAAGTCACTTTCTGTTTCCATTTCCTTATCTGTAAAAGGGAAGTAACTGTCTACGAATACATGAGTTAGTGCTTTAGGGCACTGAAGTGAAAGTACTCAATAAATGAGCACACACTGAGTACTTAGTAAACTAGTTTGTATTATCTCTAGTTTACAGATAATAATAATAGAAAACAAGACAACCAGGGGTCACCAAAAGTCCTGATTTAAAAGAACTTTTAGTTGCAGTCAGAAGATTTTTCGATTCCACTTCATTCCACAAAGAGAGGTTTCTAGCCGGACACTTCCGTACCTTCCTCCAGACTACCGAGAAGTGAGCCAACCTAAATGGCATTTTGCTTTCCTTCGTTTTGGCCTGAGAGGGTGATCAATCAGTGGCCATCAGCAAGAAAGTGAACTAGTTAGCAAAGGAGAAAGAATTCCACAGGCATGATTGGCCATAGGACTGAGGAGGCACATGTGTGTGGGTATTTGGGGGGGGGGGCAGTTAGTCTTCTTTCTTTCTTTGGTGAGAAAGTGAGGAGGGGTACCCTTGACAGGGATTCACCATGTTGTGACCCCCCTCCAACTTTCCGGTCAGCCAGGATCACAGGTGCACCCACGGGCATGCCTGATATATTCAGGTAGACTGAGGATCTGACACCAGGGCCTCCTCTATGGCTCCAGCTTCACTCAGCAGTGCCCTACTGTCTTCACCCCTCAGCTGTGTTCTTCAGCCTCACTCTGGTTTGGAGACCTCATCCGTAAAAACCCCGACTCGGCTGTTTTTCTCATGGGGATTGATGAGATAACACATGTGCCTAGGACCTACGAGGAGGGGGCCCACATGGGCCACCATTCCCTTTCCTGCTTGTTGTGGTTAGGCCCCAGAAGGGAGGCCACTTCCTCAGAAGTAGCCTGTAGAGTTGAATCCCTGTCACCAAACTCTTCTTATAAGAATCTGATATCTTGGAGCAGGTAAACTGTTATTTGAATTAAGAATCTACCATTTGCTTTACAAGAGATAACAGTTTCCTTTTCGAATGAGTGCACTTTATGATCTAACATGTGGGCAACTTCTCAGGAACACATCTGCTAATCAATTGAGGACAACATGATATGAAATAACTACTTGTAAGGTGAGTGTAAAAGAGGAATCCTTTACTCATTTGACTTAAAAGCTGCTGACCTTCCCACCATGGGAAAAGGATTCATTGCAGCAGAAAAATTTTCAGAGTCAGACAGCCCCTACTGCTCCACCCACCTGCTAGAGAGAAACCACCCTTTGCCCACTTCATGTGAGCTGGCAGATAGCGCTCTCTGCTGGCAGAATTCGGAACAACCACAGAGCAGTGTCAGCGATCCTGAGGCTGGCGCCCTTGGGCCTCTGGAGGAAGCGACTCTGTGCCCATTTAGCACGTTTGCCCGTGGGTAGGGTCCAAGCTGACAATCCTGGAGGGGCCAAGTTTTCAGACAGGAGCCGCCGCGCCCTTCATGTATGGAAAACCCTATATTCTAGCAAACCCTGGGATGGAGGCTCACTGGTCTATGGCTTTGCAGCCTCCCTCAGAACTGAAATAAAAGCAGAAGGACCCACGCCTTGCAGGCCCTGCAGTGAAGCCATGACTTCCAGGTTTTCAGGACCAGCAGAAGAGAGCAGGAGAGGTTGGCGGGGATCTTGAGAGGAGGGAAGCTGGAGGAGGAAAGGCGTGTCCTCCGCATCACAGGCCCAGGCTGAAAGCCACTGCCCTCAAGTGGGGAGGGTGGGCGAGAGGCCCACCAGGTTCTGACTGGCTTTGGGCACTCAGTTGGGAACCAGGCCCCAACCTTGGCTGCACCCCGAGATCTCCAGGGGGGCTTCAGCCCAGAGATTCTCAGGCTCAGGGTATTCTGGACACTGGGGTTCAAGGTTCCAGGAAGTTCTCTCCAGGTAGCTGGGTGAAGAGCCACCGTTCTCTGCTCCCACCCCATCTGTCACAGGATCCCGATGTTGAGTTCTCCCACCAGCTGGGCGGATTTGCATTGCCCACCAGTCCCAAAATGGATCTACAATTGTTTTAGCCTAAAAAAGTTTCAAGCTTTGTGGCAGAAACAATGTTGTATGTGTTACCAAACATCTTTAATTTTCCTCTCCTGTTCTTGGCAAAACCACTCTGACCAGCTCTATTACATGTAAGCAGGATCATGAGCCTAGTCCTACTGATGGAATCTGAGTTGGAGTGCCACATGTCACCTCTGACGTGAGGCAACAAAAGACTCTGAGCTGCCTTCCAGCTTCTTTCTTCCCTTGGTGTGGCAATCTTGACATATGTCAGGATAGCAAAGCCACAGAAAAGATGCAGCAGCTACAGAGACCTAGACTTTGCCTGAGAGAACAAGTAAAGTCACTTGCGATTTCAGGGTTTATTTGTTACTGCAGCATAGCATAGCTTATCCTGACTAGTACAAGCATATTGACCAAACCACATCGTAATCAGGCAGTTTACTTACTATCACTTAGTCATAGGCTTAACTTCTTTTGCACTAGTCATGAGTGTATCCATTTGAAAGGTGATGCAAACATTTGGCAGTGCCTGAAATGGAACTCAGTGCTCATTTTCACCATTCTTTTGCCAGCCAGTGCCTCTTCACAGTCT
>NW_006160080.1:2245798-2261487 GCF_000334495.1 Tupaia belangeri chinensis | reverse complement strand
TTCCTCAGGTATCCCAGGAAAGGACTATCTCTGACCAGAGATATGACCCTTCTCTGACCAGAGTCATATCTTATGTGCCTGTGCTTTTTTTTTTTTTAACAGAAGCATTGTTATTGATTTCACAAACATCCCTACTAAATTCTGAAATATCTCAATACACAAACTAACAAAGCAAGATGCAACATTGGACACCAGTAACCCTCATACAATAACTATTTCTAAAAGAGAATACTCATGTGCTGATTTATACATTACAGCTCTATTTCCATTTTAGAAATCAGAACTATTCTTATACATAGGAAAAATAAACAGCAAGAAAACTTTCTTAAAGAGATTTTTTTTTTTTTTTTTTTTGCTATAAGGCACATGCACTTGTTGGAGAGACAGGAGGGATGACTATGCCACTTTCCCTTCTCCTCCATTCTCCTCTCAGGATTTTGAGCATGCATGCACACATATCTGGAGTGAGTTTGTTTTATTATTATTATTATTTAAACATTCAATCGCTATACCTCAGTTAGCTTTGAAAGAGAATTTACCCAACATGAAATACATCTCAGACCAGTCCAGTTGAGAATACTATACACGTTATCATCAACAGGTAATAAACCATATCTGTGTTCCACAAATGTCTTGCCTCTCTATTTTTTCTCCTTAACTTCCTTCCCTATACTCTTCCCCTCTTTCACCCTCCTTCCACACTGTCCTGGAGTGAGTTTTAAGCCACCAGGTCCAGGAGTTGAACCATGGTCAACTATGTGGGAGTCCAGCGACGTTACCATTACACCATCAGCTGGTCCCACAGAAAGCATTTTTTTTTTAAATTCTCAATTTCTTTATAGTATTTAAATTTTTATAGACTTTCAAGTAACTAAAAAGACACTTCACTGAATTTCATGACACTCATAGGGTCTTGCTTCACTGTGAGGGTTTTCTTGTGTTTGAAAGGAACTGGCAAAATTACATGCTTCAAATTGACGCCGGGCATGTGTGCACGCGTGCCCAAAATCCCAAGAGGAGATTGGAGGAGAAGGAATTGTGGTATGGCCACCCCCCCACCACCACCCAGGGTGGTGATTTCTCATTTTCTGTCTTTCTGGTTAGCACATGTGCTCTATAGAAAAAAATCTCAAAAAAAAAAAAATGCTGCGAATGTAAGGAAGGAAAAAGAAAGCATTTTTTAAAAAATAAACAAACTGAGGCCAGTAGGTGGCATGATGATTAAGGGCGCTGGACTCCCACATGGCCAACCATGGTTCAAGTCCCGGACTTGGTGCTTGTGGCTTGCTGTATCACTCTCTTTCCCCCTGCCACCTTCTCTTCCTCTCTGGTCATTTTTTTAAAAGTAAATAAATAAATAAAGTGGTTCTTTAATTTTTTTATTTTAAAAAAGAATAAACAAGCCCATCTCTGGTGGCGTACACATTGTGTTATCACCTGGGGTGCTGGAAGCTGCATGGGAAGCCCAGGTTTAGTTCCCAGCCCAACCTGAACATGCCAGGTGTGTTTGCACAAACCTGAGACCCTATCTAATTGGGAGGCTGCAACAAGATGGTTGTCTATGGTAAGATTCTGTTAAAACATGCCTATTTCTGGCTCTCTCTCTTTTTCCCTTTCCCTCCTCCCTCCTTCTCTCTCTCATGAGGAAATAAAAAGAAAATAATAAAAAGGAGGGGAAAGATTAAATACATCTACATGTACGTATGTAACTTCTCCCTGTTGCATGAGCAACGACTCCTCATTCTTCCTTGGAATTAACCTCATTCAGTCATATACAAACATTGAAAGACAAGTGAAAACAAGATCCAGGCCCTCCACAACAGAGAAGATCTAAAAATAAATACCATAGCAGGTTGCACATATTAACTATTTCCTGTACCAAGTAGAAACTTTGCGTATTTTCCTTTTCAAGGAAGTGCATTTACTCCTTCAGATTCACTGGGACTTTAGGCAAAGATTTCCAGAGATCATAATTTTTTGTTTTTAAATTTACATTTAATCACTGTGTATCTTTACAATGTATAATATGGTTTTTCTCAGCATAAATATAGTGCATATTAGTCAAGTCAAAGATATTATCATACAAATTATTATCAATAGATAACTTTTCACTTTTGTGTGTCTATTGAAAGTTTTGTTTGGGGGACCACCAGCAGGTGGTGTGGTTAAGGTGCTGGACACTCCCACATGGCCAACCACAGTTCGAGTCCTGGACCTGATGGCTTGCTTTCTCACTTTCAATCTCTCTCTGTCTCTCTCTGATCAAATTAAAATAAATTAATAAATAAATAAAATGAAATAAAAATATATTTTAAAAAAATTTTGTTTGAGGGCTGGCAGGTAGAATGGTGGGTAAAGGCACTGGAATCCCATGTGGCCAACTGTCCCAGACTCTGTCCCTTTCTGGTCAAATTAAATAAATGAATAAAGTTAAATAAAACAATTCTTTTAAAAATAGGTTTTGTTTGCCTGTTTTTTTTTCCTGATCCCCTCTCTCTCACCCCCATTACCCACCCACTGCCACTCACCCCCTCCTATACTGGCTTTAGTATCTATAGTTGCCCTCACTGCTATTATTCCTCCCAGTCTTTCAGTTTCTGCTATAGAGTGCAGACATTTGGTGGGCACATACAATGCCTGTCTTTCATAGTCTGGGGTGCTTCACTTAGCATTAAATCTTTCATATTCATCCACTTTGTATCAATTTTTAAAAAGAATTATTTTATTCAACTTTATTTATTATTATTATTATTTAATTTGACCAGAGAAAGACAGAGATAGGCATAGTAAGAAAGCAAGCTCCCAGGTCTGGGATTCAAACCATGGTTGACCATAAAGGAATCTAGCATTTTTAACCACAACACCACCTGCCAGCCCCACTTTGTATCAAATGTGAGGGTCTCATTATTTTTTATGGCTGGGTAGTATTTCATGGAGTATATGTGCCAATTTTTTTCAATCCACTCATCTGTTCTTGGACATTTGGGTTGATTCCATGCCCTAGCTATTGTGAATAATGCTGCTACAAATATGAATGTGCGTTTTTCCAACTGAGGGTTTTCCTATCCTTTGAGTAGATACCCAGGAGTGGAATTACTAAAGTCGAATGGTAGTTCTATTTGAAAATTTCTGGGGAATCTCCATATCATTCTCCACAGTGGCTATAATAATTTACATTCCCACCAACAGCGTAGGAGAGTTCCCTTTTCACCACAGCCTCGTCAGCACTTATCATTCTTTGTTTAATCTTAGCCATCCCCAGTTTTTATTTGGCAGATCAACTTTGAACAGAAACTGGATATTAAGAATTTCCTATGTATCTGTAGGCAAAAGACATCTTTCCACCATATTCTGTGGTTACTATCAATGTAGGGAGAGAATAGAGGAAGAATGGTTTGACATAGAGGTTAACTGAAAACAGAATAGTAATGAAACATAATTTTTGTCTTTAAAAACAGAGGGTCGTTGTTTCAGTTATGTATTGCTGCATAGTAATAGATATTCATTATCTCAGTTTCTATGGGTCAGGAATCCAATCCTCACTTAGATGAGAGATTTTGGCTCAGGCTATCTCAAGAGATTTCAGTCAAATTGGCAGTGATCTCATCGGAAGGTTCTATGGGTGTTGGGGTGGGAATCTACTTCCCAGCTCACTCACAAAGTTGCAGGCTGACCTTGCACGGGTAAGTTGTGACTCTTCAAGGGCCATTTCAAGACATGGCAGCTCGCTTCCCCCAGGGCAAGCAGATTTAGAGTACGCCTAAGACAGGATTCAAAGCCTTTAACATCAAATCCAAGAATTGATTTCTCATCACTTCTGCTATTAAGGCAAGGGAGAGAGTAGAGTTCAGACTCAATGGAAGGGGATTACACAAGGGTATAGATACCAAAGAGTGGGGATCTTTGGAGATATGTTTATTAGCCAAAATGAGAGAGCTGCTTTAAATATTTTGAGTGGCTTTAGAGTGAGAGGAGGGTCTGAGTTCAGAAAACAAAAGCAGCATGATGATAAATCAGCTGGCACAAAGTAGACAGGCCCAGACGTTGCAGAAAATGAGATTAGCCAGGTTAGGGAGAGTTGTATTACAGTCATGAGGGCGATTATTATGAATATGTATTCGGCGACATAGAAATTATATTAGATTCACGCACCCTCCTGGAGAAGACAGCCATTTGTGACCATGAAAACGGGTAGCTAGTGTCTACAGAATGGGGCAGCAGGAGGTGAGGCCCATAGGAATAGACAGAAACAGCTGTGCCCAGGAAAAGGAAGCAAAGGAATGTGATAACTAATTCTCTCTCTCTCCTTTCTCTCTCTCTCTCTCTCTCTCTCTCTCTCTGTGTGTGTATGAGAGAGGGGGAGAAATGAGATGTCTACTTTATGCTATCTATTGAGCATTCCAAGGGACTCCAATAAATATCACTGCTCTTTCCCCTGTCTCCAAATTCTGAAAAGGTGAGAAATAGAGTAAAGATGGAGCCTAAGATCTCATCTTTCTCCTACTGGAGGTAAGTAGGAGGATATATCTTGGTGTAAGAGTGCAAGGTGCCCGTGTTAGCTAGACTCACTCAACCAGAAATCCTGCCCTACCAGCATTCTGACTCCGAAGCAGAAGGCAGAGCTAGACAAAGTGTTGCCAGTTATTCTTCCTAAATTCACTGATCAGAAAAAGTTTCCCCATGTCAGGAATGGAATGAATAAAATGGAGACAGAGACCAGTAATTCATCTGCCTTTACAATCAGGAAACCCAAGACATTGTGTGAATACAATCCATACTGATGTATGGAATCTTCCAGGCCCCATTTCATAAATAAGTAACTAGAAAAACTGAATTCAGAGTGCTAACAACTTTGAAACGACCTGACCGGGTACTTGGAGGAATTCACTAGAAGGCAGGACAGGTGAAAAGGCACCATTTGAGAGGGCACAGGGTGGAGGGGTGGTGGTGAAGAGAGGAGGGGCTTCACTTCCTGCCCATTGCTTCTTCCAGAAAAGCACCCTGAGTCTGCTGTAAGTTGATGAGTTTTAGACATCTGTATTTTTTTTTTTGAGAGGTTTTTGCTATAGGGCGCATGCACTCACCAGAAAGACAGAGAGAGACAGAGAGACAGAAAGCGAGAAATCACCATCCAGGGGGAATGACCATGCCACAATCCCTTCTCCTCCATTCTCCTCTTGGGATTTGGGCCTGCATGCACACATGCCCCGTGTGATTTTAAGCCACCAGGTCCGGGACTCAAACCATGGTAGACTATATGGGAGTCCAGCGACATAGCCATTACGCTAACTGCTGGTCCCTAGACAACTGTATTTTCATTCAGTCAAACGGCAGACTCGCCACACTGCCACTTACCCTAGCTTTGTTTCCTCAATTCTCTGTGGTGTATGTTTTTTTCTATATGCCTCCCAATAGTATTTGCTAAAAAGAAATGAGTTCAGACTTTACACCATATTACTTCATGTCTATTACGTCAACCTTGTTCCCTTTTTTAACCACATCAGGAAGAACAGGTGTTTCTTAGTGGTAGGTGGCTTAACTGTTGTCAGCTTATATTAAGAAATCTCTGGGAAGGAGTCTAAATATTTACCATTAATTTACTGAAATTCTCTGTAGGTTAAATGTTACTTGCCTTCAGACATCTCTAAAGAAAAAATAGATAGCTTGCTTTCATAATTTGGATACTTAATCTTCTTAAACTTTTTAGCATGGAAATTTTCACACAGATTTAAGAGTAGAGAGATTTGTATAGTGGATTCCCATGTATGTGACACTAGCTTCAACAAAGTCAACATAAAGTCAATTCCTGTTCATCTACACACCTTCCCTTGCTAGATTATTTCAAAGCAATCCCAGATACCATCTCATTTAATCTGTAAAACTTTAGTATATATCTCTAAGCAATAAGAGCACGACTTCTCCAAAATGTAATTAAAATACCATTAGCATCATTGTTAGAAATGAATAATAACATTTTAATGTCATCCATTGGGTGTCCACCTTTTCCTGCATAGTCTCATATATGCCTTTTTACTGGGGCGTCTTTTAATCAGAATCTAAATAAGATCTGTGCATTTGGAGGACTTGTCTCTTGAGAAACTTGTAATCTTTCTCTTTTTTCCCCCTTGAGGAATGCCAGAAATTTGTTAAATGTCTCATTAAATGTGATGGTCTCCTCCTAATATTAACTAATACCTAAAGGTAAAATGGCCATGTAAGGCAAGGCATTTTGCCTATGATGGTGGATATAATTTCACATTTCAAAGTTTTCTTTATAATTGTGTGTTTTTGGCAGATCCAATTAGATTCCTTTTGTTTCCATTCCACTGTGGTTGTTGCAAGGCTCAGACAAGCTCTGCAATTTTCTTGCTGTAACCTTGGGTTTACATTATTGGCCTTTAATCCCACTAATGTTGTTTCTTTGCACTAACCTTTTAAAATCACCTGGTAAGATTTTGAAAGTTAACATTTTATATGTCTTAAATCACCCATTTTTTCATATTTTGATATTTATGCAACTGGTTTGCATATTATTATTGGTGGTGATAGTCTAATAGGCCTATTCCTATTTGATTCATTAGAAAGTGGTGCATCTGGGAACCAGCAGTTAGCGTAATGGCTATGTCGCTGGATTCCCACGTAGTCGACCGCGGTTCGCGTCCCAGACCCGGTGGTTTAAAACTCACGCCGGGCGCGTGTGCGTGCGTGCCCAAGATCCTGGGAGGAGAATGGAGGAGAAGGGATTGTGGCGTGACCATCCCCCCTGGGGAGTGATTTCTCACTTTCTGTCTCTATGTCTCTCTCTGTCTGGCGAGCGCACGCGCCCTATAGTGAAAAAAAAATCTCTCTCAAAAAAAAAAGTGGTGCATCTTGCAATCTGAGTCTTAGACTGGATGAAATATATTATTATTTTTTGGGGAGAGGTTTTTGCTATGTGGCACGTGTGCTCACCAGAAAGACAGAGAGAGACAGAGAGAAAGCGAGAAATCATCCCCCAGGGGGGATGGCCACACTGCAATCCCTTCTCTTCCATTGTCTTCTCAGGATCTTGGGCACACACGCACATGCGCCCGGTGTGAGTTTAAGCCACTGGGTCTGGGACTCGAACTGTGGTCGACTACATGGGAACCCAGCAACATAGCCATTATGCTAACTGCTGGTCCCGAAATATATTATTGAAATTAGATAATATAAAGGGTCTGCTCTGTGGAATTTCTATCCCCTCTGAAAGGTGGACAACCACCGTGGGACAGACATTTGGAAAGATATGGGTAGTTTGGGATTGGACCAGGAACATAGAAGCCATTCTAAGTCTTCAGAATTGGTTTCATACAGAATCAGAAACGTATATAGTTGTTGGAAGGCAGGGGGCCAAGGTAATGAGGAAGTTTCGAGAAATATGGAAGTGCAAGGGTTGTAGGAAGGTCCCTGTAGTGGTCTCGGCTGCCTGCATGATTGAAACTTAACCTTAAGATGACATTCAGAGACCACTGGCATACCCCACATATGCCTTCTGCTGAGCGAGGTCTGTCCTGTGGGGCTACCAGAGGAAAACTATTTGTCCTTACCTTCTTCCTTCCAAAATTATGACGGAGTGTCTCTTGTGGCAAAATCTAAGAACCAAATTTTACTAGCAAAGGAGAGTGGGAAATGTAACTTTCAGGCTTTATGCCCCTTAAGGACAGAGAGCAACTTAGAAAGGCTGGGATGGTGGCAAGTATCAGCCATGTCCAGAACTTCAGAACTGTAGACAAGCATAATTGCTCTCATCTTGTATGAATATAAAAGGAAGGTATAATATATTTGTCCTACTCCCAATGGATTGACTCCTGTACCCCATAGAGTATGTACGCTCCTACCTGATATTAGTCCCTGGTATTAGTGGACTTGAGTATCCAAGACGAGCCAAAGCCAGGTAGAGGGGTGAAGCTAAAAGTAGAGTGCAGCTTGCAGAGGCCATAACCATGCCCTAGCTGTCTCCATGGCCCTAAGGGATTATATTTAAGTGAATTTGCCCAAGTGTTTTGGTTCTTTGAAGACAGGGACACACAGCTATGGAAGCCTTATGGACATATCACTTATTGGTGTTTGGGACTGACTCACATGCTATATCTCATGTGTCCTGAGGTTCTCCTTTTCATGAATGTAAGTTCACCTCAACTATGTTCTAGGAAGCTTGAGGGAAGGAGCTAGGTCCATTATTTCTTAAGGATCTCCCCTCAGAGCTGATAACAACCCTAAAGCCAGAGGAAGTGATCTCCTAACATGAGAGATTCTTCTACTATAGCAAGTAGAGAAGCCGAGTTCAACCTGAGTATGTACTTACTACGGAGAGTCACTTTCAGGTTCAAGCCCATCAACTTGCTAGACAAAACAGGGCTGAAAACAGGGAAATAGAGGAAGGAGAAAGTCCACCACATTCCAAGGGTGGGCCCTTGTTTCTCTGTCCTCTCTACTCTAGAGCCCTCCCTCATTGCCTTATCAGCCTCTAAAGACATTGCAAGCAGGTCCCAGCATCAGGATGGAGAAAGAGGCTCCAAAATTTCCACTCATCTCATGTACTCAGCCAACCCTGAGGTCAGAATGATCCCTTCTGAAGCTAAAAAGAGCAGGGCTCCCCCGCCCCCAGGGCACTGCTCCTAGTCATGGCGTTTACTCTCTAAGTAAGAGAGTAAACATGGAGCTCAAGTCAAAGGACGGACTGAGAGGCAAAGCTAGAAGAAAGAGCACTGTATGCATGCTGGGAAAAACTATGTTGTACACTATAGAGATGCACAGTGATTAAAAGTAAATGAAGGGGCCAGCAGATGGCCTAGTGGTTATGTTGATGAACTCCCACATGGCTGACTGTGGTTCGAGTGCTGGACCCGGTGGCTTCAAAATCACACTGGGAGCATGTGCATGCATGCCCAAGATCCTGGCCATTCCCCCTGGGGGATGATTTCTCACTTTACCTGTCTCTCTCTCTCTGGCAAGTGCACATGCCCTAAAGCAAAAATCTCTTTTTAAAAAAGTAAATTAAATAAAATTTTTAAAATAATGATTTCCCCCTCCCCACTGCAAAAAAAAAACAAAAAAAAAACTGACATCTGTTCCCATTCTAGCCCATTGGGCAGCATCCCCACTGCCTCAGTCAAGACCCCATCATCTCCAATGAACTGCAGGACATGCAGCTGAGAAGCAACAGCAGAAGTGTCTGGGTTCCTCCCAAGCAGCAGCAGTGCGTGGAGTGGGGGGTCAGATAATTAAGACTACTGAACTGTAACCTTCATCCTCCCTGTGAAAGCCAAGCCATCTGAAGACATAGGGGTAATAGCAGGTGTATCAGGGAAATGGCTTCTGGCTCCCCCACTGATAAAAGAGTAGGCAGAGTGGCCAGCCAGACGAACAGCTTGGGATGAGGTGTCTGGGGGACACTGGCATTTTCTAGCCTGGTCACATAAGCAGATAACATTGCAAGTAATGAAGGATTTGAGCACAGATCATCAACTTAATTTTTTATGGGCCCCCTGGGGTCTTGTTTAAAGCCCCTATAAGAGGTCAGCCCTTTGTTCTCAGGTATCCTAATCAGGGTAGGTTTTAAAACTCAAGTGCAAGTTGACACTTGAACACCGGTGTTAGGAGTGCTGGTCCCCTGTGCAGTTGAAGTCCACATAACTTTTGACTTCCCCAAAACATGACTAGTGAGTCAGTCAGTGGCGTGATGATTTGGGTAGCTGCATGCCACATGGCTTACTGCACTGTTTGCATCCCAGATCTGGTGACTTGGAAACGTGTGCATGCGTGCCCCAAATCTGAAGACGACAATGGAGGAGAAGGTATTGGAGGATGACTTGGGGATGCTTTCTTACTTTCCCTTCCCCTCTCTCTCGTGAGCATCCTCACCCTATAGCAAATTAAAAAATAATAATAATGCCTAGTAATAGCCTACTTTTTATCTGTAGCCTTACCTATTGTGTTGACGACCACATATTTTGTATGTTATTAGACACTATTTTCTTACACTAAATTAAGCTGGAGAAAAGAAAATGTTATTAAGAAAATCATAAGGAAGAGAATACATTTAAAGCACTCTCCTGTATTTTCCAATGTATTTACTGGAAAAAAAAATCTGTGTACAAGGGTGTCTTCAAAAACTTCATGGAAAATATGTATTACACAACAAACCATCCATGGATTAAAAAAAAATGTTTTGCACTTAAAAAGACCTGTATTTCAATTTCTCCATGAGATTTTTGAAATCTCCTCCTATAAGTGGACCCCCACAGTTCAAATCCATGTTGTGTAAGAGTCAATCTTATTTGGACATACAAAGCCACAAACTTAAGAGTGGCTCTTTTTAAATTTTAACAAATTACACATTAATATAATGCAGTGACGGTAAAATAAAACAAAATCTGAGGCTTTGACAGTAATTGTTGAGGTTATTTAACTTTATTGTATTTAAAAATCATAACATGACAAAACAGTGTTTATACAAACACCTGAGAATTGTTCAGCTGGTCACAGCATCTTCATACAAACAATTTGAAAGAAGACCAAGTTTAAGTTAGAATGTCATCTTATAACACATAAGGAATAGCATAAATTAACTCTCCATTTAAATCACATGTGTCTAATATGCAGTCGCATTTCTGTGTGAAGTATCCTTGGTATTCTAAACAGAAAATATATATTTTTTTCCCCTGGTGAAATTTTATTGGCACTTATAATTTATGGTTAGTACTATTAGTATCCATTCTCATAGCTTATAAACCTTATATCAGGGTTTATAAGTTATATAATATATAGCAATAGTAACAAATAATAATAAATAGTATAACTTATAAAATCAAGCCCAAAACAATAAGTCAGAACTAACGGATTTTTCAAGATCTAGCAGAATAAATGGCTCAGAACTCAGCAGATTAATTAGAAGCACTGCATAGCAGAGAGAACTTCCCTGAATGGAAAGTAGTCTATAGATGGTTTCTTATCCCTGAAGAGGAAGCTGAGAGGTAATGGAAATGGCAAATGATACATATAAATTTTACACAATAAATATATCTCGTTAATACATAGTTCGTCATTCCCTCTGCAGCAGTGCAAAGTGCCATTTTAAATTAAAAAAGATTCACTTGCATATATATGCTTCAAGTATACAATGAAATATAAATATAAAACAGTACCCATATGGGGATTAAACCCAGACAATAAAATATATAGCTTTTAGAAAGTTGGACATAGGCATCTTCAGAGAGAGGTGAACGGTGAATGTCTAGTTAAATGTCCAAACTTAGCTAACATGTGAAAGTTTTAAAATAGGTACTTTTGCTGTAAAATATCTCTTGCATAAAACAACCATTTTATCTATCCTCTAATTTATCTAAAAATTGTTAAGAATACTTTAAGAAACCTTGTAAGGTTTTTTTTCCCTGTAAATCTGAACAAATAAAATATTTGAGAAAGAGATGATATCTAAAGGCACACTGACTGATAAATTCTCTTGTGAGGAAAAATTCTCATGGATTTAATTATGGAAGCTGCCAATCCCAAATATTTCCTCTTTTAGCTGTTTTGGTTCTATATATAAAGGTGAACCAAAATCAAAGGTTGTTCACTGTTTCCTGCATGAAGTATATTTGTAGACGATGAAGTATATTTCTAAACTATGCAATGAAAATAATAAGAATGAACTTCCTATTTAAATATGCTCATACTAATATGCTAAGTGGTTTTTAAGGAAGTAAACTGGACTGAAATGTTCTGTAATTTTGGATATAACATATAGTAAGAGGGGCTTTCTATAAGATAGATATTGCTAAGGGCAGAAAAATGATTTTTCAAAAGGAAGAATTGGTTTCCCTAGAAGTAAGCCCCATCTAAACTGACACAAATTTTAAAAGTTAAAGTGTTTTTCTTTAAGTTTGTCAACGTAGTGGGACAGCTTCACGACAGTCCCCAGCTTCAGCCCCATATACTGCATCATCATGTCATTCTTGAGTAGGAGTAGAGCCTTCCCATCAATATCCTGCAGAGAGAAAGAATCATTTACAATACTTGCATATTTTAGCAGAGTGGTCATTTCTTTATATACAAGAACATGTAAAACAAACTAGAGCAGCTCATTCAGAGAATACACATCTATTTTATGAACACTGTTAAAATTTGCATAGTGAAGCATGATTTGATAACTTATAACTTACTTCAAATTTTAAGAGAAAAGAAATTTAATGTAGCATCTTTGAAAAATGTCCTAAGCATCCAACTACCTGATTTTAAATAAATAATGCATGTTGAATAAAATACTATATATCTATGAACAAAAGGCCAAAATCTATGAACAGTAGAAATGAATTTCAGACGGTCATTATCTTTCTGAGAGGAACTGGGAATATGTCAGCATTGATGCAAACTATAAATGTGCTACCCAGAGTTGTCTTTATGTTGAAAGCTAATCAGTTAGTTGTCTGAAGCTAGTTAGATGCTAAAACTAATTACTATTTTTTTAACTATACTGAAGTGAGTATATCAGATATTAGATCACAAATTAATTTTGGTAGAAAAAATATGAAAATATCACTTAATCATAATATCCTTGTAAACTTATTCATTACATTAACCAATTTATGTCATGGAAGCATATGATTTGGTATTCATGAGTTCCTGTTTAAAATCTTATGCAGTTGCTGGATTCATTGATCGGCCTAACAAGGAGGCCTCCCTGTGACAGATTGTGGTCATGCCCTCCTACCATGGTCTTGGAGCCAAGAAGGGAGTAGGAAGGGGAGAGGATCCTTGTACTTTATCACCAAGGAGAGGTACAGCTGAGAATGGCAATGCTGAATGGTCATCTCTCCAGAACTTGAGGCCATTTGGTATCTTAGGCACTTGGATACCCATTTAAAAAAACAGACCATCAACCTACCATTTAAGGATCTAACGTAGAGAAAATAACCTCTCTCACAGAGGAAAATCAGTTGATAGGGTTCCCCCACCATCCACACTACTCAGCATCCAACTGAAAGGCCTGCACAGAGGTCATTCAAAGGCATTATGGCAGGAAAACCGGATCAAAAGATACATTACATGTTGCCTGAAGAGGTCGGCGAGGGGGCCTGATATCTGAGGATCTGTATGTCTCATAAACTGTATCACTTCCTCCACAGACCAGGTTGAAGGGTCCTTAGAGAAGCCTTGTTTCAGGACACTGGGGTCAGGTACAGCTATAAAACTTGGAGCTTCAACAGGGGGAAAAAAAACAAATCATACTTGACCGAATCATTATCCTGAAAGAAGAGATGTTAGGTAGGAAGTAATGGTGTCATTCCTGGAACTTTGTTAAGTACCCCAGCAAGGACTCAAGACTTCAGCCGTGAAACCTAGTAAAAGTCTATGTAAAGGTGAACTAAGATGGCTACACAGAAGTGTCCCATTTGACCTCCTCTTAACAACAAAAGCGACTCCAGACAGTACCTTAAAGCTTCAAAGATCATAGAACAGACTGTGGAACAATCCAAGGTCTCTTTGGCCACAGGCAAATACAGCAAAAGATCTGTTACTTGGGTTAAATTAGGTTAATCAACCTAACCCATGACTCTCTTCCTTCAAGTATGTTAATGAGTTTCTCTGAATCTCTGTTTGAATTAGGTTTATTTTACTAGCTAAATACAATGAGAATCCCCCAAATTTACAGTTTTACAGCTGCTTAAATTTATTCACTCTAATCAAGGAGTTTCAATAACCCCATTATCTGTGAGAGCCAACATGTTCATGTATTCAATATGGATGTTTTTAGCATCATTTTATTCATTAGATTCTCATCTCATGCTTATCTGAATTTTAAAGAAAACAAGATTTTTCTTTACTAAGTCAGAAGTAATTTTAACATCTTATTTAATTTCTCTTTCATGTTTAATTGCATAGTAATAGATGCTGTGGTTGAAGGTTTATATAGTTATAAAAGAGATAACTGAGACATGAAACAATTTCAGTGCTCATACCTGGAAAGGCTTTAGCTGTGCTCTCACTGAGTTGTGCTCAAATTTCTTTGGGTCCTGACAGTATCCATCCACTCAACCAGAGCACTTGGCTCCCTAAAGTTAGCGTGTGAGAGCTGGGGTGGTTTGGCAATTACCTCAAAAGATTTATTTCTCTAACCACAAGTTTGATCTTTTCATGGGTGAATTAGCCAAAGGTATCCTCTTTTTATCCTATTACCTGAAATGACCATTGCTATTTCAGAAGTGTTTTGAGTTATTTACCCAGAGCAAGGGTAAAGAAAAATAGAAGATTAGGAAAATAAGTGGAGAAAAGTCACATCTGTGGCTTAGCACGGTACCTGGCACGTAATACGCGTTCAACAAATAGATGCCCCACCAGAAATACCACCTAAAACCAGTACTCAACATAGGAAATAAATTGCTCCCACTAGCTTGCACCAAGGATGGTGAGGAACATAGGCTGAATAGTATTTCTTGTATTAGGTGTCATCTCAAACTCACCAAAGTTTTGAGGAATGTGGAAAGATGACAGAATATGTTTATTTTCTACAATAGCTGGGTAATTTTCCGTCTCCGGGTTCTGTGCCAGATCCGATTCTTCTTGAGTCAGTATGGCTGAAGGCACTGATCGGGCACACGAGAGCATGCTGCTACCACTGTGAGCCCCAGGGCTGGCAAAGCAGGACACTGCAGAAGTGCCAGGCACCACATCATCGGATGTGAAATATGGCTGGTATCCTTGTGAGGGGAAGAATGAGGCAGGCAGTGGGCTCTGGGTGGGGGTTGGCCGCTCAAACTCCCTGTGTGGGGATGACTGCTCTGGCTCCTGGTACTCCTGGGACTGATAAGATGTTTCTTCATTGTTGCTCTGAGAGTCAATTTCCCGCCTTCCCACTGGCGTAGTTGGGCTATAACTTTCTGGATACGAGAATGAACTCATAGCCTCCCTTTTCTTCATTTTCCGGTATCTCATTTTCTTAGCAAGCAGGTAATTATAATTTTTGAATGCATATCCAAGTGGCTTCTGAAATGACACAAACCCAGCATAAATTGGTGGTGAATAAAAGAGGAAATAAAATGAGTAGTAAATACATTAATACTTATTTTCCAAACATTATTTTTAAAAAATGCTCCATTTTTATTATGATTAATATTTATTCATCTTCAACTCTACATGTTAATTACATGTTATATAGGATGATTGTTAACATAAAATATTCAGTGTTCGGGCCAACAGTTGGCATGGTGATTAAGGCACTGGATTTCCACACGGTAGACCATGGTTCAAGTCTCAGATCTGGCAGCTTTAGAATCACGCTGTGTGCATGTGTATGCATGCCTGAAATCCCAGGAGAATGAAGGGGAGAGGACTCTGGAGTGGCCGTCCCCCGAGGGGTGATTTCTCATATTTCCTCTCTCCATCTCTCTAGCGAGCACTCATGCCCTATAGTGAAAACGTTAAAAAAAAAAAACAACAACTCAGTGTCATAATTTACCAAACCCAAACTTCAGTTTTCATCTCCATCTGCTACTAAAGTTAATCTAGGGAACCAGCAGTTAGCGTAATGGCTATGTCGCTGGACTCCCACGTAGTCGACCGCGGTTCGTGTCCCGGACCCGGTGGCTTAAAACTCACGCCGGGCGCGTGTGCGTGCGTGCCCAAGATCCCAAGAGGAGAATGGAGGAGAAGGGATTGCGGCGTGACCA
>NW_006160080.1:2243857-2245734 GCF_000334495.1 Tupaia belangeri chinensis | reverse complement strand
GCCCTACAGTGAAAATCTCTCCAAAAAAAAAAAAAAAAGAAAATGAAAAAAAAAAGAAAGTTAATCTAGAATTACTAGTACTCTATCACTTCTAGCTGACTGACATCTTTCCACAGCAGACGTGTACCAAAGTAGTGAGAATATTTTTGAGACACTTACGCGACTTTGCCAGAATGATTTCACACGCAAACGGTGGATTTTTGAAACTTTTCCATGAATGACATCAAACTTCTTATCCAGGTTTTGAATAGCATTGTATATAACCTATAGAGCACCTGCCCCGTCCCACCCCAACCCCCCTCCTGGCTGTGCCTGCCTCATCCCATCCCAACTCCCATCCTGACTGGGGAGAGACAAGCACAGAAAATTCCAGTCGAGAAAGTGATGCGCTTCCTGGAGCTGGTTCCCAAGTGCAGCCTGACTGGCAGCATCAGCCCACTGCCATCTGGTTAGAAATGCAACCACAGGGGCCAGCAGGTGGTGTGGTGGTTAAGGTGTTCGATTCTCACATGGCCAACCGTGGTTCAAGTCCCAGACTTAGTGGTTGAAAATCACGCTGGGCACATGTGCATGTATGCCCCCAAATCCCAGGAGAATGAAGAAGGGATTGTGGCATGGCCATTCCCCCGGGGAGATTTCTCACTTTCCCTCTCACTTACTCTGTTTCTCTGGCGAGTGCATGCACCCTATGGGGAAAAAAAAAAAAAGAAAGAAAGAAAGAAAAAAAAAACTAAAAAAGAAAAAAAGAAATGCAACCTCAGCTCCACACGGCCCACTATGTGGGAACTCAGAGTGGGTGAGGGCCTGCCCACCCAGGGATTGTGATGCGTGCTCGAGTGTGAGAACCACCAGCCTGTGGCACCAAGGTACACAGTGCGGGCTCTAGAGGGGCCCTGCTGGGGTCAAGCACTAGAGTCCTGCTGCTTCCCGGCCCTGCGACCTTGGCAAAGTTTCCTAACTTCTCTGGGCTTCACTTTCCTCACATTCAGAGCTGGGATGCCAACCTCTCACTCGGGGTTCTCTGGAGGAAAGAGCCCTGCTGTAGCCCTGCCTTGGTGCTCAGTGCCAGCACCAATGGCTGGGCCAGCGGTGCCGGACAGTCTAGCACAGCATAGCCTTGTCGTTACCAGTGCTGGGACCCAGTGCCGGGACCCAGGTAAGAACGGGAGGCTGCAGACAAGGGGGTGTCCGAGTGTGGAACGAAAAGATGAGAAGGTGCTCGCTCACAGGTGAACATGCATGGAAGGGCAAACTGGGCAGAGGGGACAGCATGTTCAAAAGTACCAGGATGCAGAGAAAGCAGGAAGCCCGGTGTTCAGGCGGCAAATGTAAGCGAGGCTCAAGGAACTGAGGGACCAAGGGGAAGAGCCCAAGGGGACACTACAGAGGGTGGGGCAAGTAGGCTTTTGTAAAACTGGAGGGAATGCCCGAGGAGAAGCAGGGACAGAGAGCGGCTGGGGACAGTGGGAGGGAGGGGCACCCCACAGAGGGAGGTCTCTGAGCTCAGGGGAGAGGGGCGGACACAGACCGGGGAGGGGACCTTGGGCAGCGAAGACGCCCTGATGTTCCCACAGGGGTGGCAAGTTCTCAGGTACAGAGACAGGGGCAGGACTGGGGAGTGGGGGAGGTTACTGCCATAGCCCTAATGGCTCCAGAAGAGCAGAGGCAGGCTGAGGTATGTGGAGCCCGTGGGGGGGTGGGGCACCTACTGGGGCCAGGGAAGGGGGTCCTGTCCTTGGGATCCTGCCTAAACAGGCCTGGGGCAATGGGGTGATGGGGGAGGCGGGGCAAGGATAAAGGGGCTCCGTGGAGGAAGTGGGGAAAAGAAGACACCCTGGTTGAAGCGCTTCATCAAGGGTCTAGGATGGATGGCAGGG
>NW_006160080.1:2235529-2243808 GCF_000334495.1 Tupaia belangeri chinensis | reverse complement strand
GAAAGGCACCCCTGTGACCCCTTTCAGGGGACTTGGGAACCTGGGTACTTATCCTGTTAGGGGCCACATCCCAGCCCACCCCACCACAGCCTAGGGGGACCCTGGCCTGAGTGCAGACCTAGACTCCAAGGGCACTTAGGTAGGGGTGAGGCTGGGGGCAGCAGCCCCAAGGCAGAATCCCTGTCCCTTCCTCCACTCAGCACTGCCATTGGTCCTCATCAGACCAAGTGTCCTCCTGGTGAGCACGCCATTTCCCAAGATAAAGACTCAGACATTGCTACTTTTCTAGCACCTTAGCTCATTTTACGCAAGAAACTTTGTAAGTTAAAAAAACGCTTGCTTTGTGGGGCAAGCAGTTGGTGTAATGGCTATGTTGCTGAACTCACATGTAGTCGACCGCAGTTCATATCCTGGACCCGGTGGCTTAAACTCACGCTGGGCGTTAGTGCGTGTGTGTCCAAGATCCCGAGAGGAGAATGGAGGAGAAGGGATTGCGGCGTGGCCGTCCCCCCTGGGGGAGTGATTTCTTGCTTTCTGTCTCTCTATCTTTCTGGTAAGCACGCACAGCCTATAGAGAAAACCTCTCCAGAAAAAAAAAAAAAAAAACCTCTGAACTCTACTATTTTAAAATTTTCACCTGGAGATGCTGTTCTAACTTAAAATAGTGAAAAAAAATTATTAAGGAGGTGATAATCATAAATAATCTGACATGACAAAATTTCAATTAATTATATACTTTCTAAGAGATAAAAAAGACTTTTCACTTAACACTTTAGAAATCTACACGGAAGAGACAGAGTTTGTACCTGGCAATAGTTAAGGACATCCATAATTGTACTTTGTTGCTCGTCATTGTACGATGCATCAGATAGAACACTCTCCTGCTAATATTTTAAAAGTAAGTAGTTAGGACTTTACCTTCGTAAGAACCACAAAGAACACTAGGGGAACAAACCACTTTGTATATACATATTTAAATTGTTTGTATTTTTTTATGAACTTTTTGAAGGGATTCAGAAGTCTTTATCTAAGGCAGAGATAAAATAAAAATTTTCTCTAATGTGAGAATGAAAATGATCACTGTCAATTAAGAATTTATTCTTATAGTTCTTAAGCAAGAACTTATTCAATCAGAAGAATCTAGGTTTAGAGTATTACACTGAAAATGAGTATAAAACTACTCTGTAAGAAAAAGGGGGTGTACAATAGTTAAGTGCTGATTGTCTAATGAAAGAAAGCATAAAATGGTAAGTATTAATATATTTGTCAACTAGCAATTAATATTACTTACTTTATTGATATATTTAGCGTTTGGTTCATATGCATAAAGAACTGTGTTATCGTCTTCCTCCTCCTCATAAGTAGATATTCGTGTTTTTATCTGAGGAAGATTCATTAACAAATTAAAAGGAAAGATGAAAGATAGAACTAAGAGAAAAGATGAGGACTTCAATTTCACCTTCAAGAAGCTCCAAGGCCTCTTTGGGGCATCAAAGGAACTCCACCCATTGTCAATACTATGACCACATGGACAGAGGTATTTTTAAAACTGTGTTCTCATAAACTTAACTACATATAGGACATCATTTTCCATTGAGCTTAATTCCTTATGTACTTTAGAAAGACAAATCTTCTAGCACCAGAACTGCTTTAAAAGCAAATCTTTCTAACTTATGAACAAAGAACTAAATGTTACATGGCTCTTAATTTTTAAATAATCCAACAGTGCCACTCTGTGGACAAAATAAGGAACATCTGTGCACCTGTTTTTCCTGATCATCTCTAAACCATCTTAGAATATTTTGTGACTAAGACAAGGTATCAGTAAGTAAACAGAGAGTAAATAGCCATTACATTTCAGCATAACTCTTTACTCTAAGAATATATTATGGAGTATAAGAATAATTTTCAAATGGACACACTTGGTAGTTTTGTATGTCTTTGTTTCAAAGTCCATGGTACCTGAATTAGCCTTGCATTGATTAGATAGTGAAATACATGGCATTGGGCTATATAAATCAGTACTTATCAAAATATATCATCTTCCCCTTGTACAGTGCCTTATGGTTTTCAAAGTGTTTACACATAATTATATCAGAGAAAAATGAGTGCCAGTAGGCAGTTAACATTAACTCCAAGTATGAAAACCATTAGGGCTGGTAGAAGTTAAGACCACTTAAGTAGCCTTAATATCCATGTCTGTATATGACTACCTACATGTGTTTTCTGTTAAGCCATGTTCTATATAGTTTACTAATCTGTATTTTGGGTCAATTTTAGGGATTAAGAAACAGCATAATGTAACGAAAATGTAAAAATGGCACAACCTGTTTGGCAGATTCTCATAAAGTTAATTTATATCGACCCATGACCTAGCAACTTAACCTTTGGGTATTTACCCAAAAGAAATATAAGTATATGTGTTTACAAAGAAACTTGTAAATAAATATTCATGGAAGCTCTAGATGTCACTGCCAAAACTCGCCAAAAAAAAAAATTATGATCTATACATTTTGCTGTTACGAAATTAAACTCAATAGAAAAGAAATAGAGCACAATGAAAAGAACACAGACAGATTGTTCAATTTAAAATACAAACCACATCGGCTTCACTGGAGATGCTGGACATGGTTTTTGTGCAACAGGAGAAATTCCAATTCCTCTGCTTCAGTTGAACCTACTTATTTTAAGCTCCTGGGTGGGTTTATTTGTGAAACTGCTTAGTCACCTAAGACTGGTAAACCTTCTACTCCTGAAAGGCAATGCATAAAAAAGTTACTTCACATACTTACTATCTTAATATGGATATGCTCTCAGAATGCTACCTAAAATTGAGTTGAAGTTTTGGCTGAATTGTTTTTTTCATTGCCAGAGGGTGTGTGTGCTCTCTGACAGAGAGAGAGAGAGAAAGAACATCCCCACAAGGAGGTGTGGTCACACCACAATGCCTTCTCCTCCATTTCTCCATCCTGTTGAGATTTTAGAATTCAGGGACACGTACACACATGCACCTGGCGTGGTTTTCAAGTCACTGGGGCCAGGATTTAAACTAAAGTTGGTCATGTGTGGTCCAGCTCCCTTAGCCACTAGGCTACAGGGCCTACCCTTGGTTGGATTTTAAGGAGTGACAAAACAAAAATTCTTCACTGAGTGATTTAGAGTAAGTCTTTAAAAAGTTAAGGGCTATATTGCCCATGATTAGGAATAAGATTCAAATCGTGAAGTGATTGCTTTGCACCTTCACGCCTACACAGTAAATGCTGGAGACAAATGAACAGGAGAACGAGATGGCTAACTGCTTTTGGAAAGGAAGCTTTCTACTTAGAGAGGCAGCCTGTTTCCAAAATGTGCACCAGGCAGTGATTCCGGATTGGGCCCTACAGTTATGTGGACTGGGCCAACCACTATAGACACTACCTTCTCATCTGTCAGGAGAAAGCCGGCTGAGATGATTGCTAAGGTCTGTTTCAGCTCTAACATCATGATTGCCTTATTAGTTACATTTTAAATGAAATCGAAATAAATGGACAGTCTAGAATTGTGAGTCACTTAACTATGGATTTAGAAGAAGACACTGATTGCAATGATGCCATATTATATCCTATCTTGTAGATTTGATTGGACACAGGGTTCAGAGTTACTGGTGAGGGGGCACATTAATGAAAAGGCTCGTTCACTTTATCCATCCCGAGCCAGTGCAGTCTTGAGAGGTACAGTTAAGGGACTTGAGTTTCACCACTTTCCTGTTCCAACGGGCCCAAAAGAGAGAAATCAAAAGGAGATAAAGAAGCTGGGAGAAGCTGACTGTCAAATTAGATAAATGCAGACTAATTCTTTCGAACATTTTTAAGTTATAAAATCCCTCCAATCTGACCTGTAACTTCAACTGAATTTTACCTTTTAAACCATAGGGTTTTGTTTTGTTTTGTTTTGTTTTGTTTTTCCTGATTACAGAACTAATACAAACTCTGCAATTAAACTGTGGTACAGTCATATGAAGGAAGACTCATAGCAAGGAGAATAAACCAACTCCCCACATCAAGGATGAATCTCGTAACAGTAGCTACCTAAAGTAGTAACAATAATAAAAAAGGAAGCCAGACACGAAAGGGAATATAGTATACTCGATTGATATAAAGCTCAAAAACAAGCAGAAGTCATCTATGGTGACAGAAGTCTTTCCCAAACAGTACCTTTAAATATACCATAGCCACTTTAACGGCTTCTTAGGTGTGCTATCTTGTAAATATGCCATGATTTAACTAGTCCCCACTCCATGGATATTCAAGGTACTTCTAACACTTGGCTCTTACAAAGAACACTGCACAACAGTCTTACCTGAGCAAGTAGTTCTATGGGACAAAATCCTAGAAGTAGAAACAATGGGCCAAAGAAGTATAAAAAAATGAGATCTACATTTGAAAATTCTCCACTTCTTCTCTCTAAGGAAGGTGTTGGAATCAACCAGATGTTCTATCATGCACTAAAGGAGTATCCCTCTGGTCCTGCATGAAATTTCAAAACCAGAACACATACCAAATGATACCAAATGACTTTTTGCCGTCAATTAATTAAATGGTTTTCCTCCTTACATCTGCTGATGCAACATATTAATATATTTCTTAATGCTCTTGGAGTGAGGGATATAGCTGATCATGGAGAACAGCATTTAATTTGTTGATATTTTATTTAGAAATTATTTGGTTCTCTATTTGTAAAAAAACTTACATTAGTAAGATGGTACATTTCTCACAACTGATGAACCAACATTGATATGTTATTTACTCTTGGTATCAAAACTGCTCTGAAATTATTAATTTGGAAACCTTCCATCTCTTTCTATGCATTGAAAATGTTTCCATTACACCCAAAGTTTTGTACTTTAAAGATCTGGAAGAGTTTATAAAAACTGTCTGAACCCCATTTTTATAACATTTTCTAAGTTCTTCCAGGGTTTCTGATCTATTCAAATTACCCTACTTTTTCTTGAATGTTCTGACAAATCCCCTTTACCCAGAATAACCATTTCACCATATTTGCAGACTGTTTTTTGCAGAGTCAGTTTAAAATGATTAAACTAAATCATTAACTTAACTTAATTAACTTAAATCACCAAACTGTTATTTATAACTTAATTTACATGTTCTCTCTCTCTTTTTTTCTTGATTAAGCATGCTATCCTGTTAATTTACTGATAGCCCTATGGGGTGGGTTCTATTATCATCCTCATTTTCCTTATGAGAAAACAGAGGCAAAGAACATTTAAGTAATTTATCCAGGTCTTATAGCTACCAAGTGGTGCAGTCTGCTTTCACACTGTGTTACTTCTCTATCATTAAAACCATCTGGAATTGCTTCTATAACAATAACACGATAAAACCCAAACTCTTACCATGACCTGAAAGGTCCCTTACAAACCAGCACCCTTGTCTCCTTCTCAAAGGTCACCTCCTACCTCTCGCTCACTTGCTCTAAGTCTAAAATATTTACTATATAGTCAAAATTGTGTGCAAAAGCACACAAAATTTGCCCACCACTGTTATAAGTGCTTACATTCACTCAATTCCCTATGTGGATTAATTACAATGTCGTCAAACTTAGCTGCAGTTAAACACAGGAACACTAGGCATTGAGTCTACCACTGGATCCCAACATTTTTACTTCTGTGGCAGGTTCACAAATCAACACAGATCTTGCACTCTAAGTCCTAAGTCTCTTGCTCCTGTCACACCCTCCACCTACCAAAATCCTGGCTGCCTTTCAACCTAGGAGAACCTAGTCCACTTCAAGGCTTAATTCGAGTTCCACCTCCAAAAAAGCACAGGCGCTCCATTAATGCTCACCCCATCTGGATGTGACACTGCTTTCTCCAAAGTATGAGAATGCTCACACTTCAATACTTTAAAGGCAACTATCGGGCATGTCTAGTCACTATAAGTGGCAGCATCAAATAGCTAAAGACCTTGGGTTTGTGCAAAGAACTTTGATGCAAAGAACTGGAACACTTTAAATGGCAAAATTTGACGTTTCAGTTTAGGCAGGTTGTAACCCCTCTGAGCCTAAATTTCCTTACATGTAAAACTGGAAAAAAGATCCAGTTCACAGGTTCATATAAGCCTGAATGACACAGTTACACACTCAGCACCATGCCTGGTTCCTACAATAGATGCACCATTCATTCTAGTGCCTTCTCAACTTCTTTCCACAAGGCAAATAACTACACTTTCTACATTTTTTTAGAGTTCAGTCATGACTAGGTTATGCAAAATGAATGAATTTTTATTCTTTAAATTCAAAATTATGCAAAATAAGTTTGCTTAAAATAAAACTCATTCACATGACAGAAATCTAAATGCTTGATAACAAGATTTTCTTTTTTAGCTCTTTCTGAGGGCATGTGAGCGGGAAAGAGGGAACGTGAGAAAGCATCACTCCCCAGCCCCTCTCCCAGCAGCACGGGGGATGGCCAGGTGGCAATCTCTTTTCCCTCATTTCTCCTTCCTCTCCAGATTTTGGGCAAGCATGCAGATGCCTCACCCCTGGTGTATTTTTTAAGCCCTAGAACTCCAACCTGAGCAACTGACCACATGGGATCCAGCTGACTTGACCACTGCACCATGGGCTAGCCCACCATCTTATATTTTAAAGACGTGTTTTAGACATTAAAGATATCTTAAAGACAGTTTCCAAAGCAAGTAAAGATTTGCTCCCAAAGCACAAGGCATTCACTTGCCATCAACATCAATGATGACGGCTGAAAATGGCGTTTCAACCCAGGACCACTTTTAAGAATACACAGAAAACAGGGCAGATTACAACAGCCAGACTGCTCCAATTTTTGTTTTAAACAAAACTGTATATTAATACATCGACCAATCGCATTCTAAATAAATCTCCTGGCAGAACTCTCAAAAGCAGTCAGGCACCAGCAGTTAGCATAATGGCTATGTCGCTGGACTCCCACGTGGTCGACCGCAGTTCGCGTCCCGGACCCAGCGGCTTGAAACACGCCGGGCGCATGTGCGTGTGTGCCCAGGATCCTGAGAGGAGAATGGAGGAGAAGGGATTGCGGCGTGACCATCCCCTCTGGGGGGTGATTTCTCGCTTTTCTCTCTGTCTCTCTCTGTCTCTCTGGGAAGGGCACGCGCCCTGCGCCCTTTGGTGAAAACCTCTCCAAAAAAAAATAAATAAATAGATAAAAAATAAAACGCAGCCCTCCCATTTTCCACATCAAACTTCCGAGACTTCAAAATCTTTTGAATGCAGGATAATGAAGCCCAAACTGTACCCCACCGCCCAGCACTTGCTGCAAGCCACACAAGTAAGGCTCCAAACCGCATCGCGCAGACTCCCTGTGGTACTGCCTGACCCAGCAAATTTAAAAATTTGTCAGACGGTGTGGGTTCCCTGGAGAATGAAAGGGAGGGAAAGTGAGAAAGCACCCTCGGCCAATGGGGGGATGGCCACTCCACAGTCTCCTCCATTTCTCCCTCCTTTCAGGATTTTGGGCACGCACACACAGGCGCCCAGCACAATTATGGAACTCGAACCAAGCAGTAGGTCGTGTGGGATCCAGTCTCCATAGCCACCAAGCCATCACAAAGAACAGGTTATTTTTTTTCCTTCTCCTATATGTATTTACAGTAAAACTGCGAGGCTGCGCTATCTGCGATCAAACACGATTACTATCACAGCCTCAAAAGCTACGTCTTGATCTCAAAGATGTGACATGAACCAACTTGAGAATCTGTCAGTTCTTTAAACTCAAAACTCTGTTAAAGTCTGAGTCTGGGTCTTTCCTCGCTGGCCCCCTTCCCTCCACGCTCCGCCTCCACCAAGGATGAAAAAGTATCAACTGGTCCCAGAAAGTCAGCACGAAGTACCTAGAAAGTGGCCAAATCCCAAAAGCTCACAGGCGCTGGCATCTCCAGAAGCCGCGGGAACCACCCAAACCGCATCCCCGCCTCCTCAGCGCAGTGGAGATTTGAGGTCAAGTGTAGGCTTGCTTTTCCCAAAGGGCAAATCCTTTTCCTTCAAAGCAATTTCTTCCCCTCAAAGCACCCCTCGTCCAATCCACAAGAGAGCCCCAGCCGCTAGGCCAAATCGTTTAATAGGGCTGTGCTCAGCGATTGGTACTCGCTCCCACCCCCCCCGAGAGGAGAAAGTTTAAGTGAGAAAGTTAGACCTGCTCTGGCTTCAGGGCCTGTCACGCCGGCGTCCGGAACCGCCCGCGGTGGCTCCACCTCACCGATCGGTGAGGGCCAAGGCGGTTATAGCCG
>NW_006160080.1:2217776-2228614 GCF_000334495.1 Tupaia belangeri chinensis | reverse complement strand
GGAGATTTGAGGTCAAGTGTAGGCGCGCTTTTCCCAAAGGGCAAATCCTTTTCCTTCAAAGCAATTTCTTCCCCTCAAAGCACCCCTCGTCCAATCCACAAGAGAGCCCCAGCCGCTAGGCCAAATCGTTTAATAGGGCTGTGCTCAGCGATTGGTACTCGCTCCCACCCCCGAGAGGAGAAAGTTTAAGTGAGAAAGTTAGACCTGCTCTGGCTTCAGGGCCTGTCACGCCGGCGTCCGGAACCGCCCGCGGTGGCTCCACCTCACCGATCGGGGCGGGGCAATTTTTTTGGGGAGCGCTTGTGGCTCGCGTGTTCGCGTACGCGCTGCCCGCCCCGCTGACCAATCAGCTGCCGCCTACCGGCGCGCCCTGGCCGAGACCAGCCAATCCCGCGGGCACCCGAAAGACCTCTTGGAAGGGGAAGCGTTGCGATGGAAACAGCCCTGAGGGAGGAGCCTTAGCGCCCGCTAGGAGGAGGCGGAGCCAGCCTCGTGGCGCTCCTCTTTTGGCGTCAGGTCTCCACTTGGCCGGTAGTCACGGTACCAGACGCCAGAAGAAGCGCGAGCCTCTGAAAGGTTTCCGCGGCTGCGCAAAAGAGCCGGCGTGCACGTGAGACGCTTTGAGATGACCGTTCAAATTGACGGTTTAAACCAGGCAGCACGTGGGGTTGAGGCGGTCAGGCGCGTGGCTCCCCACGTTCGTTATTTCAGCTACATATTTTTAATATACCCTTGTCCCTCCTCCCACCCCTACCCCAGTGATGTCCAAGACATTGAGAGTGACTGGGTCTCACAGGTGCACACCCCTGCTTAAATTTGAATGTGTGCAGGGGGAGCGGGGGTGGGGCTGGGAGGAGAGTTTAGCAATTGCCCTGCAGATACTCTGGCGCAAACTTGAGAAAAGTTATTTTCAGTCTTCAACAAGCACAAATTAGAATGGAGAACAGCACAGACCTGGGAGCCATATGTGCTGGGTTCGAACCCCAGCTCCAACACTTAGTCGCTAATGGCCTTAGACAAGACAAGCAACTGTTCTAGCTTCAATTTCCCCATCTGTAAAATGGGCAGAGTATGGGTAGTGCATAGGTTACTGTATGCAAAACACTTAAACCAGTATGTGGCATAGAAATTTGCTATGTAGTAAAGGCTACGAGGTGACAATATCTGGTGACATCTTGTCTTACATATATCAAGGTTGATCATCTTCAGAAAAAGCCAGTCCAAGTAATTATCAAAAGCAAAGATAATTCAAACTATTTCCAATAGAAAGCAAGATTAGAGTCCTTTATAGAGAAGTACTTTTTTGCTTTGTTCTGTTTGTTCTGCTTTGCTCATACTTTTGCCATATCAGATCCCTCCCTCCTTTATGTCCAGTTACCTATTAAACACTTTCTGTTTGTGAAACCAGAGAGCAATTCCTTAACAATAAAGACAACAACAGGTGGTTTAATTGCAGTCACGTTTATTTGCAGTTTCTATACACACTTTCTAGGTAATCAAACTTTTCTGATACATTTTTTGAGAGGGGTTCACAATGAAACTGTCACCGTTTTTACTAAAAATAAATACAAGACTTAAAGTGTTGCACAGCTCTAAAATATACAAAGGCTTGGATTGAATGTAAACGTTGAAAACATCTTACAAAAGAAACCATCTTTGCAACAATTTAAAAAGTTCATATTTACAAATATTACAAAAATACAAAATGGATGCAAGTCCATAAACCATTGTCTTTTTGGCCAGCATGAACTGGTTCTAGTACCAAAATAGTTACACTGTAACCTTCTTCATAGTTTTAAATCTTTGTCAACAACATCTAGTTCTCTAAGTGCCACCACTGCAGCAAATGTACTCGCTCACTGACCTTTGGCAAGAGCAAACAGCTTGTTTTGTTTGCTACAACTAGTCCACGTCCTCTACTTAGCCAAAAAATGAAATAAAACCGAATCAAAAATATAAGGGAAAAAACTTCCCTCACACAACATAGACATGTTGTATAAACATAGAAGAACGCAAAATTAGCATCAGTGCAAACAACAGAAGAAAAGTTCGGATTGATGTTCTTCACAATACCTGACGTGTGTACCCTGCTTCAAGCTGGCAGTGATGTTAGACAGCCCTAAATCTTGGTCTTGTTTGATATTTAATAAAACCAGTTAGACTATTCCAGATTACTAAGGAATTGCTTGCTTTTTGACTCAGTTTGTTACTCAATACTCTTTTCCACAGTGAATTTAAAATTCATCTTTATTTGGGTTTCTTAAATCTCTGAAATATAAAATAGAGAAACTCTGCTATAGATTTTTAGAGTAAACAAAATAAGTAAAACTATATTATACGGGGTAGTTCTGTGATCATTACATATAGAAGGTATCTTATTGCCTCACAATTCAAGTCAATACGTATTTTAAAATATATATGGTACCATTACTTAAATTAATGTCAAGAATAAAAAGGTGACGTTTTTATTAAAGCCAATTCATGTGTTTTCTAGTCAGGATTTAGAATCACTTTTAAAGCCCACATATCTTTCTTCATGCTTAAAAAAACCCCTAACTACACAAAAGCCATACTGCAAACGAACTGCTTTTATGAAAATTACAAAAGATCACCTATTGTGACTGGAAATGACGGTTTCTTATCACATTTGTCTAAAAACTTTATTTTTAAAATTTCGTCCAAGTGTACTTTTCAAAGCATGAGACAGACTTACTCATGTTTCCACGTGGTGTCAAACCATGCTGGTTTTCTTGACTAATGGGTTCCAATGAGAAATGATGGTCCATTTTTCAAACCTCAAAACTTTTTTTTTTTTAAATAAAAAGTATAACACTTTGTAAATGCTCAAACCCTTTACCAGGTAGCTTATCTATCCCCAGCGCGTGTGGACTCACACGCACACGCACACATACACTCTCTCTCACTCTCTCACTCTCTCAGCCTCCTCCTCTACCCCTCCACCCCCAGCACCCATTTTACAGACAAGGATGACGAGAAATTAAGTAACACAATTTGGTAGTGTAAACAAACAGAAGCCACACATTTTGTTCTTTCCAAACAAACGAAACACCAACAGCAATCAGATTCTCTAATTGTTAATCTGTAACATTTTAGAAAATGTTCCTATTGAGACCATAGCTTCCTAGGCCAGGCTTTCTCCTTCGTTTTGCATGAATTAATCCCAAACCACAAACCGCTTTTCATACAGCCTACTTTCCCAACTACCACTTGCATAAGCGTAAAGCCAGCTACTTATCAATTTCTTGATAATCCTGATATGCTCTATCATTCTAATCACATTCTAGTCTTTTATAGGTCATATCCCTTCTTAGTTCTCCCTACTTTCTACCTCTCCCATTCAAAATCTATTCTAAGTACATAGCTGCTTATATTTCTGACATATAATTTCAAACGTTAGTATCAGTTCATGTTAAAATCAGAGGTGTAAAAACCATTTGAAGATTTCAACTTGTAACTACAGTTTTTTTCAGCTTTACGACAAGAAAATTCAAGTAATTTCAAGTAATTCAGCTTGTTTCCCTGCCTTCATTTTATCAGAGCTCCTGCCCTGACAGTTCCTCTCCCACCCACCACCCTCCCCTTTTGCCATCAAGCAGATAGAGTAAAACCAGACAAAAACTCAGTCGTATGTAGCATTGTGAACCAGAGCTGTTCCCCATTCCCCGTTGAACAGTGAATATAAATAATGCATATACACGTATCTATTTCCCAACTACTTTGTTCACAGTGTCATTTCTGTTCGTTTTTAGGTAGCATGAATCTCATGAGCACAGAGAGACAGCTTCTTGAATACTCACTGCAGGTACTTACTGATAAATCCAGAGCTCTGTGGCATGCTTAAGTTTTATTTTTGTTAGTTTAAGAACCTGGAGCTAATTGCTAAACTGTTTATGGAGTTTAAAGATTATAGTCATTAGACTATGACCGTTTATGTCCCTAGTAGCTTAACAGAAAACATATCCTAAAAATTACTACTGTTTTCTTTACTCATTCTCTTTAAAGCAATCCACTGAAAACAATTAAGTCTAAAGGACACTGTCAAATGCTGTTGTTCAGGGTTTTGTGTTGAGAATGATGGTTTCTGTCATTGATTAAAAAAAGAAATCAAAAGCATGCTTTTCATTCTCTCCAAATTACCACATGGCAAATCGTAGCCACGAATTGCTGTTAGCTTGTGTGGTGCTACAACTTGTCATAAAAATGATTAGATCTGAATTCATTATTTTAAATCAATCACATTTCAGTATATGACCTCAAGATGTCCTTGATTTCACCAGTTTAAAATTCATATTTGAGGTTTATCACTCAGAAAGCATATTGGTGGACATTTAAATATGGTACCTGGTATGAAAATGGTATTCACAGAATACAGTTATTACACTTTAGTTTGTTGTTCTATAAACAGTTGGTGTGTGGTAGATAATTGGCCACATGTCCACTCATCATTGATAAATCTATTTACACATTTTTATCAAAAATATGGTATTTACATATGTGTAGTTCTTTCTTCTAAATTTTGCTTTAGTTCATTTTAATGTAAAAAAATACCAAACCTCCAGAGTAATTTCATCTTCTTAAAGAATCATGACAGTGAGGGCTTGATTTTCTGAATAGGCAGCTCTGGGAAAACTTCTAGGTTTCATGAAAACTAGACATGTTTGTATTCTCTAGTATCACAAGGAATGGGACTGGGTAAATCAAACTAAGCCAAAGAAAAACGTGAAAGACAGTGCAGGTACTTAAAACATGGCAACTCATCAAGAATGACACAACCACTTTCTGTTTCCCCAGCATGGATTTAGAAATTTCTCGCTAAGCAGTGATGCTACCCCCTCCGGTTGTGGCTTTTCCTGACTCCTCTGTTCGGTCCCCACCTCCCTGTGTAACTCCGGGTTTTGGCGTTTGACAGGCAGCCTGGCACGGGAAGCCTATGTGGAACTCTGGGAGGAGCGGTCATCGTGAGGGCTCCCATCAGAGTTCTCCGTCTCTCCCTCAGAGATAGCCTGCATGGGAGTGTTGTAGAGCCTGGGGGGGGTTGGTAGAGCCGGCACCGGACACTGTAGCGGCTGCTCCTGGCCACCGGTGGGGCACGGGAACGTCCAACCCTTGCTGCTGCTGAAGTGGCAAAGTTCTTTGAGGAAAACCCTTCTGCATTAACTCGTGGGGAGCATGGAGAGAGTGGGGACAATGCCTCGGCCCCAGGTGACCCTTGATGGGCATCCTCGGGGCTCTGGGGGGATTCAGCTGTGAGCTCTCCAGGAGGTTTGGGCAGGATGGGACTCTTGAGGATCTCAGTGGCAGACATGCGGTAGCTGGAGTCAGAGCGACTGCCCTTCTTGAGGAGTAGCAGCTTGAACTCTTCATTGGAGGTGTTGGACTTTTTGGCATTTCGGTAGATGAGGCCAGGAGACCTCTGGCTGTTTGGGGTGGTGGCGTTGCTGCTGGGTGAAGCGAGGGCACTGGCGCTGCTGCTACTGCTGCCAAGGGGAACTCTTGATTTGCTTCGTACAGACATTTCCCCAGAATCTTTTCTTCCAAGCACTTTCCTCTTGGATCTTTTAAGAAAAAGAAAAAGGGGTAAAATTCTCAGTCCACACACATTTTCAGGAGACTGAAAGTGTTTGGTCACATTGACACATCTGCATACAGAGCATTTCGAGTACATCCTATGTGACAGGATACTAAGCATTGGGGCTTTAGGGATGAGAAGTAAGACACATTCCTTGCCTTGGAAGCCCTCACAGCATGAAGAAAATGATCTGAGAAACAATGGACATAAATTAAGTTCTGGAGATGACCATTTCAGACAATGGCTAAAGTGGAGGCTAGAATTTCTAGACTAGAACATTTTGCAAAAGTTGAGGAAAATATTACTATCTGACTTACGTTTACAGTGTGGTGAAGGACTATAGCTTTTTCTTATTAAATCTGTCTCTGCAGTACAGATGAAATGCTCCACGGTCAGGATCAACTTCCAAACAATACCAGAAGGAGCAAGTGGGTAGAAGCGTGGATGGGACAGGATCAGCCACCATTTGATGGCGATGTAGGGAGGCAATAGACCATTCTGTCTACTTTTTTTTGGAAATAGAATATACTGAATGTCTGCAGTCTACGGCAGAAACGGAAAGACTGGAAGGCGTATGTATGGTACTTTCTTGACTGAACCAATATAAAGTGTATTCATGAAGGGAAAATTTATTTGGTATGTTGTAATACTACATAGTGAAAGAAAGGAAGAGAGAAAGAAAGAAAGAAAGTTATTTTTCAGTCTCCCTGCCTGAGCTTCCCAAGTATCTGGGGCCACAGGCATGTGCATACTAAGCAGCAGGCAGCTCTCTGTGAGGAACTAAAAACTGAGACCATTTCTCGAGCCAACAGCCATCACTTTTTAAAAACAATTATTTATTTTATTTTAATTTATTATTCTTTTTTGAAAATTTGCTATAGGGCATGTATGCTCACCCAAGAGACAGAGAGAGACAGAGAGGGGAAGTGGCAAGCCACCCCACCAAGTCTGAGACTTGAACCATGGCCCAGTGCCTTAACTACCACACCACCCACTGACCCCCCCTAATAGCCATCATATTATTGATCTTCTTTTGATAAACAAGCATGCATAAATTCAGTGACTCTTCAGTGTAACTCAGTTCATTGGTAATTACTGACAACATGCTTTCTCACCAATTTAAAAATCGACAGGGTAGAGAAAACTTGAGGTTTGCAATTGGAGACCCACTTGATTTTGGTTCACTAAATCTCTGGTTCATATCTTCTGTTTGCCAGTATCTTACACCCTAATAGGTTAGAGTTTTCAAACTAACATTTTTCTTAGCATCTATCATATTCCAGAAATGAAAACATTATTTTATCATCAAAAGCAAATACACGAGCTATAGGTATCTCCATTTACAGTAAAGGAGTAAGTTCAGAGGTTTTAAGTTATACAAGACTTAATAGAAAGTGACAGGATGGGGAATGAACTCCAAGTCATTCTGTCTCTGCTACTTAATATCCTGTCCACTATTCCAGACACTAGCATTTGCTTCTTTATAGGTAAGTACTTGGTTCTTTAACTTACATAGCATTTTAGTAATTGGTTCTGAGGTTTTAATAAAGTATGGGGGTGAGAGGAATATAATTGGAGCTTAGACAGAGGGGTCAAGAAAAATAAACTAATTTTTACCCTCTGAGTGGAGGTATGCCTGCTGAGGCATACATAGAAAGTGTTTCTGATTGACTCCTTTTTAAAAAGTTGTTGAAGAGTAGTACTCCTTCTTTATGAGAGGACCACATCAACAGAATACAGAAATTACTTTAAAAAGTAGAATCCCGGGGGGGGAGGGGTATTGTAAGCTGCTTGCAATAAGTTTGCTTCAAAAATAACTCTATGAGGTAGAATAGACAATCTCCCAGTTCTGTCCCTTGGGTGTTCCATCTGAGTCTTCAAGGCCTAGTGTAAGAAAGCAGCCATGTTTGTGAAAGGAATAGGTACATCATGATTAGCCAGCTCAGATGGTTTCAGGTTTGATTTCCAGGAACTAGTGTCTACGGTTTTTCTATCACCAGCTGTAACAAGTATTCTTAAAAATAAGGGCTATTGATCACAAGGGTGCCTGGGGCAAAAGAGAGATGTGTGTTTGGTAACATGGACATAACACTGTCGTGGAAAAGCAACCTAGGAGACACCACATCCTCATTCATGGATTATGAGCATTACTTTTGGAGAGGAAGTCCAATGCTATAAAAGAAATTTAGGGTTTTAAAAGAGAAGGAGGGCTGGTCTCATAGCCCAGTGGTTAAGGGAGCCAGATCTCACATGGCCAATCTCAGTGGCTTGAAATCATGCTGGGCATATGGGGGTGCATTTCCCAAATTCTGACAGAATAGAGAAATGGAGGAAGAGGGATGGCAGTGTGACCAGGCCTCACTGCGGTTTTTTGTTTTCCCTCTCTGTCTCTCTCTAGTGAGTATATATATGTGCCTACTGATAATATCTTTTTTTAAAAAAAAGGGGGGGGGAGAGCAATTATTTGTTGTTCTGAGCTATGACATGAGCAAGTATGTCTTGTCTCAAACATGGGGCTTTGATTGTTTGGTGAATCAACTTCTTTGTCTCTGCTAACATATAATGACAGATTTGAACATAGCTTTTAGGTTCAAGAAATTATTTAAAAGTCAGAAATTACACTAGAGTTTGAGCTTTCATGCTAAGTCCCTTAACTGCAAGCTGTTTTCACATAAAATCTTGTTCTAGGATTTTTTTCTGGGGTGGCGCTTGGCAAGGCAAAGTAAGAAAACAAACCTCTCTCGGCAGTTCTTATCAAAGTCTCCCAAGTGAGAACTATCTACAGATAAGGGATCTTCAAAAAGTTCATGGAAAATGCATATTATGAAGAAGCAATACATGGGCTTCGATTTTTTTTTTTTTGGCACCAAAATTAGCTCATACTTTAATTCCACTTTTACTCAAACACTGTAAAGTGCCCTTATATAAAGACTCATCTTTTGACCTGGCCACAGTGGTGTAGGCAGTAGGGGCAGTGGTGCATGATACTAGAGGCCATATGGCCAAGCTCTGGGTTTGAGCTTTGCGTCTTCCAGAACACACCAGGCATATGATCCTAGCTGGCTGCAAGATCTTGGTGTGAAGAACCTGTTCAGGGTACCAGTTTCTCTATCTCTCTGTATCTCTCAAGAAAGAAATACATTAACTTTAAAAAATAACTAATTTTAAGAAGACTCTTATTTTCCAACTTGCATATAAGTTTCCCAATTTGGTCTGGAAAAATAACCCATTTGGGTTTGTTTTTGCTTTTGCTGAATGTATTCCACATATGGAAGGCTTTCTGTATTTGCATTTGATGAGAAGCACTGTAAGATGCAGTGGAGTGATGCTGAGGTGCTGGATTCCTATATGGCTGGCCATGATTTGAGTCCCACACCTGGTGGCTTGAAAATCATGCCAGGCACATTGTGTGTGTGTGTCTAAAATCCTGAGGAGACTGGAGAAGAAGAGGTTGTGGTGTAGCCATCCTCCCTAGAGAGTGTCTCTCTCTGTCCGAATGCCCCCCATGGAAAAAAAAAAAAAAAAAAGCAGTTGTGCCTTTTGTTTTCAGGGGCTTTGTAATGTTGCCTTACCTGTGAATGACTGCAAATAAATCCTCTGTTGTTCGAGGTTTGTTTGGAGACACGAACACACCCTCTGCTTCAGCTTGAGAGTCTTCACTAAGTGGTGAAATCATGGAGTCATCACTTGGTGATGATTCTTAAAATAAGAACAGAAGCATCTTTAGGAGGAACGAATATACCTAGCACATTACTGTGCTTCACTAACTCAGGGAACAAACAAACGGAAGTTACTATATTGCTGTTTCTTAGAGAGAGAGAGAGAGAGAGAGAGAGAGAGAGAGGAAGAAGAAGAGGAGGAGAAGAGAAGAGAAGAGAAGAGAAGAGAAGAGAAGAGAAGAGAAGAGAGAAGAGAGAGACCCATTAAAGCTTAGTCCCTCAATAACAAAAGCTCTTATCACAATTGATTTAATAAGTGGAAAGCCACAACACAGGAAACCTAACACCCAGGGCAGTATTATGAGGAATGTAAGAAGTGGGAAATGCCATGAGACACATTTCCACTGTGACAAAACTATCAACAACTGACCTTTCAATGAAGCCTCATCCACGCTTCCTTGGAGCTCCTCTGCTCTGCTGTCATCAGAGGCACTTTTGGTTGAAATACCTGAAGCAATATTTTCCTGCTCAGAACATTTTTCAGGGAATGAATTTACAGATGATATCTCTGATTCATAGCTGATATTCCCAGGCACTTTGTCATAGTGGCGGCTCATCACAAGTTGATGCTTAAGTTGATCGCTTATGTCCGTTGCTCTGGTTGGTGAGTTTGACTGAGATGTGATTACATCTACAGATTCAGGTTGTGCAACTTCCTCCCGATCTGTAGAAGACATCTTCTGTACCTGTTCGAAGGTTCCATCTGGACCACCTCCATATAGTAGTAGTTTACCTTCCAAATCAATTGGACGGGCTGCAGAGACCCTTTGGAATCCTTCTGTGGAAAACCCACAGTTCTTACTTGGTGTATTTTCTGAAATAGGCTCACTTTCCACATGCGTTTGGTCTTTTGTGACCTTTGAGTCTAGAAGACTGCTGCCGGCTGAGGTTATAGTCTCTGGATCGCAGTGATTCTTCACATCATAAGAACGGTTTTTTCCTAAATGTACTTTATCTGGTCCCGTCTCAACTGCAGAAGAGTCTAAAAAGGACAGTATGGTATCTTCAGTGGAGTACTGACGTGAAATTGATTTCTTGGCTGAGTGTGGCTTACTCTTACCTGGAGACAAGGCAGCCATTGTGAGAGTGCTTTCCTCTAAGTAGGGAAGATCTGTATTGTTGCCTTCTTTTTGCTTAACTTCCTCAGACTTACTGATGGACCTAAGGTTAACAGATTTCAGGACTGTTGGTGTAATGGCAAGGGTCGGTGGAGGATTCGACCTCAGTGTTTCTCCTACAGCATTCTGCTTATTATGAGTAAAAACATGCAATGGATGACGGTGGTGGAATGGTTTATTCAAGACATTATGAAGAGCACTTAGGTCAAGATGGGTAGGAGGTATAATTGGAAGTTCTAGATCTTTACTCAGTGATAGAGTTCCATCTTTTAAAGAGGGTTGCTGTAGTGAGGATTTCCTTTCTGGGACTTTAGGTTTTCTTTTGCTACCTCCAGGAGACAATGGACCTGAAAAGAAAGCTGTAGGAAAAGAGGATGTTGGCGTTTCAGACTGGCTTTTGGTGCCCACTGA
>NW_006160080.1:2173409-2217766 GCF_000334495.1 Tupaia belangeri chinensis | reverse complement strand
TGTCACCCTGGTGGGGGAGGCCCAACCCCAGCCAGTTTTTCTGGGGAAGCCAGTTTAAATTCATTGTCAACAGAAGGAAGAGATGGGGTGGTTGCTCTTGATTCTGATTGGGATGTTTGAGATTCAGAACTCTCTGGAGATTTGATGCATTCGATGACTGTGGTACCCGTAGCAGTGCTGGAATTAGATAAAGATCTATAAGGATCATTTGTTTTCAAGTCATTTAGAAGCCAGAGGTCTGCATAGTGAGTTGATTCAGCACCTTCGTCTTTGAATGGTGGAATATCTGAAGTGTCTAACTGAGGTTCCTTAATACCATGTTCACTCTGGTTCATCCAAGAAGATTCCTGCTTAGCTGGAAGATTGGCATTTTCCATTCGAGAAGGCGTGTTGGAGAAATCAAGAGGCAGCTTCATTTCCCTGGAACTGTGAGGCAGGTGCTGACCACTGCTTATCTTTGGTTCTTTCTTCTCAGAAATATCTGCATTTCCATCAGACTTCCTCAACGATGAACTACGCTTAGGTGGGGTTGGCTTAGCCTTTGGTTTCCTGAAAGAGATACTCGGTCTCCCCTGCCTCCTGTGGTCTAAATAGTCCTGCCAGGCACAGTCTGGAAGACCAGGAGGAACCCCAACACCTTGGCTGTTCTCTGGGCCCAAGGCTGCATAATGACAGACATAGCTCTTATTACCTTTGAGACCACAGTCAAAGTGCATGGAGGTATAGTAGCCCTCAGTGTCTACTGAAAAGTGAGAGCTAGTGTCTGCTTTATCTGATGGAGACTTTTCCAGAAAGCTGTCATAAGTGGCCATGCTTGTGAAGCTCGGGCAGCTCAGAGTGTCTGCCTTGGGACGCTCAGGACTAAAGTCCTGGCGACAGGAGGCATCGTGATGGTGGTGGAGGTAATTCCACTCGCTGTCACTCGTGTTGCTGGTGTTGGGATCATCCAGCAGGTCTGCCACAGTGGAGGTGAAGGAGTTTGCCCGGTGGCCTCTCACTTTCTCCAGATGTTCATTGTACTGCTCTGCCACGAAGACACTGGCATCCTCATTAGCATGAGGGGCCGTGTTGAGTGACAGCTCTGAGTCACAGTGTGAAGAGCCGGTGAGGGGAGGAGAGGCTGCAGGAGGGATTGTTTCTGAGGTCTGTGAGGGGCACGTGGAGCTGCTCCCACTCCAGTTACCACTGGATGACTGGTGGTCGTCTTTCTGGTCCATGGGGCTGGCACCCCCCGCCGTGGAGATGCAGGGGATGGGGCTCCAAAAGGTGTCTGAGTTAGAGGAGATGTCACAGCTGCCAGAGTCAGCAGCCATTCGGGACAGGCGTGACCTCCCTCTTTCACTTAACTTGTGCTGGGGGCTGTGAAGATGTTGAGAACAGGCAAGGCCTAAAGCAGGCTGGTGCTCCTGTGCACTTGGACTGCTTGGAGCCTCACCGCAATCATTCGGGGTTCTTTCGTGGTCACCCACGAAAGGCTCTCCCTCTTCGTATGCTGAGGGTTTAGCACCAACTTTGGGCTCAGCATCCCCACCTCTATTCCCCTCCCGGGGAAGGCTCCGAGATCTTGTGCGGCTGCTCACTGCAGTAGTAAACATGGTGTCGCCTTTGTCTGCCAGCGCAGAAATGTTGCCAGCGGAATGAGAAAGGGAAGCTGCAATGCTCTGACCCCGCTGAGCTCTGATTCTCCTTCTGGACGGGGCGGCAATCAGAATATCCTCGGTTTGGCACTCAGAGTCCCTGGTTCCGGACCTCCTATTGACGATGTTGGAGGGGTCTGGATTTGTGTTCACAATCACATTCCTTTCCCTGGCCACTGGCGACTCATCAGAATCTAGGGCACACAGAGAGCACAGTGAGATATTTTATACATCAGCAGCCGAGCAGACATTCTGACGGATGTCCACAAATCCCTGTGCTGCAATGTTGGAGCTTTTTCTTACCAGAAATAAAAGAAAAAAAATCAACATATAAACTTGGGAGAAAGCAAAAATGCTTTGGAGAATCTCTCTTTCTCATATATGTATGTACACACACACACACACACACACACACACGAGATTGGGTCTTCAAAAAAGTTTATGGAAAATGCATATCATGAAAATCTATGCTTGGATTGCAAATTGAAAATAAATTTTAAAATAAAATCATACCTTTGCCAAAATAAAATCATACTCCAATTCTATGTTTCTATGAAATTTCTGAAGTCCCCTCAGATATGGAGGTATATACACACACACATATGTATATATATGTATGAAGAAAAGATATGCTTTTCTATATTTTTCTATGTTTGTATATTATCTCTTTACTATCACATTCATTTGTCCCAATAAGTTACTAGTTTTTTTAACTAAAGTACACTTTATGTTCTTGACCACTACTGCTCATTTTTGTTGTGTAATATAAACATAACAAAATAAAAATAAGAGACTTTGTTATAAGAAATAAAAATCTTACTTATAAGAGATGCTATCATAATAATAACTTTTAAAAAGCCATAGGCATACATAGTCTAAACGCACTGAATAGAAAAAGAAAAGAATGTCACAGGAGTATTGTATTATCAATATTCAATATTTAATTGAGTATGCTTGAAATTTACCTTTTAATAATTAATGCTATAAAAAAATCTCTCTCTTAAAATGATATTACAATTTTCCAAAAGAATTTTTTATTAAATTCTATTCTTTTTTATTCATAATTTCCAACTTAATAGAAACTTTTTAAAAATTAGTAAAACATTACATTTCCGTCATAAGACCTAAATCTTTAAGGTCAAACCTTCACAGTCAAGAACAGAGAATAAAAAGTAAAACTACATGGCTTGCTGGATACAAAACAAATACACACCATTTCAAAACCCCCACAGTTAAACTGTTTAATATTTTTTAAGAAGGCCTGGTGAAGGCTGGCTTCTATTTCATCTCCTTATGATCTTTCCTAGACAAAATGTTAACCATTAGCATTTTTTTATACCACACCTATTTCTTGTTGAACATTTCTGGGGATACCCGAGATGGTTTTCCTCCTCCTCAATTACAAATACACACCATTTCAAAACCCCCACAGTTAAACTGTTTAATATTTTTTAAGAAGGCCTGGTGAAGGCTGGCTTCTATTTCATCTCCTTATGATCTTTCCTAGACAAAATGTTAACCATTAGCATTTTTTTATACCACACCTATTTCTTGTTGAACATTTCTGGGGATACCCGAGATGGTTTTCCTCCTCCTCAATTTTCGTCTGCGCTGTAGTACGGATTGTGAATGAACAAGAGAGCAGCGTATACTAGTCTCTCTGTCAAAACCAACTCCTGCAACCCACAAATAGGTCTCATTAGCCTTTAGAAATGGCAAACAAATGTTCATTTGCTTGGAACACAGTGATATTTATTGATTGGAAATAAAGGAAGAGTTTGGATCAAGCCTGTGAACAAATATAAGGGAGCCCTTATTCAGCTCTTATTAAAGTTATGTTGCAGTACATTAAGCTTTACTTCTAAATGCAGCTCTCCACAACTGCTTGCATTGCCAAAAGTAACAAGCAAAGAAGGAAAATCAAAAGAGAGAGAAGAGAGAAAGACATCAAAAAACCCCACTCTGACACAGAAATGGCTCCTTAAGGATTTATAACCTTTAGTTACTGCTATTTACTGGTCTCTCTCTGGGCTCTCTGAAGCTGATACCTTTGCATAGTAGATCAGTAGCCCAAATGTTACCTGAATTAGTTCAGCTAGCATATCCTGACCCATTTCTTCATTAAAAGAGTCTTTGTGAGCTTTTTTCCCCTCCACCTCCAATGCCCAAACCTCCCTGCCACACACACACACATTTTCTATGAGCAAATGCAACAGCCTAGGGACTTTTTTTTTCTGTTAAATCATCACGGAGCTCTGCTTACTTTCTTCTACTGACTAAATTGGACACTTTTTGATTTATCGCCAGGTGTCTTATCAATGTAAAATAAACATACAGAGCAGTCGCAGTTCTGTCCCTAAATAGATCCACTTTCTGTACCAAGTGTAAAGCTGGAATTCCTAGTCTTTGTACCATTTGTTTGTTTGTTTTTGAAAATGCAGGGGGCAAACGTGATGCTTGTTAGTTTCTCTCTGCAAAATCACATCATCGGCACTACATGCAGTCCCATTAAAACTAGAAAGATGGGGAGGGGGTCAAAGTGTCTGGCATATGAGTGCTCTATGGATTTTTCAGCGAGCTCTGCCTCTGAAAGCCATAGTGCTGCACTGTGGAATTTGGTCACCTCATCATTTATCCTGATTATTAAGCATGGTGTGGGATGGCATGTTTGATCTTGGTTCAGCTGTATAATGAAGCAGTTAGCTCTCAGGACCAATAGTTTTTAGAATCTATACGAGATATCAGGTGATGAATAATTACCGTATTATCAGAGAATTTATACTAGTGAACTTTTTCATTCGATTTTAATACTTATAGAACACATGGCATGCAAACACAGACATGGACATCTTAACGGTATTCTCATTAAAGTCCTTGAAATCATCATCTAATCTAAGCATTCGCCTGAGATTTCCTGAAATAAAGCTGAAGGAAAAAAATCTTCCCTTTTTCTTAATCACAAGACAATGACCCATAATCACAGTACTAAATTTAATAACAAGATTTTACTTTCAGTGCCATGAAAGAAGCAGGTGCTGATAACAATCAGATGTTCCCCAAACTGAAAATTAGTTTAAGAGGGTGCCAAAATGATCCATTCTGGCAGCTGACCTCCCCTAATATATTCTATTTATAGTACGGAGAGCATATTTAGAATAATTTATCCTACAAGTTGACTAGAGTGTCAGGAAAACTAACTTACAGCCAATCATCTAGAACTCCTTTTTTTTTTTTTTGGTAAGTAAATAATATCCGTTCCAGATACCTGGTCCATTTGCTTCTCACTTTATGTACGAGAAATCTGAGCAGGGTTAATATTTGCCATGGCCAAAAGGCATCTTGAATGACATGCAGTCTTAAGTCCCACGGTACCAAGATGAAAATCAGTCATAACATGACTGCTTGGAAATTTTCAATGTGCAAATAAGTTAAAATGTAGCTATTAGAGATGTTTACAGAAAGCATAATGGCTAGACCATTTAATTTCTAGTTTCTAAAGTGATCATAGTTTATAATATTTTCCTTGCAACTAAGATTAGCAGATCCAATTCTGAAATTTACACTTGCTGGCAATAAACTTTGAAGGAAAGTCTGGCTAGGTTTCCATTCTACCTAGACTAATATTTAATCTCTCCATTTACAGGAAAAGGAAAGCAAAGAGTGGAAGAAAGACAGACTTGCTAATTTTAAAATAGAACTCAGCCTTCATCTATGTATCTATATATTTTTAAGTCAAAGATCTCTAAAATCAATACAGAAGTCTAAATGGTCTTTTAAAACAAGCCTACCTTCATCTAAAGAAGTATGAAAACTGATTTTCTCGTTGATCTACAGGCCCATTACTTGCAGTTTTAGAAACCTGGGGTTTCCTGTTTTCTTTCTTGCAATGCTGCACATCATTATCATATGATTAATCTCTGCTGCTCTCTCCATTATTTCAGTCAGCTATAGCCAAAGAGCTATTTGGTGATTTGTTTTTTCAAAAAGAAACTGTCCATCATTTACATAACAAGTGGCCCAACAGAACATATGCAAATTGATGTTCAAAACCTGACAGAAGCATATTGAACATCTTCTGGGTTGGATTTTGATGAAAAGTGTATTACTTGTTTATAATATGGTATTCTTAGTTGGTAGGCCCAGAAGCACAGGTTCTGAACATAATTAATATTCTGATCCGACTGCCCCTAAGGGAGGGGGGGAAATAAACAACAGAACGATACCAGTGACATTGATGGGAATAATGCAAGAAGAAATCACTTGGGCATCTTGTTTCATCTTCTCCTCTGGTGTTGGGAGAGGTAGCGCTTTGTTCCAGTTGGTCTGCTTATCCAGTGTAGACGGGATATTGTGGATTGGGTTTTTCGGCCTCTGCCCTAACATGACATCTGTATCTTCATCCTCTGGTGGATGGGACTGAAAACAAAGTACATTTAAATTCAGCGATCACAGTTTAGACGAAGCGTACTAATAAGTGATTTCATAGTTGAATAAGAAAAATTGAGGTCAGAATAAGCTTTTAGGTCAAAGGAAGAATTCCTAGAAGTAGTTAGTAAGCACAACTAATTAAAAGTATTATTTCAACAGTGAAGAGACACAAAAAGAAAAAAAGAATAGGCTAAATAAGCAAGATTTTCAGGCTAAATAGAATTCAGAGGAGAGATAAAATAGCCCCAAATCCCCAAACTTCAAACTGAAGAAAACTGAATTCTCGAATCCAGTGAATGGTAGATCTACTTTCTGACTATCTTTCCATAAATTTTTATTGAAAATCTTGAGAACTCTAAATGACTAGGATCAAAGGAAGAAGATGAGTTACCTGCCCATGAAAAGGTTCAGAAAACCTGGAGTCAGGAGACATTCTAGAACACACAACCCAAAGGACAAACCAACTTAATCTGAGAGGAGTTCATTTCACTGCAGAACACTGGCATTTGTGAATACCATTTTAGAACTCAGTTTCATCAGCACTGCATGCACATGGAAAAGCAAAGTGAAGAATTTTTCCCGACCAAATATAGTGGAAAATATAAATGTTGTTGGCAGGGTGAGAGATTCAAGTGGGTTATGTTTTCAGATTTGGAAGGGTAAAATAGTCCTAGTTTATTTTCTTTCAGTTTCGCAGTGCAAAACTTTTCTTCCAGCTGTGAGGTCAGAGGTTTTGATTTCTATATAACTTTTGAAAATTCTCCATGTAAACCTTTGATAAATATTAATATTGTCTAGCTTTTATTTCAAGGTTGGGCTCTTAGCCCAGATTATTAAAAAGGCTCCATCCCAGTTTTGATTTCCGGGTTGGATTTCCAAATCACATTATTTAAAGACAGTTTTTACCAATGAACCTAGTTTTATTTTTTAAGACGATTTGAAAAAAGGTGTGTACCTTTTAAAATAAATATTTGTCCTCTTATTCCAGTAAGGATTCAATAATATTGTATCCTAAATCAGGATAATTAATGTTCTCTTTTTTTAATCCTCACATTTGGACACTGTGCTCAGTGGATTTCATTTATTGTCAAATGAGCTGTTCTCAAGTCCCCTTAAAGAGCAGTACACAGAGCTACTTGTTAAAAACTAACCCCCAGCATTTACTTACCTTGTCAGAGGTTTCTGCAAAGCCCCCCAACACACCCAACAGGATATGAATCCCCCCCTTGGGAAAAATGTGTTCTCCATGAACGTTTTGGTAAAATATTGCAACCTTCTTTCTCTCTTCAGCTTTTGTGCAGATCCCAGCGAATCCAATAGCTCAAATAAAGTTCGAGCACAAAAGACTTTGTTTCCTAGGTAACTTCCAAAAAGAAAAAAAAGTTTGGTGCATGCAAAGAGAGAGAGAGAGAGAAAGAGAGAGCGCTAGAGAGCTACTTTGTTTCCTAGGTAACTTCCAAAAAGAAAAAAAAGTTTGGTGGAGAGAGAGAGAGAGAGAGAGAGAAAGAGAGAGCGCTAGAGAGCTAGAGCTAGAGAGAAACCCCCAGCACCAGAGGCCTCATTTTGTAGGCGATTCCTTCCTTGAATAACAATGGACTGGGAAACAACGAAAGGATAGTGACCTGACTACAGGATCTGACCAGCAGCCAAAGGCACTTTTTATTTCATGGTGACAGGGACACTTAGCTGCCAGAGAATCCTTTTGTCTTGTTCTAGCTCTCTCTTTTTTTTTTTTTTTTTTTTATTTGAGAAGCTGAGCCTTTACAGTTCTGATAAATATAGGGCAAGTTGGAATCTCTTTCCTCCAAACCGGAAATTCCAGGAGCAGCTTTAGGTGATGCTCATGTTAAACAGTCTGGATTGCAACTTGGGGGTATAAGGGAGGTAGGGAGTAAATGGAGGGAAAAGCCAAATGGCATGGCTGTCTGAATAATGTTTCGTTCGATTCAAGTTAGGAAAATATCGCTCTTTAAGGTGATTTAAAAGAAAAACTGTTAGTTACAAATGAGAGTTTACGATAAAGTTAAAAGAGAGAAGAAAGGGACAGTGGCTGGAAAGAGCAGAATAGGACTGTGCAGGAATGTTCTCAGAACCAATACCTTTCTACTCCATGGGGTCATGTGGCAACACTCAGTGGGGGAGGGCGAACGGGTGCTGTTAAACTATGAATATGAAATGCAAAAAAAAAAGAAAAATTAAAAATGTACACACAACACATAGGATACCTTTGTCAGGCCAAATATTTGCTATTAATGAATAAATATACTGGAATAACTCCCTTCTTCCCTTCTTCCCTAATGAATCTTCATTTTCTTGAGAGGTAGCATACATAGCAAAGACCACAGATTCTGGACCTGGGCTGTCTGAGTTCAGATCTTGGCTCTACCACTTATTTTGTGTGTGAGCAGTCTCTATTACTCAACCTCTCTAAGGTCAGTTTCTTTATTTGTAGTAAAATGAGAAAATAATAACATCTACCTGCCAGCACTGTTTTGAGGATTAAATGAGTAAGTATATGTAATACACTTAGGAGAATCCTGGTACTTAATAAGCTCTGCATGTTAGTGTCAGCTACCACTACAACTGTTGGATCATCAGAAAAGTCATGATGTATTTTTTCCGATGACCCATTATTATTATTATTATTATTATCCTTATCTTCTAGCCATGAAATATCTGTGAAAATGTCTTAGCAAATTATAATTTTCCAAGCTTTTAACTTCCCATGGCATTTGCTAATTTGGAAAAGACTGAATTTTTGTCTTAGAGTGATTTTATTTGTCAATGAACTAAATGGAAAAAAACTTCGTATGTAAATTTCTTCCTCTAGACTGCTCCAAGTTTGTTTCTTCCTGACTTTCATGGACTACCTTTGGAGATGGGGCAGTTTCATGAGTGTGTGACCTGTGCAGTCTCAGAGGCCCTGCACTCAGAAGGCCCCCATGCTTGGTTTAGTGCACTGCTCTCACTGTCTTGAAATTCTTAATTTTTTAGTAAGAGCCCTGCATTTCCATTTTGTACTGGGCCATACAAATTATATAGCTAGTCCTATCTGGAGAATAATCTGGCAACCAGAATTTCCTTTTCAGGTCCTGAGAACATTGAAACTCTTTTAAACTCTAGATTATGTTGGTTTTGGATTCAGTTAGGTTTCCATTAAAGCACTTACCTGGGTGATAGCATGTATTTAATGTGACATAAATTATCCTTGGATATGAATTTTTTATCTATTAAGTTGTGGATTCCTAGAGGTCAGGGACTGTATTTAATTTTCCTTTTAGTCTTCCACAATGCAAAGTATCTTCCCCATTGTAAGAGCTCAACAAAATATCTGCACACTTGAATGGTATCAGCGCTGTGTGTTTTAACAGTGATTGGAAACCCAAATACACTCAGGGGCATGCTTAAGATTTCAAGAGGACACAGATACCACAGAATCCAAGGGGCTTACCATCTTAGTGCAAATACATGAAGACAAGTAGAGGAAACCACCAGCAACCTTCGTTCCATTAGGGGCTCCATATGGATATATTATGGGTTTAGTTATTTTTAGTTCTTTGGCAGACATGCATTTGGGGAGAGGGGGACACTCAAGATATAATTCTATTTTAAATTTGTAAGTTTTTTAAAAAAATAATTATTTTATCTTTATTTACTTATTTAAATTTGACCAGAGAGGAACAGAGAGAGAGAGAGAGAAAGAGAGAGCAAGCCACCAGGTCTGAGACACGAACTGCGGTCAGCCATGTGGGAATCCAATGCCCTTAACCACCATGTCACCTGCCGACTCTAATTTATAAGTTTGAACTTACTGAATTGCTCATTAATTTTTTTAAATTAATGTTTATTTATTTGGAGAGAGAGAAAGAAAGAGACCTACTCTAAATAGAGTTTTACCATGCTGCAATCCTCCCTTCAGCCTTTCAGCCAGTCTGGATTATGGGTATGTCTGTGGGTAAGCCTGGCATTTTCATATCAAATGGAAAATTGAACCCAGAGTCTTCCCATGTGGTTCTAATATTGCACAGCAGAGCCCTACTGCCCATTCCACTGTGGATGGGCCACTCACTAATTTTTAAGCAGAATAAATGTAATCTCCTCAGGCCCAGTTAACTTCGATCTAGATCTTATTTAAAACTAATGACTTCATAGGGTCTATTGCTCCCTCACTGAAAGTGACCATTTTGACAGATGTAGTATATGTGGCTTGAGGTCAGACACTGATCTGTTTCTCTCTAAGAATGAGTCACAGATAAAGATATGGAGGTCTCAAAGTAAGACACCAGAGTGTGTAAACTGAAAAAAACTCGTGGAAGTAAGAAAATCAGAGCCAGAAGTAAAGCTTAAATGATAAAGAAAGTATTTCAAAGAAACCAAAGACTTTGGTGTCTTATGAAAGAATTTTCAAAAACTGACATAGCAAGTCAGAGAACATCTGAATGACATTAATTTTAATATTAATATATAAGTTTGTATACTTTGTCTTAAATCTCCTAAGTCAGTTCTCTTGTTGAATATATTTTCTAGGAATGAGGGGTGACAAGTAGATTTTAGTTTTTATCTGCTTCAGAAACCCACTCATCCCATTAAGCATAAGGTAAATGAAACACAAAACTTAAAACTAAACCAAGTAAAAGAATGAAGGTAGCTGGTTATTTGCATAAGGCCCAAGAGTCACTGGATCATATCCTGTCAGAAATGAGTAAAAAATGCTGGTATTACTACTGTTACTGGGAATAGTGAAATTTTCCCAGGAATGGATTTTTCTAAGAAGGAAACATGTCTTTAAGTTTAAATCAAACTGTGTTATATTTACAGAAGTTGCTTCAGTCTATAAACCAATAGCTCACAGAATAGAAAGAACACTATCAGGTTTTAGAATGAAGTAATTGGGAAACTGTTCATTCCAGGATAACAGAAAGCACTGTATTATATTTTGCTGAATTAAAGCCTTATTTCTATTTTCACCATTTCTACTTTGTCAGAAACACTGAACAGTTTTGTCTTTCTGAATCCTTGTTAGACTACTGATTTAAAGGGAGAGAGATAGAGAGAGAGAGAGAGAGAGAGAGAGAAAGCCAGCTCTAGACACCTTCAGAGTTTAATTTTCTAATAACAAGTGTTTGGATAATTAGACCTTTTCCTTCCTAAGGATGAAATAAACATGCAAATCTTATTTTGCTCAATAAGATTGTTCAGAAGGTCACAGTGGTAAAGATGATGTGAAATTTAACATTTTAATACTGATATTGTAAGTAACTGCCTCTGACTCCAACTCAAGAAAACACTTTTGTTGCTAATGTAGTTGGTTGTTGTAATGGCATAAGCAAATTAAAGGTTGCTTATTACTCAAAATACGTAAATAAGCATGAGGTAACACCTGGCAGTGACAGGATGGCAAGTCCAGAGAGTCAGTACAGACTGCTTGGTTTTGGGCACTATGACTTAGTCAAGATCTGCCTGGGTTATACTCCACAGTAGCTTCTTCCTCAGCTAATTGGCCTCTCTTATTATTTTTTTAAGAGAGATTTTTGCTATAGGGTACATGCACTCACTAGAAAGACAGAGACAGACAGAGAGACAGAAAGTGAGAAATCACCCCCTGGGGGGATAGCCACACTGCAACTCCTTCTCCTCCATTCTCCTCTCAAAATCCTGGACATGCATGCACACACACCCAGCATGAGTTCAAGTCACTGGGTCCGGGACTTGAACTGCGGTCGACTATGTGGGAGTCCAGTGACATAATTATTATAACATCTACTGGCCCCACCTCTCTCACTATTTTGTTAGTAGCTCCAATCTCCAGCCTGTGAAGCTTGAAACTAGGTACTCTTGAGCTTAGGTGCAGGAGGATTGTGTTCTTTGGTTCCTCCACCTAGACATGAGCGCTTCAATTCCTGCAGATGGTCTGTAAGTTTAGAATATTTAGGTTCACAATGCTAAAAGGGGCTATGGTTTTATTTCTGCTATGGAGTTAATAACTGCCTTAGTGTAATGTTGAGAAGCATCCTCTTTCCTGAGTGTTTTGTCAATGGAAGTAAAATTGCTCTGATTATTTCTGATAAAGTTTTTACATGATGAATGCAATAATCAATGCATGATTTTTTCCCCTAAATCATCTAAGAAATAAAACTACAAGAGAACTGCTATCTCATGGCATCTCTAGCTGGCCCAACATGCTACTACTCCTTAATAGGTGCTGATGGATAAGGTTAGGAAAAACTGGATGAGCAAACTTGTATGAACAAAATTATTCTTTAATGGCTCTATTTAAATGAATCATATTGTTTATTCAGAGAAAGGCTAACCATTTTTTTGTTGTTGTTAGTAATGGTTTTCCTACTGCCTCAATAGTGCTCAACAAATATTTGTTGTACTACTAGCACCCCCATGTGCCTGGTATGAGCAAACAAAAATCTTCTCCTAGAGAAATAACATCAAATTATTTCTACTCACATATGATTTTTCAGTACTACATTCAGTACAAAGTCAAAGAGAACAAAGCACAGGAGGAGATATGACAGCATGAGCAAGAAGCATCTAAAAAAACAGATAATAGAGGTAGACCCACAGGGACTCCTGATTTTGGAATTTTCACTGCGTGCAGGAGTGGAAGGGAACAACCTCCACTAAGTGTAGGGCAAGACTGTTAGGAGACCACTTACTCATTCAAGAGCATACCTTTGGTGAGGGCCAGAATCTGTCCCAGTGGAAACAAGCTGTCAGATTAAAAATAAAAATAATTTCTCCCTTATGGGTATTTGCATGTTCATCGTGCAGTTCTTTCAACTCTTCTGTACTTCTGAGATTTCTCATAATAAAATGTTGGAGAAAAATGCAGAGACAGAGAGAGAGAGATTTTGCCTTCCTTTTCTAGGCCCCCTTTCAGGCCCTTCCACCACTGATTGTAAGAAACCTCAGACTCTAAGCTAAAACATTGTAGAATCAGCCACTACCAGTCATGCCCATCTTGTTCCTGACAAAAGATATTTATTTGACGCTTTCACTCCATTTCTGTCTCTGCATCCCCTTTTTGGGTTTGAGTTATACCTTCAAATCCTTCCTCTAGCTTCCTGTGTGATTGCTTCAACGCAAACCAGAGTTATGACCAGTGTTCAGAACAAGAAATAACAAACATACTCAAAAGTAGTTAGAGAAATTTCTTTGGTGAATAATGAAAGGATATTTCTCAAACCTCAATGTTTCTTGTGGTGTATGTGTGAGAAAAGTTCATTTCTCCAGTTCTGTGGCTATGAACAAGCATTTGTCTAAAGATTTCAAGATTTTTCTCAATCTTTCTTACTGCTAGAAGAAAAAATAATCCCTCTACTCCATTCAGAGAAAGGCTAACCATTTTTTTGTTGTTGTTAGTAATGGTTTTCCTACTGCCTCAATAGTGCTCAACAAATATTTGTTGTACTACTAGCACCCCCATGTGCCTGGTATGAGCAAACAAAAATCTTCTCCTAGAGAAATAACATCAAATTATTTCTACTCACATATGATTTTTCAGTACTACATTCAGTACAAAGTCAAAGAGAACAAAGCACAGGAGGAGATATGACAGCATGAGCAAGAAGCATCTAAAAAAACAGATAATAGAGGTAGACCCACAGGGACTCCTGATTTTGGAATTTTCACTGCGTGCAGGAGTGGAAGGGAACAACCTCCACTAAGTGTAGGGCAAGACTGTTAGGAGACCACTTACTCATTCAAGAGCATACCTTTGGTGAGGGCCAGAATCTGTCCCAGTGGAAACAAGCTGTCAGATTAAAAATAAAAATAATTTCTCCCTTATGGGTATTTGCATGTTCATCGTGCAGTTCTTTCAACTCTTCTGTACTTCTGAGATTTCTCATAATAAAATGTTGGAGAAAAATGCAGAGACAGAGAGAGAGAGATTTTGCCTTCCTTTTCTAGGCCCCCTTTCAGGCCCTTCCACCACTGATTGTAAGAAACCTCAGACTCTAAGCTAAAACATTGTAGAATCAGCCACTACCAGTCATGCCCATCTTGTTCCTGACAAAAGATATTTATTTGACGCTTTCACTCCATTTCTGTCTCTGCATCCCCTTTTTGGGTTTGAGTTATACCTTCAAATCCTTCCTCTAGCTTCCTGTGTGATTGCTTCAACGCAAACCAGAGTTATGACCAGTGTTCAGAACAAGAAATAACAAACATACTCAAAAGTAGTTAGAGAAATTTCTTTGGTGAATAATGAAAGGATATTTCTCAAACCTCAATGTTTCTTGTGGTGTATGTGTGAGAAAAGTTCATTTCTCCAGTTCTGTGGCTATGAACAAGCATTTGTCTAAAGATTTCAAGATTTTTCTCAATCTTTCTTACTGCTAGAAGAAAAAATAATCCCTCTACTCCATATTTTACTTTCTTTTGAGTTTTATTTTATATGCTGATGGGGGCTTATTTTGCTTCAAAACTTTTCAAAAGACATCTGTTAAAATGTTGTGGGTATTCCAGCAGGAAATGTTTTGAAAATTTGGCTTTAGTTTGTGATCTAACCAATACCACATGGCATTTATAGCAGTTGACTTTAAGAACTGATTTATTACTATCATGCTGTCCTAAACATGAGAACTACGCACTGTAGACTGAATTTGTAGTACATTCGAATACATAAATAAAACCTCAGAGCAGAAGTGTCCATTGTAAACCACACTGGGTTTCTAGTGACGTGATATAGGCTCTTATTGTCACTCTACTATGGGGCCTGTTTGTCCTTAGACCAAGTCCCTGCATTTGCACACATACTATGGCCTGTCCGTGTGAGGACGGGGACTCCCCTTCTGCCTCAGATCCTTCTGCACAGGAGCGTGTGGGTATGTGTTGTATATAAAGATGAATTGCCTCGACCTTTCTCAAAGCCTTAAAGAAGTCTGGCCATGGCTTCTTCATATGTCGCCCTTGTTGCTACAATTACATAGCACTTGTCTTTCCTTGAAACTTTCTCAAAGTCTCCCATTGGCTGGCACTGTGCCCTTATCTTCCAAACATGTTTAGTTTGGATTCCAAACATCATTTGGAATTCATCATGTGCTTCCCCCTTTCCCCTCTCCTCAATCCCAACAATCATCAAGGTGAACAACCATGGGAAAATGAAATCATGAGATAAGTATAAATTTAGGGGACTATCCTACTTTCTGTCCTAAGCTCTTCTTTCCTTTCTAGATTTGTCCTTTGCTACCACCCTTCTCCAGGCAGTCAGGGCCTTCTTGCTCCCCCAATGGGCCTGAATGCAGCAACCCCATCTGGCATGCCACCCCCAACCCCAAGTACCCTTACATGGTACTCCCAGTCAGCTGGCAGGCCATAAAGAAGCCCACAGATGCTCCTTGTTAGGTGCTGAGAACTTGTGGGAAACCCAAGAAAATAAATCACTGAAGTAGAACTCCGGACAATGGTTGTGAGCAGGAGAGGAAGATATTTAGTTGCTTACTGACTTCTTCTTTTAACCACTTTACACATTAATATGAGAGATTTTTGCTATAGGGCACGTGCACTTGTCAGAGAGACAGAGAGAGGCAGAGAGATAGAAAGTAAAAAAACACCCCTTAGAAGGTTTGGCCACACTGTAATCCCTTCTTCTCCATTCTCCTGTCAGGATTTTGGGAACACATGCACATGTGCCTGGCCTGAGTTTTAAGTTGCCAGGTCCGGGACTAGAACCATGGTTGACTATGTGGGAGTCCAGAGATATAATCATTATGCCATCTTCTGGTCCCCACTAATATCTATTTTTTAAAACCACAAAGCATGAATATTAAGGTCTGAGAAAAATCCCCTTTTCATCAGTAAACTTTCTTTACCAAATCATGCCCTTAACTTTCCCTGATAGCCACCACTACTTCCTCTTCTTCTGGGAATTTCTTTGCAAAAGAAAATATACAAAAGGTCAATAAGTATATACAAAGGTGCTCAACATCATCATTCATTGGTAAAACTCAAGTGAAAAGTACAATGACATACTTCTGCATATTAAAGAAGCTGAAATGAAAAGAGTTAACACTACCTAATGTTGGCAAAGATGTGAAGCAACTGGAACTCTCATACATTATGGTGGACTATAAAATGGTGTGACACTTTGGAGACTGTTTGGCAGCATCTTATAAACTTAAATATATGCCTGCCTTTTCATTTCCTCTTAGATATACGAAGGTACAGAAGAATTAGTATGCCCACAAAAATCATTGCACAAAAATGTTTATAGCAGCTTTATTTATTTATTTTTTTTAAAAGAAGACCACAAGTGGTCCCTGGTTTTTTTTGTTTTTGTTTTTAGAGGTTTTCGCTATAGGGCACGTGCGCTCGCCAGACATACAGAGAGAGACATAGAGACAGAAAGCGAGAAATCACCCCCCAGAGGGGATGGTCACGCCGCAATCCCTTCTCCTCCATTCTCCTCTCGGGATCTTGGGCACGCATGCACATGCGCCCGGCGTGAGTTTTAAGCCACCGGGTCCGGGATGCGAACTGCGGTCGACTACGTGGGAGTCCAGTGACATAGCCATTACGCTAACTGCTGGTTCCCTAGCAGCTTTATTTTAAAAAGCCAAACAAACCAACAAAACCCTACAACTGAAAAGAACCCATATATCTACCAACAGCAGAGTAGATAAACATACTGTGGAATACTGTATTTATGAAATGGAATACTACATAGTAATAAAAAAGAATACATTAATGATACATGGTATATCAATCTCAAAAAATGATATGGAGCAAAAGAAGCCAGACACAAGAGATTGTGTGCGTGCTTGTCGACTTTTGAATCCCATCCTATCAGTAGAGTCTTGGGGGTTGAAGTCTGCCTGAAGTGAACAAAGCTTGACCTGCCTGGCAACAGTGCAGTTTTCACCGAAGTTGTGCACACAAAAAGAGGGCGTGTGTGTGTGTGTGTGTGTGTGTGTGTGTGTGTGTGTATGTGCTATAGGGGGCATGTGTGCTTGCCAGAGGAGAGACAGAGAAAGAAAGTGAGAAAGCACCCCCCACCCCAGGGGGATGGCTATGCTGCAATCCCTTCTCTTGAATTCTTCTCTCAGAATTTTGGGCACACATGCACACATGCTTGGTCTTTCAAGCTGCCAGGTCTGGGACTCATACCCACATTTGGCCATGTGAGATCTGGCTTCCTGAACCAGTACGCCACCAGCTGGTCCAAGAGTAGCTTTTTGAAAGAGAACATGAAACAACAAAGCATAGCTCTCTCCTTCTGATCTCAACTGGAATGGAACAAAAATTTTTAAGTTAATGGAATACAAAATTATTTCATTTATTTCAAGATTCAGGAACATTTTGTTTAATCATATCCTATTAATAAAGCATTATAATCATGCAGAGCATGAAAAAAATATATTTGGAGGCATTTGTGGAAAGTGGTCCCCGCATGAGTGGAAAAGGGGGCTATGGGGAGCCAAGGATGGAATACAACTCCTTTTGACCAGTTTACTCAGTCACGTATTCCCAGGAATTGCTCTGTACTGTCAAGAACACCAAGCAGGGCCCACTGGTCCATGATCACCATGAGGTTGATGCCAGTGGGTATCTGATTCACCCTCTGTGGCAAGCTTTGCCAGTTAGTGGAGCCACTGCCAGCACCATCCAGCTCCATTATTCTTCAGAGGTTGCTAGCACCAAATAAAAGACATGAGCTAAGAAAAGGCAGGCCAGGCTTTGAAGTGCATGGAAGAAAGGTTCTTTGAACTGCTACAAACAGCACAAATACCCTCACCCAAATCAGAGTTGCTGGCAGTGTGAGTCAATGGGATAGCCCAGAGGTGGGGGGAGCATTCCTCCATTACTCTCCATGACTTACCCTCAGCTGGGGGGCTCAGAGCCGGGTAGTGACTAAAGAGATGTTATACACTCAGTCCCACTCCAAGTGAACCTTTGCACCAGTAACTCAGACCAGATGTAGCAAAAGCTCAGCAGGGTCAAACTTGACCTCACTGCAACACATTTTTAAAGAGTAAAAAAGGTAAGAGCTCACAAACAAGCCATGCAGATTCTGCCTTTACAGTTTTTCCTTTCCCTATTTTTTTAGTTCATTTTTATGAATGTTATCCTATAGACTCGTATAACCACTACCACAATCAAGATGTGAAGCTGTTCTATTACTCCCCAAAACTCTCCTATGCCATCTCTTCCTAGTCACAGCCTTCCCCACTCCTAACCCCTGGTAGACACCAATCTGTTTTCCATCACTATGGTTTTTGTCTTTTTGAAAATATTGTATAAATGGAATCCTACAATATGTAACCTTTTGAGACTGGCTTCTTTCACCCAGAATAATGCCTTTGAGATCCATCCAAGTTGTTGTGTGTGTCAATAATTCACTCCTTTTTATTGTGAGTAGTATTCCATTGTCTGCCTATATTTTGAACAGTGAAAAAGATGCAGGCACCCAAGAGAATGTCAACCTGCAAATACTCTGTAATAATGTGTACAGACAAGTAATTTTATTGACTATTCCACAGCCAGGCCAATATTTAAAAGAGAAAGAAAGAATTCCCAAACTAAACTCTGTAACAAGGAATTGTCTTTATTTCTCATAATATTTAATATGAACCAGACTCATTGGCTAATGCTTCCATTAGCTATTGCGCTGGTTATTAACCTCTTGTCTCTCTTCTTCTGTACTCTGCTCCGTAATGCCAGGACTGTGCAAACAATATGTCTTCCTTGTCAGCTTCTCCCTGTTAAGTTCTGCCAGTGGGGTGCAGGAGGGAGACTAGAAGACGGGAAGAGGAAGAAGAGACTTATTTCCTGGTGCTCACTGTTTCTGTTAGCATCATCCCAGCAATGGTCCTTCATAGTTGGTTCCACTCTCATTTGTTCTGTGCTCCCAGAACCAGCCATATTGTGGCCCCTCAGAGACACCAGCCAGATCCAGCTCTATTGGGGAGCTCCTTCTTCTGAGCTCCTGTATGCATTAGCACTGGTCAGGCCGGACCTCCTAATTGAAGGGTTGGGTGCTACCTCTTCAGGGGCTTCTGAGTATTGAAGCCCCTGAGGTACTGGCACCAGCCAGACTGTGGCTCCTCTTCAGAGGTCTAGGTTTTAGTATCGCGGGGCTGCCCCAGTAATTCCAACCCCTTCCTAATATTCCCCAGCACTAGGGGTGTCAGTTGTGTGCTGCTGATACTCTTTGGGTATCACCTTAGTTTTCTATTGCCCTGTCAGTCTTGTAATGAGTTTCTTATATTAAATTAGTTCTATTAAAATATTGGGTCATCAGAAAACTTATGATGCATTTTTTGCATAGAAAAACATAGAGAAATATTGAGACCAGCAGTTGGCGTAATGGCTATGTCACTGGACTCCCATATAGTCGACCGTGGTTCGAGTCCAGTGGTTTAAACTCACTCTGGGCGCGTGTGCGTGCGTGCCCAAGATCCCAAGAGGAGAATGGAGGAGAAGGGATTGTGGCGTGGCCATCCCCCCTGGGGGGTGATTTCTCGCTTTCTGTCTCTCTCTGCCTTTCTGGCAAACGCACATGCCCTATAGCAAAAACCTCTCCAAAAAAAGAAAAAGAAAAAGATAGAGAAATATGTTACGACTTTTCCAATGCCCCAATAGCTAGTGTAGTTTCTGTTTCCTGACTGGACCCTGGCTGATAAATTACATGGTACCAGGCTTTCACTCTCTGAAATAATAGTGTCTAAGGCATCTAAAGTCCTTGCTACTTCCTGTTCCTCAGTCCAATCAGAAAACTATGAGCCAGTGTTGATGTTCTGTGGGGTGCCAAGGTGATAATGGCCTCTGCAGCTTATGTTATCGTGGAGAGCTGACATGGACTCAAAGCAGACTGCTTCTGGTGGTTCTTGTAAGTGGGTAGAGAGGGAAAAACCATGTTCTGTGCTTAAGAGTTGTATCATTCTGTCATTCCAGGCTCTGCAGCAGGTACCACCAGCAAATTGCCAGCACGTGCCTAAGAGCCATCTGTCTTCTGCAAAGACCAAACAGGTGAGTAGCTGGGCTGTGTTCTAGGCATCATCATTTCTGCAGTCTTATGTCTGAGACTAACATCAGGCTCTTCTTTCCATATGACATGAAAAAAGAACTTCTAGAGACTGAGGAAGTTAATCTTATACACACATACCCTGATATTTTCATAAAGCCCAGATCCTTTGATCATTGTTATCTGTGTGCTCATAGCCCTGCAATAATGTGCCAGGTTTACAGAATAAGTCCAAACTCTTTAGTCTAGCATTCAAGAGCCTTCAAGATCTTGCCTGTTGAAACATTAAAGCCAGTGTCCTCCATTCACACACGCTGTGCACTACCCAAAGGAAAGTACTGGAATTCATGTGCACACATTTTATGTTTTCCTACCTCTTGTGGTTTCCTCAGCCTGGAATTGATCCCTTCCCAGTGTTCATATTGAAATTCTATCCCATCATCTAAGGCCTTCTCAAGTGCTACCTTTTTCACAAAGTTGAATCCTTCTACCCACTTCATCCCAACACCACATACTAGTTAGGTATTAGCACCATGTAGTCAATTGATATAATTGTTTCTAGTATCCATGTACTCTGGATAATAAAGACTAAGTCTCATTTTTGTATCTTTGTAGTATTTACTAAGAGTAGGTGTTCAATTTTTTTTCCTAAGTAAAGAAATAAATGAGAGGCCACATTGAGAGAGAAGCATTCCCAGTGGAGATAATTGTTTTGAGAGTGCAGAAGATTTTGAGGAAGAGCATGTGTAGTTTAGTTTGGCTGAGTTCTAGAGTCTGTGTGAAGGATTTGTGGAAAATCCATCTGGAAAGGTACATTAAGGCTTAATGGTAGGGGGTCTGGAGTTTTGGTCTAAGGATTTGAGCTTCTTTAAGAAGAATGGAGGAACTAAAGGCTCAAGATTAAGGATGAATTTATATGTCAAAGATTCTCATACCAAGGTTAGAATTTTTCTTAACTGATTTAGAGAAACAAATTATCTGAGATAAAGGGGAACACCTAAACTGAAGAAAGAGTGATTTCATTTGGAAGAACAGAAACATTTTTAGACAGAAGGTCATAAAACGACAGAATATTTTTGAGGAAAGCCACAAAACTAGGAAGATATTTTATAAAATATCTTGTCTAGGACTCATGGATTTGCCTTTTTATAGCAAAGGAAAGTCTTGACCAGTGTTTTTAAAAATCCCGACACTAGTGTAAGCCAATAGTATATTAAAGATCTTTATTACAAACCCGTTGAGAAAGGGAAGGATGGGAGAGGCTATGGATAAGAGAAGGCAGAGCTGAGGGTGGAAAAGGGAGCAGGACAGTGAGAAGGTCTCTATCCCAGGGCTGGCCAAGTACTACTGAATTGCCCCTCCTGCCAGTTCTGGTCTTTGATCTTCTCTCCTGGCTCAGAACTCTATTCTCAAACTTTTTTTTTTTTTGAGAGAATTATTTATTTTATTTTATTTATTACTACTATTATTTTTTAATTTGACTAGAGAGAGACACACACACACAGAGAAAGAGAAAGTGAGAAAGCATGTCACCAGATCTGGGACCCGAATGTGGTCAGTCATGTGGGAGTCTAGCTTCTAATGATTCTTTTGTAAGCTATTTGTTTTTTCTTCAGAAGCTGCTTTCTCCCAAGACCCATTTTTCCCCCTTCTTCTTGAGTGAAAACAGAAGAATAAATATGGTCATTGATAGTTCTGGACTATGACTAAGTAGGTGTAGGCCCTGATTTGAGTGATTTCATCCATTTCTTTCCCAATAAGGTTGTCGAAATGTTCCCTGTCCTTCAAATGAACTTTCTTAGTAAGAAGAAAAGTGTAATTTGACATTAGTTTTAAAAGTCCTGGAATGCACAGTGTAATGAGTTGAAAACCATTTTTAGGCTATGAAATGACAAAGAAGGGTTGACAGGTGGCATGGTGGTTAAGGTACTGGACTCTCACATGGTTGACTGTTGTTTGAGTCTTGGACCTGGTAGCTTGCTTTCTCACTTCCTCTCTCTCTTTCTCTCTCTGGTCAAATTTAAAATAATAATAAATAAAATTAAGTAAATAATTCTTAAAAACAAGAAAAAAGAAAAAGAAATGATAAAGAATCCTTGATACTTTCTTAACTAATTGTATCAAGTCTGGCAAAGAGTATACCCATAAGGACAATATGATGGAATTAGTTCACGGTTGATCATAATGATAAGGATTTAGGCCTCTGTGTTTCTCTAGAACTTATCAACTTTTCCTATAAGAGCTCCATCTCATTCTAAACATTTTCATCCACTACCATGGAAACCAATAGCCACTGCACTCTCAGATCACCCTGATGAGATTTGGAGAGGGAAATTTGAGGATGGGTAACTTCCTCACTTACCTGTATCTATATATTAGAATCTAAACAGGGACTTAGGGTCCACATGCACTCTACTGCAGGCTGAAAGCAGCAATAAGAGATGTTTCAACTCAAGTGCCAACTCTGATGAGCAGCGGACATGCAGACTCAGTGAAAAAGAGTGCTGTAATTTATTTGGAATGTCTAGCTTAGACTTGCAAATTGGAAGAGCAGGTGCATGCCCCCAAGTATTTACAGATCTGGGCCTGGACCAAGGGACATGGCAGATGAGAACAGATGAGTTGAATATTCCATTCAGCAGAAGATAAGGGTGAGTGTGCTCTGGCACACTGACTCTACATTCTGAAATGGGAGTCTATGCCATGAGAAGACAGCATGCTTGGAGCCAAAGTTTCCAATACCATGGCAACTTCTAATCATCTTAGAGCAGATTCTCTGTGTTTTTCCAGATTTTATACTGTTAAAAGTATAGAAGTTCTGAACTAAGCATTTCCTGGTTAAACTTACCTTCTCCTGAAGTCATTATAGGCACTGGGAATATATGTTCTAATTGAGAAACTAGAATATCCATGGCTACACACACACACACACACACACACACACACACGTCTTCAGAAAGTTAGTGGAAATGCATAATGTGAAAAACTGTGCAACTAGTTCAACTAATTGAACTAGCTTTCAGATTTGGGGGCACACACACACACACACACGTCTTCAGAAAGTTAGTGGAAATGCATAATGTGAAAAACTGTGCAACTAGTTCAACTAATTGAACTAGCTTTCAGATTTGGGGGCACCCAATTAAAAGATGGGAAAATGAGCTGAACACAAATCTCTCTAAGGAAGACATACAAACAGCCAAAAAGCATAAGAGGAAATGCTCAACATCCCTCATCATAAGGGAGATGCAGATTAAAACCACAATGAGATACCACCTAACTCCTGTTAGAATGGCGAAGATTAAAAATACAAAAATTCGTAAGTGTTGGCAGGGATGTGGTGAAAGGGAAACTCTCCTACACTGTTGGTGGGAATGTAAACTGATTCAGCCACTGTGGAGAACAATATAGATGTTCCTCACAGATCTACAAATAGAACTACCATTTGATCCAGCAGCCCCACTTCTGGGTATCTACCCAAAGGACAGGAGAACGCTCAGCTGGAAAAGCACTTGCACATCAGTGTTTATTGCAGCATTATTCACAATTGCTAAGACATGGAACCAACCCACGTGTCCACAAACAGATGAATGGGTTGAAAAAGTTTGGCATATATACTTCATGGAATACTACTCAGCCATAAAAACAAACAAACAAACAAACAAACAAAAAACATTTGATAGAAAGTGGTCAGATATGGAGGATCTATTGCTGAGTGAAGCAAGTCAGGATATGAAAGAAAGATATTGTATGCATCCATTTCATATATACTGCCTATTCGCACTTTATGGTAGAGATTGAAATACTGGAGTGCATAAAAGCAGTGAAAATAGTTAGAGATGCTGAAGATAGTGTGGAATGGGGCGGGAGAAGGGAAGAGTATAGAGAAAGATAGCAAGAGAACACATAGAGAGGCACGACATTAGCAAGACACAGAAATGGTTTATTACCTGTTGATGATGATGTGTATAGTATCCTCAACTGAACTGGTCTGAGAAGTATTTCATGTTGGGTAAATTCTCTTTGCAAGCCAAATGATATGTAGTGATTGAATGTTTAAAAAAATAATGAGAATAAATAATAATAATCTGAAAAAAATGATGAAAAGCTATTTGATGTTGATGTTGGGGATAGTGATCTCTTTGTCTTGACTGATATGCATGGTAATCATGCTGGAAAAAGCAATGTAATACACTGTGAGGATATATGTGATTCAATGTAATATAAAAAGAAAAAATAAAAACATAAAAAGAAATGGGGGACACAGAAATAAACTTAATACTCTAATTCCATTTTCCTTGAACTACTTGAAGTCCCCTCATGTGTATTTTAACTTTCTTTTGAGAAATAATTTTAGAGTTACAGAGAAGTAAAATAGTAGCATTCCCATATACACTTTCCCCAGCTTTTCATAATGTTAATGACTTATGTAGCCATAATTTATTGAAACCAAGAAATCAATAATGATAAATACTATCGACAGATATATTAAGCTTTGTTTTACTTTTGCCAGTTTTCCTTTGTTCTTTGTCACACTCAGGATCCAATCCAGGATTGCAATTTGCATTTAGTTGTCAACTTTCCTTAGTCTTCAATTTTGTTAGTTCCTCAGTCGTCTTCTTCCATGACTGTGAACTTTTGGAATGTCTTCAATTTGAACTTGTCAGATGTTTATGCACGATTAGATTGAGATGACACTTTTTTTTTTTTTCAGGAGTCCCAAAGAAGTAGCATCACGACGTAGCAGGAGGTTCATATACAGATGTGTCCTGTTACTGGTGATGTTAACTTTGATAATTTGGTTTAGATGTTGTCTGTCAGGTTCTGCAGCTAAAATTACTATATTCTCTTTGTAATCAATTCTTAATTGACCATTTGTATATAACTATATACATGTGTACGTATGTATATGAATTTATACTGGCACTTGAGATTCTAATCCAACACCATGAAGGTTATTCTAGACTTCCCCCCTTCACTTATTTCTACTTCCTTTCTCCAACAGTGAGAAACTTGACTGTCATCATCTACCATGTATTTATTTATTTGCTCAGTCCTAGTAGACATATCTATAAAGTAGTTTCAGAACTGTTAACGCATTCCTTTTTGAAAAACAAAATTACTGGGGTTGGATGGTGGTGCAGCAGCAAAATGGTGGTGCAGCAGCCTCCATGAGGCTTTCCCACTTGAGAAAGTTACAAGTTTGGTCTTGAGTCCTCCCTGAGAACACAAGGGCAGATGCTTGCCCGTGATGATCCAGAGCCAGCTGAAGCGCGGGAGGGGGGCAGCAGGTGGACTGCAGTGTCAAGACCCTTTTGGGGTTTCAGTCATTCTGTCTCTATCACTTATAGAAAAAATAAATTAACTTAAAAACCTTGGAGTTTGTTTTTTAAAAGTTACTAACTAGAGAAACACGTTTTTATACAGTTCTGTTTTTAGCTTTATACTGTTGCTTCTGACAGGATCACTTTTACAGGAGCTCCCAGTTCAGGGATAGTCTCAGGCCACCACTTCACTGCAAACGAAGACCTTGAGGCGATCAAGGATACTGGCTTTTCCCACAGTCAAATCACCCACCTCTATACCTGGTTCACTAGGCTGTACCAAGGAAAGAATGAGACTCAGCTGGGAATATTTCCTGCAGATTCTAGAACTTGCAATTAACCCACTTGATCATCAATGCCTTCTTTCCAGATGGGGAGGACCAGGTGAACTTCCGTGTATCTATAAGAACCTTGGCTTGTTTCCGACCCACTGACAGTGATGTAAAGAGCAAAGTGTGAATGAATCAGAACCACTCAATAGCCAAAGCAATAAGCTGCTCTTTGCTTTTTGGTTTAGATAACTATTTAGATTGCTGTTTGATTTAGATACTGATGGCAAGATCTCCCGCAGTGAGCTGGTACAGGTGCTATGCATGTTGGTTGAAGCTGAAGTGAGAACAAAAATTGAGCATCCAGTTTCCTGACTAAAGGACTGAAACCAAACTGCTCCTGGATCTCTAGTATTTGAGAACTGGGACAAGAGTTGTCCTATTCACCAGCCCTACCTTCACCTCACCATCCCTCTTCTTCCCAAATACTACTGCTTCCTAACAACCCCAGATGTGCACTGTCAACATATACCTGCCTTTGGCATACATGGGACATTATGGAATGGTACACCCAGCCTATTTCTCTTCAGAATCCATTCAGCAGGTTTTCATTTGTAAGTATCATTTCACCCTATTCTGCTGCTGGATAACATCTGTCTATTCACTTTCAGAAAAAGCAAGAGGAAGAATCATGCCAAGAACGAGTCAGCCACTGGATATAGATTGCAGCCATGTTACCTTCCTCCTACCAGGCGCCACCATCTCCTTCAACTTTTTCCATATGTCCTTTGCTTTCTGCTTCTCTAACACCCAACCTACCCCTCACTTGATCTTTCAATCTCAGTGCTTTTTATTAACCTTCAAAATCTCTTCTGCTTTATGCCCATTAAATACATTTTGACTTGGCAAAGCGTTTCCGTGGTCTGGCAGTTTTTATTTACCTTCACTGATAAATGAGCCTTAGGGATGCTGCCTCCCCAGGAGGTTTTTGGGAACCAACACTTCTCTCAGAAGACTGTGACTGTCTCTTGGTCCCCTGCAGTCTGTTTTGTCATCCAAGAGCATTATGATGGTGCTGCTCTTCTTGAAAGGTGAGAGGTGTGGAGCCAAGTGCTGTCCAGATCACTCTACCTCTGGTCTCTGATTCTCCACGTGTGTATACCTTTCTGGCTTGTCTTGTCAGCGCAGTGTTGACAAGATAGTTGATAGTCCCCTGCCTGCAGATTTGCTTAATTGACACAGTCTCTACCAGATGGACTGCTCTCACAATGTACTTGGGGACTTTCTCATGGTTTTTTGCACAAGGAGGCTGGGCACCTTATAAAGCCTCCCACGTTCACACCTCTGCAGCATAGCTTAAGCTTCAGTGTCATGCACACTGGCACGCTTTTCACTTCACGTTTCCAAGTAGAGCAATTCCTGGTAAGGAAGAGCCCAATTTATCCCATTCAAGATGTAAAGATTGTCCGCAGTGTCTTGAAGGCTTTTACATTTGGCAAATGATTATGCTGGAAGCTCTAGTCAGCTCCTAAGAGAGGTCTAAAGCATGCACTGTATTGTAGCATTAACTGCCTGGTTACACTGGCTTCCTGGCTCCTCTTGTAGACCACTGCTAATCCCTTAGAAACATGGACTTTGGCATTGGTGGCACAACCTGAGGTGGAATGATAGGCCTTTGAGCAAGCCAGAGCAGTGTTTTCTTTGTTTTGTTTTGTTTTGTTTTTTGCCAAAGTCAGCTTAGTTTAGTCCTCATGGAAGCAAGCTATTGTTAATCATAAAGTCTGTCTAGGTCTCTTTATTCATATATCTGCCCTTGGCTGACTTCCCCATTGCCTGCTTGCTTAGGAAGGAAAATCTAAACACACTTGAAGAAGGGAAGGGCTAAAGAATACTAGTGAAAGGGCTGAGGAAGAGAGAGGTGGCTAGGCTAGAAGACTCGAGTGTAAACAAATGAGGAATTCTTTTTGAAGTGTTCTGACTTTGTGATCAAGTGATGTAACATGGGAATTGTATGAAGGGAAGGATTGTCTGATAGTCATCTCTCAGGTGCCTCAGAGGCTCTTGGACTTGCTTTTGTAAACTTCCTAAATTTCTGGCTTTCCCCCTTTTGAATGTAGAGCAAACTGTTTGAATCCATAATTGTGCCTTACTGTTCTACTTAAAATTATATTCATCAAGCCATGAATAATATTGTGGTTAAAAACAAAACAAAACAAAACAAAAATATTGTTTTCCAAAGTTACTAAGGTTACCTATCTCCCTCCCCACCCCTTTTAGGGTGGCTATGTTATTCATTTGCAATATAGGTAGATTTATTTGTTAATGTTTGTTTCACTTTTGGGCTTCCCTTACATTCTAGTTGATGCTAATTATTTATTTATTGGGAGGGTATTTGAAACATCATCTGGGCTCTAGGAGTCTGAGCAACATGAAATACATACTCAGAAATGTCACTCTCCCCTCAATCCTACTACTTCCTCCTCATTTCCCCATTCTTTCTAAACCCTTCCCACACACTCCCTACAAACCAACCTATTAGTTTGCAGTTTATCCTTCCTATATGGTCAGTTCCACCATAACATTTGTTTTGAAAATATGAGTTTGTCCCAATATAATTGATATTGTAGGAGAATGATTTGAGCATAAACATGAATGTTGTGTTTGCTTTTGCACAATTTCATCCTTGGGAGGCCCTAGGTAAACCCAGCAACTGCCCCCAGCTGAACTGTGCTGTGGAAGAATATACAAAACACACCCTAAATATCTACCAGCTTCCTCAGTTTGCTTTGTGTGTTAGGAGCCTGCCCACCCTTGCTGTTACAACCTTCCCTCTGATCTCAGATAACTCTTCTTCTGCCCCTTCCTAGTAACTTCCAAATTATAGCCCTTCTGACACTCACTTCCACAAGCAAACTTCAGCATATTTTTTTCCCTAGGTAAAGTGTCGATTTATTGTATTTATGTATTTTTAAATAATTTAGCATGTATAAAACTGTGCTTTTTTGAAATTAGGTTTCTATCTTTGTGTGTGATTATGGAAGAAATTTTTGAGTACTGTGCCCTTAACTTTGCTTTCCCAAAAGTCCTTTAGTTTTTCTATATCCTTTAGTCAATCAGTTTCAGTCATAGAGTGCAGACACTTGGTATATATTAAGTGGGGACATACAATGCCTCTCCTTCATAGCCTGGCTTATTTCACTCAGCAGTAAATCTTCCATATTCGTCCACTTCCTGTCAAAAGCCAGAGTCATTTTTATGGCTGAACAGTATTCCATAGGTATTATCTGTTGAAGATATTTTATAGTTTTATCCACTGTACTTGGGAGAAATGTTCACCTGTTGAAATATCCATTTTGTAGGCCAAATAATAATGTGATTGAATGTATAAAAGAAAATGAAATAATAAATTAAAATAATAAATTTTAAAAGTCCTTTAGTTTTTATTATGTAACTTTGTATACCATAGAGATTTTTAGAGATGTTTATGCTGTGTTATACCATAATTGACTATTTCTTTTATGCAAACAAGTGGATATTTGTGAATTTTCTTATATACTCTTCTTTTAATATGAGGGATAGCATACTGTAGATACTCTTTTGGGCTTTGTCCTTTGTACTTAAGATTATGCCCTGGCAATCACTCCTTACTTGTTTATAAAGGTCTTCCTCATTTTTTTTACAGCTGCATAGCACTCCATTGTTTGGATGCCTCGGAGTTTATTCTATCATTCTTCTACATATAGGCATTTGGGTTGTTTTCAATCTCTTGTAATTGTAAATAATGCTGCAATGAATAATCTTTTTGTGTTGTTGGAGGTGTGTCTTTAGTGAGATTGCTGGGGCAAATAGTAAGAGCATACATAGTTGTTTTTATGTTGGTGTGTGTGTGTGTATACACACATTGTCAAATTCTCCTCCAGAGAAGTCAAAACAAGTTTGCATTTCCACCAGCAATGTATGAGTGTAACTGTTTCCTCAGTTTCACCCACACAATATGTTGTCATATTGTTTAATTTGTGCCAGTTGAATATCTCAATGTTTTCACTTCTGATACGAGTGAGTTTGAACATTTTTTCGTAAGTTTAGGAAACATTTTATGTTTTGTCTGAATTTTCTGTTACTGTCTTTTCCCCCTTTTTCTTCTAGGTTTTAGCTCTTTCCTTTGCTCTTCATTTTTCCCCCCTGAGGCCAAAAGAGAGAAACAACAATACTGATCTGATCTTCACTTAAAATTTTTATGTCTTGCTTATCATTGACTTTTTTCTTTTTTTAAAAAATTGTTTATTTTGTTATTATTTTTTTAAAAATTTTTGCTATAGAGCATGTGTGCTCACCAGAGAGAGACAGTGAGAGAGAGAGAAAGAGAGGAAGTGAAAAAACAAGCCACCAGGTTCAGAATTCAAACTGTAGGCAGCCATGTGAGAGTCCAGCACCTTAACTGCCATGCCACCTGCTGCCCCCATTTATTTCATTAATAGAATTTATTTATTTTTTCACTCCTCAATTCTATTTTTTAGAGAGATTTTTGCCATAGTGTACATGTGCTCACCAGTGAGACAGAGAGAGACAGAGAGATAGAAAGTGAGAAATCATGTAGCAATCCCATCTCTTCCATTTTCCTCTTGGGATTTTGGGCATGCATGCATATGCACCCAGCATGAGCATTCAGCTGCTAGGTCTGGGGCTCATACTGTCGTCGACTAAGTGGCAGTCCATCAATGTAACAATTATGCCATCTGGAGGTCCCATCCCTCAATTCTTTTTTTTTTTTAATAGAGATTTTTGTTATAGGGTGCGTGTGCTTGCCAGAGAGATAGAGAGAGCAAGAAAGACAGAAAGTGAGAAATCACCTCCTGGGGTGATGGCCACACTGCAGTCACTTCTCTTCCACTCTCCTCTTGGGATCTTGGGCATGTATGCACGCATATGTACCTGGTGTGAGTTTCAAGACTCTAGGTCTGGGACTCAAACCACATTTCACTAGTGGGAGTCCAGTAATGTAACCATTACGCTATCTGCTGGTTTCCTACTCCTCAATTCTTAAGAGATATTTATCCATTAGAGATAATAGCCCTTTTTTGTCTGCATATATTTTCTCCTGTAATTTTTTGTTTTGTTTTGTTTTGTTTTTGTTATCTTTGACTTCATTTGTGGTATCTGAGCATGCAAAAAATATGTTGTTCAAATTCATCAATTTTTAATTTTATTCCCTCTATATTTTGTGTCAGTAAGAAAGTCTTTTTCTACACTGAGGTCAAAGAATAATTAACACACATTTTCTCCTAGTACTTGTATGATTTCATTTTTTATGTTAAGGTCCTTGTTTTTCAATTTGGAGTTTATTCTTGTGTATGGTGTGAGGTATGGATATAAGTAAATGATTATCAGCAATGGGTGGCTTTGTCCCAACAGGGGGGCATTTAGAAGTGTTTGGAGATATTTTGGGCTATCACAAGTGGTGGATGGGATACAGCTAGCATTTAGTTGGTGGAGGCTAAATATGCTGCTAAACATCCTGTAACGTACAGGACAGCCCCATAGCAAAGAATTATCTGGCTCAAATGTCAAGAGTACTGAGGTTGAGAAACTCTGATCAATTTTTTTTTTAACTAAATGACTATCCACTTGTTCTACCACCATTTCAAATGCCATTTTTGCCTCAGTGATTTGGGATGTCATTGTAATCTTATGTTTTCATACATATTCTAGTTTATTTCAAGACTTTGTATTCTAGCCTAGTGACATATTTATCTATTCAACTCTCAATATCATATATTGTGATTGTAATTTTAATGTCTGATAGGGCTAGTCAACACAAGTTTCCTATTCCAGTGTTTTCCTGGTTATGCTTGTATATTTCTTTTTTCATAAGAACTTTAGTACCAGTGGATATAACTTCATAAAATAACACATTGGTATTTTGATTGGGACTGGATTAAATTTATAAATTAGGTTAGAGAGAACTGTTTTGTTTGTAAGGTTGAATTATTCTATCCAAGAACAGGGGATGTCTTTCCATTTGAGAAAGTCTAATTTTGTGTCTTTAAGAAGTGTTTTAGCTTCTTTCTCATATAGGTTTTACACATTTCTAATTTCAAAGTATTTAGTCTTCCTGGTTATTGCTGTAAATGGGATTTTCCGTAACATTAAGTTTTCTAATTGGCTATCATTGGTATAAATGAAGGGTATTGGCTTTTGGGTATTTATATCATATTACCTTACTGAATTCTTTTATTGCTTGAGTTAATTTTGTCACTGATTCTCTAAGATTTTTTTCTGGTATATCATCCTCACATATATATAGGTTTACTTATTTTGGGGGACCAGCAGTTGGCATAATGGTTACATCACTGGACTCCCACGTAGTTGACTGCACCTTGTCTCCTGGACCCAGTGGCTTAAAACGCACACCAGGTATGTATGCATGAGTGCCCAAAATCCCAAGAGGAGAATGGAGGAGAAGGGACTGTGGCATAGCCATCCCCCTGGGGGGGGGTGTGATTTCTCACTTTCTGTCTCCCTGTCTCTCTGGAGAGTACACGTGCCCTATAGCAAAAATCTCTCTTGAAAAAAAAAAAGATAGGGGTTTATTTTTTTTTTACCAGTTCTTACATCTCTAATTGACTTATCTTATCTATTTGCATTGATTAATGCTTCTAGTACAATGCTAAATAGTTGAAGAGATAGTGAACATTCTTGCCTTCTTCCTGGCTTTAGTGGTAATGCCTCTAGTGATTCCCCATTAAGGAAGATATTGGATTATTTATTTATTTTTGCAGAATGAATACACTGTATATTAGTCCAGTAAAAAATATTATCATATGTATTTTCATCAATGGATAGTTTTTCCATTTTTGTGTTCCTTTAATGTTTTGTTTCTTTTTTTTCCCCCTTGATTCCCTCCCTCCTCATCCCTCCATATTTCCCATTGTCTTCTCACAGTGTCTCTAGTATCGACCGTAAATCTCCATGAATTTGTACCTGGCTTTTGGACTATGGTACACGTATTTTATTACATTAATGAAGTATCACTCCATTCTTATTTTCTTGAGGCTTTTGATAAAAAAATAGATATTGAATTTTGTTTAAGGCTTTCTACCATCCATGGAGATAATCATATGTTTTTTTTCCCCAGCAGATCTATTAATCTGGTGTATAATACTAGTAAGTTTCATAATATTGAACCAACCTTTCACTCTTAAATAAATTCCATTTAGTCATGGTATATTACTTTCTTAATGTGGTTTTGCATTATGTTTACTAATGTCTAATATAGTATTTTCAAAATGATAATCATGAATGATATCTATCTGTAATCTCCTTTTTTCATGAACTATCTTTATAAAGTTTAGGTATCAATGTTAGACTTGCTTTATAAAAGAAATAAGACATTTTTACTTTATTTTCAATGCCCTAAAACAATTTATAGAGCATTGAGAATATATGGACTTTAAAAATTCAGTAGAATTCTTCTGGGAACCTATCTGGTTTTTAGTGTTTTGGTTCTTTAATAACTTCCATGTCTTTTATGGAAATCAGGTTATTTAAGCTTAGTAACTCGAATGGGGTCAATTTTGGCAATCTACATTCTTCTAGGAAATTATTTCTTTCATCTATGTTTTCAATTCTATGTGCATAGAGGTCTGTAAAACAGTCTCTTAACTTTTTAAAATTTTCTTTTCTTTCAATGGTGTTTTCTATCATTGCTTTTTTGGTTTATCTGTGCTTTCTCCATTGTTTTCTTGATCATACTTTCTGAAACAATCAGGATTTTAATTTTTTTAGAATTATTCATTTAATTTTATTACTATTATTTTAATTTGCTTTAGGGCATGTGCACTTACTAGAGAAAGACAGAGAGAAAGAAAGTGAGAAAATAAGCTGCCAGTTTTGGGACTTGAATCGTGGCCAGTCATGTGGTCAGTCTACTACCCTAACCACCACACCACTTGCTGGCCCCAGGATTTTTATTTTTTAATTAGATATACTGTTTTTATCTTTTTTACTTCATTGATTTTGACTTTTATATTATTATGTCCTTCCTTGAACTTTTGTTGTTGTTGTTATTTTCTGTTTTTTTTTTCTTCCCTAGAGGGCATGTACACTTACCAGAGAGAGAGAGAGAGGAGAAAGCACCCCTCCTCATGGGAAATGGTCACACCACAATCCTTTCTCCATCTCACCCTCCTTTTAGGATTTTGAGCATGCACACATGTCCAGCCTGCTTTTCAAGCCATCAGATCTGGGACTTGAACAGTGTGGTTGACCATCTGTGATCCGGCTGCCTTAACCACAAGACCATGGAGCCAGCCCAGTTTTCTAGTTTTTTGTTAAGTTTATTATTTATTTTATGAGGGACAGAAAGAGAAAGAATGAGACACCTCCAACAGGGTCTTTATTCCTCAATTCACCCCCAGCCTCAGCCAGCCAGAATCACAGGCATGCACATGTGTGCTTGGCACGTACCTAGCATCTCAGGATGCCTTACCATGTGACCTCAGCATCACGAAGCTTTACATGACCACTGCACCACTGTGGCTGGCCTGTTTCCTAGTTTTTAAAATTAATTTATTCCACTTCATATTTTTTACTGATAAAAATGTTGAGTGCTTTTTTTCTTTCCAACTGCTGTTGTAATTTAATCCATAGAGTTTGTTACATGGTGTCATTTTAATTAGTTTTAAGAAATTGTGTAATTTGCATTTGTATTCTTCCTTTCACCTAAAAATTGTTTCCTAGAAGGATTTTACATTTTGTAGTGGAAAGGACTTTTGTTGTTGTTGTTATTGTAAGTAATTTATAGTTTTATTGCATTGTGATCAGAAATTTTTGTTTGTGATATTTTCTACTTTATGGAACTTACTGATATTTTGGTGATCTAATTTATAATCAGCTTTCGTAAATGTTTCATGGGCGCATTAGAAAAAAAGGATATTCTAGGGACCAGCAGTTAGCATAATGGCTATGTTGCTGGACTCCCACGTAGTCAACCGCGGTTTGAGTCCCGGACCTGGTGGCTTGAACTCACGCCGGGTGTGTGTGCGTGCGTGCCCAGGATCCTGAGAGGAGAATGGAGGAGAAGGGATTGCGGCACGGCCATCCCCTCTGGGGAGTGATTTCTCACTTTCTGTCTCTCTGTCTCTCTCTGTCTTTCTGGCCAGCGCATGTGCCCTATAGCAAAAAGCTCTCCAAAAAGAGAAAAAAAAAAAAAAAGAAAAAAGTTGTCTTCTATCTTCTTACTTATTTTTTCTCTATTTGATCTGCCTTATATTGAGAGTGATGTATTAAAGTGCTCCTATTACTAGTGTGTTTCTATCTATGTCTACTTGTATCTCCTGCAGTTTTTGTAATTCTTGCTTTATGAAGGCAATTGCTGTGTTATTTGCTAAATAAATATTCATAAATTATATTTTGCGAATTGGGGCTTTTAGCATTAATAGTGCCTTTCTTTGTCAAATATAATGATCTTTTTTATTTTTTTTGGAGAGGTTTTCGCTATAGGGCGTGTGTGCTTGCCAGACAGAGAGAGACAGAGAGACAGAAAGCGAGAAATCACCCCCCCAGAGGGGATGGCCATGCTGTAATCCTTTCTCCTCCATTCTCCTCTTGGGATCTTGGGCACGCATGCACATGCGCCCAGAGTGAGTTTAAGCCGCTGGGTCTGGGACTCGAACCGCAGTCGAATACATGGGAATCCAGCAACATAGCCATTACACTAACTGCTGGTCCCAGATATAATGATCTTTGGCCTGAATTCTACTTTGTCTGATACTAGGATCACTATTACTGCTTTCTTGTTGTTTCTATTTATCTGTCATGCTTTTGTCCAGCCTTTTACATAGTCTTTCTGGATTACTTTATTTTAGGCATGCCTCATATATACATCATATGGTTGGATTTTGCTTTGTGAGTCAAATTGAAAAAGGTTATTTTTTTCCTTTTTATAGGCTAGTTAAGCTCATTTGCATTTATTTTTTTTAAAGGTTTTTGCTATAGGGCATGTGCACTCACCAGAAAGACAGAGACAGAGAGACAGAAAGCGAGAAATCACCCCCCAGGGGGGATGGCCACGCTGCAATCCTTTCTCCTCCATTCTCCTTTCAGGATCTGGGGCACGCACGCACACGCACCCGGAGTGAGTTTAAGCCACTGGGACTCGAACCGTGGTCGCCTACATGGGAGTCCAATGACATAGTCATTACACCAACTGCTGGTACCTCATTTGCATTTATTGATATGTCTGAACTCTGATATAGTTTATAATTTATATATTTTGTTAGATTTATATGTTCCTTTTTCTATAAGATGTGTCTTGTTTGTTGTTTAACTTTATATAGACTTTTTTTGGTATGTAGGAAGATCTGTATTTTTTTCTAGTAGTCATCTTTGTACTTATACCATTTTAATGGTTTTAGTCTGTTTTATTATTTGAGATTTTACTACCTGGTTTATCAGTTCTTATTGGCATCCTTTAACACTTATTTATTACCTAGACAATAATCGATGAGCTTACTCTAGTTTCTTCTTTAACCTTTCCCTTCTGCCATATTTTAGTTGCATCATTTTTCTGTTGTCCCAACATTGAAGATCCTCATATCCACCACAGTTTTAGATCTACATTTACATGCATTAAGATGTACACTATCCAACCTTTTGTTAACATTTTTCCAGTAATTCTTTGGTTGGATGAAGCTTTTCTCCTATAGATTCCTGACAAAGGACTCACAGTGCAGTCTCTCAGTCACTGTATGTTGAAGACTTTTTTAAAATTTATTTATTTTTTTATAGTCTTGGTACTTGAAGAACAACTTGGCTGGATTTAAATTCTTGCTTCATACATTCTTGCACTGTTTGGGGTTTCTGTTGCAACCACTTTATGTGGATCTGTTCATTTATTTCTTATTTATTTTTGTGACATTGGGGTGTTCACAGGATCCCTAGTTTAATGACATCATCTTCTGTCAGCATATCAAAGTCCTGACCCAGCCACTGGCACAGCAGTAATGCTGGTGCCCTGCAGTACTGGAGGCCTTATAGTAACCAGAGTTTAAATCCTGGGTTGGTCTGCACACATGCACAGGAGCCCAGACTCTCGAGTAGCTGGAGGGCTGGGGAAAGAGGATTGTGGGATGACCAAACCCTGTCAAGTATGTTTTAACTTTTTCTCTCTTTCTATTATAAAAGGAAAATAAACAAGGTCAGATACTTTAATGTATTTGTTTTGGTGACAGGGCAGGAGTTGTATGTCCTCCAATTTTTTGTTTTCTTCTGTCTTCCATGGTCCTAGAATTTGTTCTTTTCCTGCTTTTCTACATCACCTTTAATTCTCAATGAACATGTCTCCCTTCCTTTTTGCCTTTTGTCTCCTCCATGTACTTAACACATGGAAGACTGTTTCTGCAAAGTATACATGTTTTTAATCCTTTTCCTGTAGTTTGTGTCTATTTTGAAAAATTTTTAGTATGTTCACCCTTCAGGTTGACCATTTTTTTCTGGCAGTGGTTTTAGATCAACCTTAGGACCCATTAGTAGTTTTCCTCTTCCATGCAGTTTTTCTGAATCTGCCCTCCCTCACCTTATAACAAGAGGAAACATGCAGAGACTCAGTGTTTTCATTCTTTACTTAACAGTTAATTTGATGTTTGGCCATTCTCTGTCCTCAAGTTATGCTGATGGTGTGCTTTTTTTTTTCTTTTCTTTTTGTATAGTTTTATTTTTCCCTTCTCATTCTGCATCATTTTTGAAGGAAATATTGGGAGATGGGAATCTAGGTATCACTGTTGTCTTCAGCTACCTGGAGGCCTCAGTGTATTTTTTTTTACTACACACACACACACACACACACACACACACACACCCACATTCCCACCTCCCACAAACAGGCATTTTCCCAGCCATTAGCACAGTAAATCTAACAGTTTCTGAGCACATAAATGTATTACTTCTTCCCAGCAAAGGCTGCATGTGCCACCTTTAATAGTTGGTACCACGAGTGAAAACACAGGGTTCAATTTGCAGAGAACAGGCTACCTGTTCAAGCTCTGGCAAAGACTCCTTGTTTTGATACCCACTTGCTATTCCAAATTTGACCACAGCCTAGACAAGGAAGAATAATTTCCCAGAAATTCTACCTGGAGGCAAATGAGTTCTAGTAACTGGGTTTTTGTTTCGTATACAAACACACCCCATTGGAGCAGCTTTCTTTTTTCCTTCCCCTTCCCTAAATAATCAGTATCCTGCCACTTAACAAGTTCATTTGCAGCCAAGAGTTCAGTCATGTGGATAGAAGCTGATCACAGGCAATTTCTCTTTCATTCTGCCCTTGGGAACATTCTTACTATAACCATTTTACACTGGGCTCCCAGCCAGGCCCAAACAACTCTTTGGGTCTAAAGTCTAAAGATGTGTTTTCTGTGGTGAATTAAAGAAAAGATTGAGATGCTATGTGAAAATGTGGATTTAGAGAAATTAGTTTTGATCTCTTTTCTGTAGCCCATGTCCTTAGTCTCATGTCCCAAAGAAATGATCTAAATGAATCTCCTAAAGGATAAATACCTGGCAGGGCTGATCTCTTTTCTTTTTTTAAAAAAATATTTTATTTAACTTTATTTATTTACTTATTTTAAATTGACCAGAGAGGGACAGAGTGAGAGAGAGAGAAAGTGAGAAAGGAAGCCGCCAGGTCCAGGACTCAAACTGCAGTCAGTCATATAGGAATCTAGCGCCCTTAACCACTATACCACCTGCCAGTCCCTGATCTCTCTTCTAATAGAAGATAAGTACATAGTCTCTGGCTATATAATTTTGGAATCAACTTTGGTATCAGGATAGAAGAGGTGCTACCTTTTTAGGGGGCTGTTCCCTGAAATCACCTCCTTTACCACCCTTTGAGAGGGAAGACTCCCAGATGGGCTTTGATTAAGGACACCCTTTAAATTTTTGGCTAACGAAGGGTTTTAAGCTAAATTGGCTGGTCCCCAGTTTCCTGTTATTTCTTCTTGGAGAACTTTTGGTATAAATTAAATATCAAAAACCCAAGTGTCCCTTCTTCCTCACTTGTAGGAGCTATGAGGTTACTCTGGACTCATCAGAAGTTACCAGACAGTTGATACTGTGCCTCTTGAAAATTTAAAATACCTCTTGGAACATGGTGTTCACTGTAATGCCCTGGGGCATCACAGCACACAGAGATTGAGAACTACAGATAAATAGCATTCCAACATTTTTTTTTTACTATGTGTGTATGTCACAGAAACTCCTATTTTTGAGACTACACTATATATTACTTTATAAAGTGTTTAAAAATATTGGGGCCACCAGATGGAAATATCTTAAAAATACATTTCCCATGTCATTAAATATTCTTCTACAATACCATTTTGATACTATATTCCATTCTACTTATAAAATAGGATTCATTAAATTAAACCCCTACTGCTGGACACTTAAGATATTTGTAATTATGTAAATACTGCTTTGATGAACATCCTAGTAAGTAAATCTTTGCATACACTGATTTACTGATTATTGTTTTGGGGTAAATTTCTAGTTGTAGAGTTGCTGAATAAAAGGGTATGAAATTTTAAATTTTTGCCATTTAAAAAAGATGCAACAATTTATACTTCCTTCATTGTATATGCAAGTATATGGTTAGGCTTTCCATTTGATGGTGAGAGTTTCTTGTAAGTGATTATGAATACAGATTCTGATATCAGGTACTTTAAACACTACTACGCTGGGTACTTTCACACATGTACATAACTTAATCTTATTTATATAAAAACCTAGTAAGTCTTCTTAACAAACATTTAAGGTTAGAATTATTATCCCCATTTCACAGCTAAAGAACCTAGGACTCAGAAAGACACAGTAACTTTTTCAAAATCATACAACCAAAAAGTTTTAGAGCTGAGATTTAAACCCAGTTAGACCCACGATCTTAACACTATATCACAAATACTGCAGGGACTTGATTGGCAAATAGTAACAATAATAATATCATTTAATACTTATAGAGTTCCAATTATGCATCAGGTATTGTTTATGTGTATTAACACATTCAGTCCTTGTGCCAAACCTATGAGGTACTATCTCCTCTTATCCCTGAGACACTGAAATGATTAAACTGTCCAGGGTCATACAGCTAGTAAGTGGGAGAGCTGATACTCAAGTCTAGGCAGTTTGGCTAGATCTAGACACAGTCCATGCCATTAGTGACCACAGTATAGTATAATAGCTTTCGGAATTGTGCAAGATTATATGTCAGCCTCTTGTTAAGAATGCTTTTTTGGTTTTTTAGAGAAGGAAAACATGGCTTAACTAAGTCTCAAAGATGAAAGAGAGTTACTGTCCAAGAAAATGTCTACCCAGCAATTTTCTACCTAATAAATTGTGTATCTAGGAATTTGGCTTCAAATTCCCTTTCCCTTTACCTGCAGCTTATTGTCTTTCAGCAATATACAGCCTTGTAAGTTTAATGCATAGAACCACGTTCTATCCAGGTCTAAGGAATACAACTTGAATGGAAAAAATCTAAGGAACTTGGTGACCCAAACTCAATTGAACAAATGAAACAGTTAAAATGTCCCCAAGTCACTTCGAAATACTACTGGGTCATCAGAAAAGTCATGATGCATTTTTGCAGAGAAAAAACGAAAAATACGTCATGACTTTTCTGATGAACCAGTAAGTATCATCATTTGAGATGAGCAAACATTCCAGAAGTTTACTTAATATAACCTAGAGTCTTATTGATGTTTGTTGAGTAAATGAAGCACTTTGATTGTTATTCATTATTTTAAGCTTTGTCTTTTTTCTTTTGATTTATTATTATTATTTACGCATTCAATCACTATACATCTTTTAGATTGTAAAGAGTGGCTTCAAATTCCCTTTCCCTTTACCTGCAGCTTATTGTCTTTCAGCAATATACAGCCTTGTAAGTTTAATGCATAGAACCACGTTCTATCCAGGTCTAAGGAATACAACTTGAATGGAAAAAATCTAAGGAACTTGGTGACCCAAACTCAATTGAACAAATGAAACAGTTAAAATGTCCCCAAGTCACTTCGAAATACTACTGGGTCATCAGAAAAGTCATGATGCATTTTTGCAGAGAAAAAACGAAAAATACGTCATGACTTTTCTGATGAACCAGTAAGTATCATCATTTGAGATGAGCAAACATTCCAGAAGTTTACTTAATATAACCTAGAGTCTTATTGATGTTTGTTGAGTAAATGAAGCACTTTGATTGTTATTCATTATTTTAAGCTTTGTCTTTTTTCTTTTGATTTATTATTATTATTTACGCATTCAATCACTATACATCTTTTAGATTGTAAAGAGACTTTACCCAGCATGGTATACACCTCTGTCCTTTCTTATTGTCTTATTTGGGTATTGAGACATGATTAACAATTGTGCAGATTATGGGAAAGGTTTAAAAAACAACCGAGTGAGCCACAAAATATGTTATAATGAATGGAGAAAATATTTTTAGCATTTTTTTATGTAGAAAATGCCTCATTAAAAGAAAATGCTTCAGCAAGCAGATTTGAACTTAAGAACTTGTCAAGTAGGGGGCCTTTATGACAAATCACTAGCACGTGTAACAGCTCGAGCTGAAGAGCCAGAAAGCCATAAGGGGCTCTTATCGCCCTTTCTTGTCCTTGGCTGCATTATGGTAATGCAGTGAGTATGATGTGGCACTTATATGCACTTGAAGGACTTGGTGCCCACCATCCAGCTGCAAATGGGGAAAGTGTCTCTATATTGTCAAATGCTGCTCAGGGTCTTGCCCAGATATATCATGTGGATTCATTCAGATGAAATCTGTTTTCAGCTGGATATTTGGCATCACGTGACCAAAATATTTCACATCTATATTGCATATTCTAAAACCATAAGGGTGAAGGGTTTAGAGGTATACATACAAATTTAATTTCAAATAAAAATCCTCAGCTCGTCTCTACACCGTTGTAACTTCGTTAGGTTCTGGGACTTAGACCAGCATTACACAAAAGCATGAGTGCAGACATTCAGGCAGGTGGTGTGGGCTGATTTGGTCACAGAAACCGCAATCCCTTCCTTTAACAAGGCCCTATGTAGGGGTACCAAGTGCTCATTTGTCCCCTTTATGGTCCCAGAGGCACCCCTGGGGTGATGTGTTTGCAGCAGCCACTGATAGTACTTGCAGGTGTTCAGAGCTGGGCTCCACACTCGGGGGTTTGGGCTGAGTTACAGCCACATTCACCCAGGCAAGGCTACAATCACTAGCGGCCATGACATCACTATGGTAATAAGTCACCCTGGAGAAATAGCCTCCTTTAAAGAATGGGCAAGCACAAAATGATGACATGATTTGTCTTCAAATAATCATTTTTCACATCAGTTCAGTTCTTTTCCAGCTCAGCCCCCTCCCTCCACCCTGAGGCAGCCACGCTAGCACCTGCCAAGTAATAATAGTCCTGGAAGTGGTGGTTAGAATTTACCGAGGTCTCACTCTGGGTCAACCGGGTACTAGCTCTTTCTGTGCCTTATCCCATCCAATCCTTGAGCCCTTTAAATGAGAAATTATTAATATCTACATAATACAGATGAGGGAACTGAGGGCAAAGAAGGTAAGTAAACTACCCTAAATCTTTCAGCTTGTACAAAATAAAATTGAGATTCAGAGCAATTTTTTCCCCAATTTTAAACTCCTTAAGTAATATTGCTTTACTGAATCATGCAACTAGTTAACTCAGAAATAAACCTGCATCTCTATTTTATTAAAAAAAAAAAAGAAAAAAAAAAAAAACAGGCACACTTTTCAGGAATGAAAGGCAGAGAGTAAATTTTTCCCAAATGCTCCTGAGTTGGTCTCTCAGCCAGCCCCGGCTCCCTCACTGAGAGCTGGGAAACTGACTCCAGAGCAGTAAGCACAGGGCTGTGGTGGTGACCCAGCTTACCGTTAGGAAGTGGCGGTCCTTAACCTCGCGCCTCCTCTGGCTGTGAGCAGGAGGATAGGCTGGCAGTGGAGGAGCAGCTATAGAAAGGGGGGCAGGAGGTTTCTGCTCCCGAGGAGCAGCAAAAGAAAGGGGGGCAGCAGCTTTCTGCTCCCGGCGATCGCTCCGGCTCCGGTGTTCTGGGGGGCAGAAAAGCAGTAATACTAAGATGCACAGGCAGTTCAGTTTCTCTTCCCTGCCTTGAGAATAGTAGCAAAAGACTATAAAAAAAAGAAAGTAAGGTTTAATTAATCTAGCTAATTTCTATAGCAAACCAGGTGTTAGAATAGTTCCTAAGTGAACTTTCACTTACTTGTAAGAACGAAACTGGATATACACACTTCAGTAGGCCCATCTCATTGTACAGAATGGTTTATGTCATAAACAAACAAACAAACAAAACAAAACAACAAAGTGGAGTGGTGGAGGATTTGGTGCCATCAGTGCTAGAATGGGAAGTAGGCAGAGATACACCAGAGTTGTTGTGGTCACCCGCTGGGAGCGGGGCCTGCTCACACTGGCTCAGGGGAGCTGACTGCTGTGTACCCAGGAATTTGTCTGAGCTAGTCCTTCAACTGTTGGTGCCTGGGAATTGGCCAAGGCAGGGTATTTACATCACAAGAATTGGGCAAGTGCTACACGTCAGGGCTTTTTTAAATTTTGCTACATTTTCTCCAGAAAGCTGGGTGACCAGCACACCATTGCAGCCATCTAAGAAAGCCCCGTCACTCACGGCACTGAGGGCTTTGAGATCCTGGGCTCTCAGAGGAAGGAAAGCAATCCCAGTGACATCTGTCCTATGTAAGAATTGAGCTAACACAGGGAAAAGCCAAGAAATACTGATGTGAAGGGTGAAGTAGTCCTGGCTTCATAACAAAAATCACTGAGACACTAAGGACCACAATTTAGCTCTCTGGGTGTCTCCATGAGCCCCAAAGCCCAACCTGCCCAATGCAGTGGCTACACCAAAGGCTGCACTGCTCACCAACTGTAACTCACACTCATGCCCAAGGTTTGAAATCTCTAGAGAGCCCCTCATGGCCAAGATACAAATTTGTTCAGCCAGATTTTAACCTGCCCTTCTATTATTTAAAATCACTATTACTCAGCCTATGCATAATAATCATCATCATGTCCAATACTTATTGAGCATGTGCCATGTATCAGAGGTGCTTTGCCAAAGCTCTCATGTGCACAATCTCAACAACTCCACAAAGCATACAGTATGGCTGTCCCTGTTTTGCAAATGCTGAAACATGTTCAGGAAGGTGAGTCACTGCTGAGTTATCAGTGGTATAAGGTTGGTTCAGGTATCATTGCTCGTGACTACTAGTGGACCTCCAGGCAATGTAAGGTTCTAGCACACCTCACTCATCGGAACAAGACTGCTTGGGCATGGTAGTATTTGATTAGGATATTTTATTTCATTCTAATTCTTTGAGAATTGATAACATACAATATAGACTATTTGGCAACTCATAAGACACTATCTACTTTTCTTACCAGTGCTACTTAACGAAGCTAACTGCACCAACTCTTCCAAGGGGTGTCAGATACCCTTTTGACACAGACCATAGACTACCCATTTCTATCCTTGTATTGATAAAAATACTCATCTTTGACCTCTGCTACTAGAAAATGGTCCCTGGAGGACAGAGACTATATATTCAGGTTTTTTTAGTTTATTTCTTTTTTAAAAAATATTTTCTTTATTATTATTATTTATACATTCA